>NC_137505.1:23207500-23807500 GCF_041902795.1 Electrophorus electricus | reverse complement strand
CTGTCTCTGTTTCCTGAACATAGTGTCTTTGGTTCTCAGATTTGTCCTTTGTACAAGTTTCCATTTGAGGTGTAACAGTTTTCAGTCTGTTTATCTGTGTTATTTCCTTGTCATGTTGGTGAGATGCTGCTATTTCAGATTGTGCTATGTGTTTCTTTAATCTTGACATGATCCTAACAGCTGGACCATGTTCTACTCCCATATCGAGTAGGTCTTTCTTTTCAAAGCATGCTAGATCTTCACCTGATACTTCCTCCTCAACAAACTTGTCTGCATGTTTTTGGTTAATGTTTACCACATCACAAAGCCACATGTGAACAGTCTCTTTTGTCCATTTTGTAATTGGAAGATGGTTGTAGTCAGCCCTGGTAGCATTGTTCTAAAAGAAAGAGAAATATCAGTCAAAGTATTTGTGGAATGATATTATGAACATCTACAAGTAAAGCATCTCTCAACAAACTCAATTATTTTGTATTTTAAAAAAAAAATCATGTACATTTCAGTGAATTCACAAAAATGGACAAAATGTGCACAATCAATATCTATGTCTAATACTTTTCTCTGTGACTAAAAACAAAAAAAAAAGTTTTTAATTATGTTCTTTAACTTTAGCTTAATTACCATGCATGTTTAACAAAGGTGTTGTCATTGAACACTCCCCTTCCCACTGGTAGTGGGCGCAGTGGGCGTTCACACGTCATCTCGTTAGTAACCACGCCTATGTAGTCAGCGCACACCTGTGCCGGGTTACTGTTGTAACGTCTGTGTGCAATTATGTGGGAGTGTGCATCTTTGGCGGTCTTTGAGCCTGTTCACGTTCATTACATGTTATGTTTGTACGCTGTATTCAAGGTTGCACGTGTTCACCTTGCCTGTTTCGTATGAGTGCCACTGTGTTTGTTATTAGTGTTTGTCTAATAAACATATGTGTCCTTCTAGAGAGTCTGTGTCCCACTCCTCGCCCTGCGGCACTCGGGCTGTTACAGGAGTATAAATCCGTAGACTGATTAGGGGAGAGAACGAGGTGCAGTTGAAACGGGAAACAGCAACGTTGAAAACGAGAAGAAATCAAAGGACACGTGGACACATGCTGAACCAAAGGAAACAACCACATGAAAAGTCCCTTCACATGGATGAAGGAGTTGTATCCATTAAATTATTCATATCATTAACTAAAGTTAATTGAGCATTTAATATTATTTAAAAACTGAACATCTATGAACTGCAGTGTGCTTTGTTTGTGATTAAGTTCTTAATGCGGAAGCTTGTATGATTTTTTTTGGTTTTTTTGCTCAGTTAAAAGAGGACATGCATGTAGGGTTAAGTGAAAGTGATGAAGTACCCCTATTTACACTGGTATTAATAATTCAAAAGGTATTTAAATTTAAGACAAATATTTTAACAGCTTTTTGTTGTTGATGTGTCTGTTATGACCTTTAAATAAAAGTTAGCCTAGATAGCAATTTCATTTTATACTGATCTGAATTTATTTCAATGAAAAACAACAAATTAAACTTCAACTCAACTGACTGACAAAATAATAAATCATGACCTTTGTGGTTGGACAATGGTACTTTGAAGGTCTACAGAAAAAGCTTATGATTGTGGTCACACATTCCTTCTGCATTTAACCAATTGGCAGAAGGAAGTGTCAATATCAAAACATATTTAACCATAGCACATGCAACTATAACATACTTCCTCTCATTGTAAAGTGCGCTTGAACCCAGGTCAGCTAGATGTGTGCAGTTAGAGCCTGGATCAAGTAAAACAAAAGGAAAAAAACTAAACACCATGCTGAGCATGGGAAAAAGAGAGAACAACGGATGCCATGGGAAGAAGTGGCAACCCTGACGCACTGGGGAAAACTCAAACTAAACCTTCCCAAATAAAACCAGAAAACAGGGAGGAACTTGAATGGCTAAGGGAAGCCTCGGGAGAGAGGAAAACTAGAGAAGGGAGGGAACATGTAAAAACACTAACACCCTTGTAGAGCAGAAAAGAGGCATAGCACAAGGGCTCACAGACCTCAATACCCAGAGCTACCGGCTGGGCGCTTGGCTCAAAACTCTAGCAAAGACCCAACACCAAATGTCTGGGTCACTGGGCTTATATAAGGTCTAGCCCAGCTGTTGGGTGTTAAGCCTGATTAGTGGCGTGGTTGACTCAAGGCCTCCTTCTGGTGGCCGGAGGGGGCCTCAGCCTGGTGCCAACCCTTCCACGTGTTCAAACTTGCCTAGTCTAGAGAACACAACAGTCCTGCTGTCCTATACTGTGTGTGTGTGTGTGTGTGTGTGTGTGTGTGAGTGAGATATATATATATATATATATATATATATATATATATATATATATATATATATATATATATATATATATTTGTTTATTTATTTTAATTGAAGAAGCAGCAATACATTTTCACAATTAGATGACTGGTGACATATTTTCTCTCTATGTATATTACATATTACAAAAATGACCTATAATTGTAGTATTTAGTATAATTTCCCAGTGTATCTGTTCAAAAATAACCAACATTTCTTACCTGTGTGCTGGCATCAGCAAGTTCTCTTCTTTGAGCAGATGCCATCACAAGCAAATGCTACACTGCATTGAAAGTGAGAAACAATAAACTACATAGTGTGGATGTTGTGCAGTTCAATATGGTGTAGTTTATTGCTCTTACACTGAGATGGAGAGGAGTGCTATCTCCATTCGCTTCTTCCCTCTTCCTGTTTGTTTCTGGTCTAACCTGTATTGCTTTTGCCTTGCTCTTTTGTTTTAATTACAAGTTCTGTACAAGGATTTATATGTTCCGTCTGAACAATATGTAGTTTACTTATTTAAACTTTTCATTTTATATGAAATTTGTAGTATTAACATTTGCAGTTTTATCATGAAATCTCTAATCCGTTTTCCATATAAAGCAATTCAACATTTTGTACTCAAACTGAAAAAAAAAAACATAAATTAAAGCTGCTGCTTCTTTTTCTTATTATTATTATAAAAGGGCATGCTGTAATACTCTAGTAATTAAAACTGAAGATATAATGCTATATACAGAGAACTATTCTAATAATTACAGCTGTAAAGAATAACTCAACCTCATAGGGTTAATATCAAAATCTTACCTGTCATTTAGTGTATGTTATTCAAAATACATCGACTCCCATTGCAGACCTAAACTTCTTTTTCGGTAAAGTCCGAGCGGATAATGCTGGAGGGAAAGAGCCTAGCAAACCTAGACTGAAAGAAAGATTGTGCTCATCTATGTTTCGAGCATTGTGCAGCTCAGCATGTGCGGAAACAACCATTACTAACTTTTTCAACAAGTCCTTTTGAGTAAGAAAAGGCATTGCGAATTTTAATTCGGTTTGATTAGATGGCGTACGACGCTCAGTTTCGACATAATTGTGCGGATTAAAAACTCACCTGCTTTACCCTTATGTTCTGTCTGTAACTTTTACAGTTTACAAAATGTCGAACACTACCGTGAACAAGAACAAAGACCGACAAATATGTACACCCCCACAGCGGTTATTACAAGAATTATTACAAGATGCACGATAACAAGGAGGATGTGGTTACAGACAAGACGATGAACTCCCATTGCACGGTATGCAAAGTCAAAGTGTTCAGAATTCTCCTCAAACGAAACGCGTTGTATTTGTAAAATGCCGAAAAAAGCGGCGTTTTGGACGTTTATTTTTCACTACGCCATAAAATATACTGCAAAAACAAAACAGCGTTTAAAACACCATTTTATAGTATGATAATGAGCTCTGCCTACTGGGTTTGACAGCCAATAGACTTGAACTTTCTTCACCCAATCACTCATGAACAAGGTCAGAGCAGACCAGTTCACTACAGATCTTAATCGGCCGATGAACCAGTGTTCAAGTTTGTTTATTTTTGGGATTTACATATGTGTTTACATATGACAGACAGACAGACAGACAGACAGATAGATATCAAGCTTAGACATTAAACAGAAATCTTACGATTAATCAGAAGAGACCAATGAGTAATTTGTGAGCATCTAGTAATGTGAGGTGACCTAAAAAGAGTGACAATGAGAATGAAGTCCATCACAGCTGTCAGAGGGTGAAACTGTTGTAGTTGGACTGCAGAGGACACAAAGTCACCAAACCAGACAGAATAATGTTGCTGGTGGTCTAATTAGTAAAATCTCCAGCCCAATCTTTCAGTTTCTTCAGCAGAGTGGGTGATCATACAGGTGAGGCCTTTGTTTTCAAGCACAGCAGGAGTGTCTCTGACATGCAGGTGACTCCACTGTGGTAGGGACTAACCTGACCAAGAACACACACGTGAACAGCACATATAATGGGAGACAAACAAAAACAAATCAGGGCACACCAAACAAACATTCTTTTAAAAAAATCCAGTCTAATGTTTTATAATTCAGAAAAAGAACAGACAAGCCAAATGGACTAGAATGAATGTGAAAAGGACATTTTATATAGATTCTCTCAACAAACGTAACAAGGCCTGTGCCAATAATTTAATTTTAATATAACTACAATTAAGATTTTTTTTTCCTCTTAAAATCTGTAGTTTTTAAAGAACAAGGCTATTTCTTACTAGCCATCTTCTAAGCTGGGAATACTCAGTAGCTCCCATTTCAAGACAGACACTGCTCAAATTTGAATAAATAACCAAATAAACTTCAAAGCTTTGTGACCAGGCAGTTCTTGAAACTTTGAGAGACAGGGGGTCCCAGTGCTAGACTTGGAGAAAGAACACAAGTGTACAAAACAGGGATACTCCAAAACCAATAGTGCTGTTATCCATATTCGCTGTTTGAACAGAGAAGGAAAGTGGAGTGAAACGGCACTCTTGAGACAATAGTAAACCTGTGCCACCACCCCTGCCGAGATGCCTCGGAGAATGGGTGAATGAAAAGCCAGAGGACAGAGCAGCCGGAGTCACCGAGTTCTCAGGGGTGATCCATGTTTCTGTTAGCGGTTCAGACAATAAGCCTTGAATTTAACAGAATCTAAGGCAAAATAAATGAACTCAGAGCCTACCTTAACCAACCAGAGGATAATCCAACAAGAAAACCAAAGCACAATAGATTACCTCAAAATAGCAATATTTTACTTATTTATTTATTTATTAGTTGGCTGGCTGATTAATTGGGTCTACCACTAATGCAATGTCTCACAGACCCCTCAGGACTGTGGTCACCCTCTGAGCCTCCCTTTTAGTTGTATGTATATTTGCATATGTGACCCAACATTGTTAAAGAAAAGATCGCTCAAAGCACGCAGGCTTCTTATCTGGAAATTAAAATTATACCTCTACAAATTTCAGTTACCGCTATATCCCTATATTGCTATATACCACCATATCCACCATGTTTAAAATAAAGTAGCTTGTTTTAGTATACATGCCAGTTGAAGAAAAGGACGAATGAAACCATGCCCTTAACATAGACTAGGTTGCAGCTGTAATTTGTCAGCAATGGTGCAAAACACCAAAACTCCACAAATGTAAAGGTTTGTCATGTAAAGATTATATATAATTTAATTGGATTTAAAGTAAATCATCAAAAAAAAGTCATTTGAAAATGTACATTCCTGTTTAAGGGTGAGAGTTTGTCTCTGCTCTTTTTCTGTATTTTGTCACTCATTCTTTTGTGTACAGTTTTTATATATTTAGCATAATTGTTGGCATATGTTCATGTCACACACAATTTACTTAAATAATCACAATGTGTTTACCCTTCTAAAGTGAATATGTGAGTGGGTATGTTTACTTTAAAAGCTTGTTCCAGTGACCTCTGTTGCATATTTTAGTCTTCTATGTACAAAAAACAAAACAGAGTGAAAATGTAATTTACACAGAGAGAGAGAGAGAGAGAAAACAACAGGTTTAAAGTACAGGTTTAAAGTACATGTATTCTCTCTACTCTGTAGGATTAACTGTTCACAGCTATCAAGTGGTACAGATGGCTAAGATATTTGCTCTGCAGTACAGTGGCTGGGTTCGCATGTCTCTTTGCCTGAAGTTGTTGCACCTTGCAAATTGTCAATGGGCAGTGGTGACTCAGTGGTTAAGGTACTGGTCTATTAATCGGAAGGTTGTTGGTTCAAGCTGCCACTGTTGGGCCCATGAGCAAGACCCTTAACCCTCAATTGCAGAAGTTGTACTCAGTCATAATTGTAAATTGCTTTGTATAAAAGTGTCACTAAATTCTGTAAATATAGACCTGATGATTGGAAGGGAATAGGTTTTTTGATCTTATTATTCCCATTCTTGAGTATTTTCTTTACCCCATGGAGGTAGTAGGATGTTGGTATCATTCTCATTTCTGCCTCATGGTTCCTGTGTGATTTTAGAATTCCCAGGTATTTATAGCTGTCTTCCATGTCTGTTATATAGTCTTGTGGTAGTTCAGTCCCTCTGCTGTTCACCACATGCATACATATACATTCACACACTTGCTGCACGATACTTCTACAATACTTCAAGATTTAACAGTGCTTTATGGTAGGCTCAGTAACCAAAGATAAAATATGAAAATTACCATCAAAACTAAAACGTGAATTTTGTTAAATTATGTTTATTAATTTAACAATTAATATTGTTATTATTTCGCCTAACAATAAAAGTGAAGTTAATATGTGCATTGACAAATACCTCTTTTCTGTGTTAAGGGACGCCTTTGGCCCGTGGAGGCTACCGTCGTTACGTAATCAGAAGGTTAACCGCTGCGCTAATACAACACTGAGGAGTTATCTTAGAAATCGAGCTTGCTAACTATAAAGAAATAATACAGGTAAGAATAAAGGACTATACCGCGTATTAAACAAATTTGTTTATATACATAGATTTAAGTGATAAATTACACACTATTCCTAATGAATGTCGTTGACTTATGTTTTTAAAGTCTAACCTTGATCGCAGGGTAGCTAGGCTAGCTAACTTTCATATGTTTAGCTAACATGATCTCGCTTACAGAATGTAACTAGTCAGTGAACAGCAGCTTCCTTCATATTTCATTCAGAATCTTCAGCCAAGTCTGACCTTTTAACGCTGCAAGTTCTGCTGTACTGTGCTATTCGCAGCTAGGTATATAGCTAGCTAGACACATGGCATATGGATTAATATGAATCTCCGTTTCTCTCGTGTGAAGTATTTAAGACCATGTGCTGTTCCTGATGGTCTTCTCCTCGGTTAACCAATTATAATTGAGCTGTTTGATACACAGGGGGACTATAAACAAGAAACGCCCATCAGGATGGCCAATGTAAGTTAAAGTGCATCAGACGACCCTTATAACCTTTGCCTTTTCACCTCTTACACTGAGGTGCTTAATACTAAATTCTGAAAACTTGGGGTGACTGTTGTAAAATCGTATTTGAGATTGAATATTTTTTCTTCAGCCACTAGAGTTTTTGTAATGGGTTTACATAGTACAGAATATAAAAAGTTGAATCTAATCCATTTGTGAACAATAAGATTTTAAATGTAAAGCACAGTATCACAACAGATTTTAACAACTACTGAGGTGTATAGGGTGTGTTATGTATATGCCACACACCTATGTGCCTTTGACACCTAGGTGCTCTGCAGTAGAGCCAGGCTGGTCACCTACCTCCCAGGGCTTCACCTTCTGGTGCAACGTATCACAGGAGCCAGAACTTTCTCTGGGGCGTCTGGTTCTGATGAGCCCCACATCAACACTACACCCCCTGATATGGGTAAGATGACTGTCATTGACTCATGGATTCTGAGAAATAGCCAAATTAAAAAAAAGTTTATTATGTATTGGTATATTTGTCTTATTGCTTGTCCTGCAAAGTTGTGAAGTATGAGGTTAAGGAAACACATGTAGGTTGAGCATTATGGCAGTGGTGTCCCAATGAAAACCAGAAATTAGCATGCATCCCGTCCCTTTTAATGAACTGTACATATTTGACATTTTGAACGTCAAAGTGGAAAAGCCCTGTCCACGTGAAAGGTTTGTATTTATGTGTGGTTTGGCCTTGCTATTCAGTGCTTGGTGTTCCTCTGGAACAGGGCCAAGGACGGTGTGGCCAGATGAGACTATGGGCCCCTTTGGCCCTCAGGACAAGCGTTTCCAGTTGCCTGGCAATGTAGGTTTCGCCTGCCAACTGGGGGACACTGTGGGGCAGAATATGGCCCGGCTCCCCCGGACCGTACCAGACGTCCTCACAGCCCAGTCCAGCAGCGAGAGGCACGAGTTTGTCCTGGCCCAGTTTGTCAACGAGTTCCATGTATGGTTAAATCCAGTCTCTACTCATGTAAAGAGTTCTAGTATTTAATATGAAATGAATTGCATATCGTGCATATAATGTACTTAAAAACACCTTTCAATCCCATGTGTGTGAAATATATTGAACATATGTTCTTAAATATAAAAATAATATATTGACTGCAATTTGCAATATTTTATTTTCATATGAGATGGATACAGTAGTTTCAGACTAATATGAATAGTTTATTGTTTGTAAGGTGTAGTTGTTATGACTGTTGGCAAATCATTTAGACTACTTACAGTTCTGTATTTACTAAATGCATTATTCACATCTCACATTTCTGTTAGACAAGCCTGATTTTCCTCATTTATCCACAGGGGAAAGAGGAGGTTTCTTCACTGCAGGATTTCAACAGAGTAGAGCAGTATTTTGGCCATTCCAGTGTGGAATGTGCAGTACAGTCATGCCCCGAACTGCTAAAGAAAGGTGTGTGTGCTGTGTCTAACCATTTATACTTCCTAAAAATTGCATGTAAACAAGTTATTTAAATTCTTCAGTGAGATCCTTAATAGAGTAGTATACAATCGGAGGGAAAATGTATTCTTAATATTTTTTAGATTAATGTAGTTTCAAATTTGGCCACTAGATGGTAGCATAATATCTACACAAGCCCCTCTCTAACGGTCTCTTTATCTTAGCACTTTAACTTGGCACTCATTAAGAAAACTATATGGATTACACACACACCCCCGTGTGTGTGTGTTTCATTCATATATATATATATATATATATATATATATATATATATATATATATATATATATATATATATATATATATATATATAGATATAGATATATATATATATATATATATATAGATATATAGATATAGATATATAGATATAGATATAGATATATAATAAATAAAAATCCACAGAGCATTATATGTAAATCTATATACATAATAAATGGTATTTATTATACATGCCTGCTACGTATGAATGTATAAATTTGCTTGTTAAATATTCTACAAAAACCAGACTTTGAGATGATGTTCCCTGAAGCTCCGTCCAGTGGTATGATGGTAGTTACTGTGACTCAGAGAACAGAGAACGACATGACTGCCTGGTCCGCCGACGTGGACCAGGAGAGGGAGGAGCTGCTGGCTAAAGTGAGTTGCATACTGTTCCCCTGGATGGTCAGCAAAGCTGCAGAAAGTCCCCATTGCAAGACTTTGACTCGGGCTTTTTCTTCAGAGATTTGTTTACCAAACCATGCATAACATTGTGGAGTGTGAAAAAATTGAAAGAATTTGTCAAATATGCATTCATATATATTATGCATTTTATTTTGATGCATCACTTTTTAGTAAGAGATGCATCACTCCACCCCCACTCCAGTTGCACCATTTGGCATATACAATGATGTACATATAATGATGAATAATGTATAGCATCAGATATGGTTTATAAGCAGAATGCTATCTACATAGACAAGGAAAAGGGGTTTGCCTTTCTCTCCAAAACACATAAAGCTTTCAACAGATTATAGTTAAGGTTTTGCTAGGGCTTAGTTCTAAATGGCCTTGTTCTTAACCTTGTTTTATTTATGAACCAGAGAGAATGGTTCTGACCTCTGAGAGCGCCCAAAAAACAGCCAGAGTTTTGGGTTTACATTAGTGGGAGGAGCCTGTTTGCTACCGTTCTTGTGAGAAGGGTCTTATTCTGTATGCATGCATGCATGCATGTGTTTGTGTGTTTGTGTGTCTGTGTATGTGAGAGAAAAGTGTGTGATTCAGTGGTACACTTCCCTGACAGTCTGTGTTATTTACTGTCTGGTTCGCATGGTGTCAGCTTAGCTTTTGCTTTAATTGGGATCAACTCAGACCTTACTAGTGAAATTGTTTTGTTTTTTTCCATGGTTTTGATCGACTTGTAATTACATCTTTTCTTGATTGATGTCAGTCTTATTATTCCTACACTAATTGTTGCACTAATTGGTGTAATGTGTGGTTGTACAGTTCATTGCAGGGGCAAAGGAGATCTGCTACGCCCTTCACTCTGAGGGCTTTTGGGCTGATTTTATTGACCCATCATCTGGACTAGCAGTAAGTTCACAGTGAACATTATATGAGAAGTGTGACGATGTTTTCATTTATTCAGTGAGTTGCAACATGCCAAGTGAGGGCAAAGCTTTTTCTTTCTTTTTTAAAACCTTTGTTTTTTTGTTGTTGTTTTTTTGTTGCAGTTTTTTGGCTCCTACACAAACAGCACCCTTTTTGAGACGGATGAACGATACCGCCACTTGGGTTTTCAAATTGAAGACCTTGGCTGCTGCAAAGTGATTCGCCACGCCCTGTGGGGGACGCACGTGTTTGTGGGGACAGTTTTCACCGATGCACCACCCAACAGCCTTATAATGAAGAAGCTGCAAGGGAACTAATTAATCATATGCAACACAGGAGCAAGTGTGCTCAGTGTGCACAAGCACAGTGACTGAAAGTCAGTTCATCTCTCAAAGGCTCTCTGTCTGATTTGTTGTAGTCCCTATGAGGCACTTACGTTATGAGAATTGGAACTATATTTATTTTTTCAAAGGTGTGATTATTTGTGAGAGAAAATGAAGTGACTGGTAAATGTGCTGCTTGAATGGTATATTTATGTATCAGTGACACAGCTACTTTTTGTATTGGAAAACTTCAATCAACTTGAAAAATGTATCTCTATTTCCTTTCCGTTTTAGCATTGCTGCTGGGACTTGTTTCCACTGAACAGTAGAATCTCAGTCATTGTAAATTCAGATGGCATTTGAACATAGATTATTTATTAGAAGAGTTATATCTAAGCTTTCAATTAGACAAAAATTGTAGATCTGAAGATCCATGCTAGAAACAATAAATAGATATTTTTGGTATTCACAATTTCTGCCTGCTACAGGAATGTTCTGGAGGCTTGGATCATGAAGACAGTCAGAGAATTCATAGTTGCAGCCTCCAGCACTTGTATACACTAGCATGATATAAAATGTCATTTTCATGTGCCTTCTGAGACTCGTGTGCAGCCAAGTCTTTAAACCCTCCAGCCAGTTCATCCTCGAAATGTCCCAACCAATCAGACTGTTCACGTCTCCTACAAATCAACATATTAAGAACCTTTTTTATTTTTTAGCTCTTAACCTAGGGCTCACGGAGGTCGTCCCCGTTGTCAGGGAGCAGCAGCTGCTGAGGTCACAGTGGCTGGGGCCTCATTAGCATTCACTAACTCATCATAGCAGATGGGCTTCAATCAGTCTCCAGAACTGACAAGAATTGTTCAGCTAAGAAATGAGCAGTTTTTTTCATTTATCCTGCCTAGTTCCCAGCTGAATTCACATAGTAGCCTCTTGCTTTCCATACTAATTATATGCTGTTTTATTTACTCAGTATAAATTTTGTAAATTATGGGAATTTATTTCCTTTTTCTTAGCCAGTAGAGTCCTGCGTTTTTTGGTATGTGGCCAGAGGTCACAGCACTTAAATGAAGCATCAATCAAAGCATTGTTGTCACAAAGAACAGACTCATGAGCTGGCTCTTTTAATTTCTTAGTCTCTCTTTATAGTGCCTCTGGCCAGATGAAGAATTTGCAGAACATGGTCTCAGATCATATGAACAGTTAATTCCTTTTGAATAACCTGGTTTGAAAAATTATGGGATGCCTGTCTTGAATTGTCTGTATGCACAAGGCATGTTTATTCAGATTCATACTGTGGCACCACAGACGTGATGAGCAGAATAAGGGCACGTTAATCTAGATGTGACATCGTGTTCTAGGTAAAACCAGCCTGGTCCATCAGCCAAGGTCACAAGGTTGCTCTACAATAACAACCACCTAGATTCCATATTATTGTTTGGAAAATGGACTCTTGTCAATGTTATGGGAGTCAGCAACCTACAGCCAACACTGCCCAAGTGGTTTTTACCATAAACCAGTGATCATCCCTGAACACCATGTTTTACAAGTTGTGTATATACATCTTGCATGGGGTGTCGCACAGTACACATACATATTTATACTGGAAAGATTCCGTTTTTAAGCTTCACCCATAAACCGTGCCACGGGTGGACATCTAATGGATTCAGTAATGATTTCATCCAAAAGCCATCACTACTAACTATGGGTTATGTAGGTACTCCTGTTGACTGACAAATCCTTAGGCCACTCAGAAATTAGCCAACATCCTTTTTGGTGAAAGAACTGAAATGTGATGACAACAACAGAGAAGACATTCGTCTAGTTATGTACTTTCATTCATGTTAGCTGTACCAGCAATATTTTAGCTCTAAGCCTCTAAGTATTTCCTCTGTTGCCTGCTTAAGCAAGCACAAAGGCGCTCTTCACTCGTCATTCAAATACTAGGTGTCATGGTTCCAACATGTACTGGGAGAATATGGGAATATTTTTGTACATATGCTGCTAAAATAAATAAGAACAGGTGTGATGGTTGAATAGTTGGTTTTTTGTTTTTTTTTTTACTTTGGGGAGTAAAAAAGAAAGCAAATGTTCAAAAATAAATGAAGGTTGTTTTTATAAATATTTGTTTGTGGCTTTAAATAAAAACAAAAACAAATTTCATCTGACTTATTGCAGGCCCTTACCAGATATCAGAGAAGGTACATTATGGATTCTTATGCACTAAACTGTTACCTAAATTTAAGTAGCGGTGTTGTATAGCTTACTTTCAAGTCTGGTCAAAAGTCAAGTCAAGTCAAGTCAAGTTTATTAGTCGTTTGCATAAACATACAGGACATTTATGCTTTGAAATGCTTGTGCTGTGGCACGGGGAACTCCTGCTCACAGTGGTGTCAGGGATTAAAACTGTATTTCCCTTTTAAATAGCAAAGGCCTCAGTCTCTCTGAGGAGGATAAATTGTTGACTTACCTAAGGAAACGAGCTGTCTTGGAACCAATTATCCTGATGGAATGAACAACTTATCTAGCTACAGAAGAAACTGTTCTCTCTATTAGCGTTAAACAAAAGGAGGACATGGAATAAATATGATCTGATTATTATTTTTGCTGAAAAAACACATTCTCTCATTGGATTAAATAATTCAGTGCACACGTGAAATGGGAGACATTAATTTTTAATTGAGGTTAGATATCTAGGTCAGACATTCTGCTCGTTTACTGACATAGGAATAATTCAAAAGCCCTCCTTAGGACATTTCCTTCAGGTAATTAGTACAGGGTGATAAAAGGTGGCTAATGAAATAAATGCACAAATTTCAAACAATCGTAAATAGTAACACCACAAACCTTCAATTTTACTGTATATATAAGTATATGTTGAAAGTACAAGCTTTCCTTATTCTGATAGACTGAGCATTCATTATCTGGGTGGCGTTTTCAACCAAGATGTGCAACAGCTAATGAAGGAACTCTGTGTGAAAAGGCCAGTTTTTCCCTAAAAAGCCCATTTATTAATTTATTAAGAATTTTGGTGAAGACATGGTGAATACCACTGGCCTTAATTTTAGAAATGTACTTTTTTTTTTTTATACACTTTTTTAATATTTATTCATTTATTATTTGTTTGTTTTGCTTTTTTGTGTTTGGTTATGGTTTAAAGGGGGGTTTAGGTATACATCATCAATGATAAATGTTAAAAAATATATATTCATGTACAATTCACACACATACACACCCACGTGCATATAAATAAATTTACAAAATAACATACTAGCAGCAATTTATATGCAATAAATGTGAAAACCTATAAATACTGTAAATGAGAACATTTATTAATCTGTGATGAAGAATCTTATATTACACTTTTAATATAAACATTTCCTCTAAGATCAGTGACTTGAGGTGCCTGCAGGAATTCCTGTGCTAGATCCTGTGCCCATCTGGGAATACTATCAGCGGTGGCATCAAAAGCAGCCAGATGTGCATGTTTTATTACTTGCAGATTCATATCCTTTCGCTGTGTGTTCAGAGTTGTATTTTACCTGTCATTGCAACTACGGTTTTGATTATAACCACATTTTCTGTCAAGATGCTTTACATTCCATTATTGTCAAGCTGCTGCCTGGGAGGGTATTAGAGCCAGCACAGTGCATACACTGAATTTTTTTCCCCTTTTCAGAATTTTAAAATATTGTTAGATAAAATATTGCTGCTATGACAATGAAAAGCTATAAAATCACAGTCCCCTAACATATGTAATATTCAAAATTATGGAAAAACTGCAAATAATGACTAATTAAGGCCAAGAAGCAAGGATAAATTATAATCCTGATTAAATAAATGTAGTTAGGTACATCAGAAACTGTGGTAGGTGACACATCTTTGCGAACTGTTCCTGGTGATTTACACAAACTTCACAGTAAGCACACTGCACTGCAGTGACCAGGAGAGCATAGGAACACAGGTCTGCTCTGAACAATGGAACATGCACGTATCTGCAAGCTTTTTCCTGTTCGTGAAGATCAGCTAGTATTGGGGCAGATAAGGCAGGCAGTCACAGGCAGACATTGAAGTGCCAGGCATGTTGTTTTTCCGAGGTGGGTGAGTTTTGCGTCTGCCTTTCAGGGTTATCTGGCAAAAGCCACAAGATGTTTTATAGGCACAGAAGGGCAGCTCACCAACGTAGCTCGGCAAACCACGTTCACCTGACATCTGGGAAACAGACCAAGCCAGTATCTCAGATGTGTTCAGGGCATGACTACATGGCCCTGGGGAATAATTCCTTCGCTTTAAGGTGTTGCCTTTTGTGAGCCAAAACTAATTGTGTGGTTCCCAGGGAGCACACATACTGTCATGCTAAAAAATATGTAAGTCACTGTGGATAAGAGCGTCTGCCAAATTCCATAAATGTAAAGTAAATGTGCAACTTTCAATTAGACTTGACAGTTACATATCCCATCAAGCTCGCAAATTTGGGAATACTGTGTCCTTAACTGACACGTTTATATGAGTGATCCCTCTGTCCTTAAGCCTGCCATCGGACAATGTGTGTAGCGCTATTGATAAGCCTGTTCTGTCTAGCCCCATTTCAACAGAGCCTATAGATCTTGAGCTGTGTTAATGTCTGCACAAAAGGCAGCCCAATCCCTTACGCACTGCTTTGACTTGGCTGAAGGAAAAACAGGCACTCCTGCTCAGCAACAGCGCTACTCCATTCAAGATGGTGTATTAATGAGGTCTCCATCTACTGCAAGTGAAGGGTGGGAGACTGTCCACCAAATAGTCGTCCCGACACCATTTAGGTCTTATTTTTTGTATTTCGCTCATGAACACCCACTTTCTGGACATCTAGGGGTTAGGAAAACTTTGTCACATTTCTTTTGACCCTCTGTAAATAGTTAATTACTGTCGTTCTTGTCACACTTGTCAAATGGTTGGAAAACCTAACCAAGTGATCTCTTCTGCTCCACTTTGCTCCATACCAGTTGTTGCTAAGCCTGTTGAGAGATTGTTAGTAGATTGTGTTGGTCCCTTGCCCAAGACCCGCACTGGAAACAGCTACCTCCTTACACTTCTGTGTGCTGCTACCAGGTTCCCTGAGGCCATTCCCCTGCATTCCATTAAATGTAAGGCTATAGTGAAAGCATTAATTAAGTTCTGCAACACATTTGGTTTACCTAAATGCATACAGACAGATCAAGGTTCTAATTTCATGTCAACCCTGTTTGCACAAGTAGTTAGCAAACTGAAGATTCAGCTTCAGGTGTCTAGCGCCTACCATCCAGAATCCCAAGGAGCCCTAGAAAGGTTCCACCAGACGTTCAAAAATATGTTAAAAACATACGGTCATGATTTTGATAAGGATTGGGATGAGGGAGTGCCCTTGTTGTTGTTTGCCAATCAGGATACAGTGCAGGAATCTACTGGCTTTAGTCCAAACACCCTACTTTTTGGTCTATCAGTGCGAGGTCCCCTTAAGATACTGTACGAACAGTGGTTGTCTGTTCCTCCCTTGGTTTTGAGTTCACCTGCAAGTGACTTTGTTGATAAACTTCGAAAGAGGTTGTGCGCCATTCGTGATTTGGCTAGCAAAAACCTATGTTCAGCCCAAGGAGCTATGAAATCTCAGTTTGATCAGAAAACGGTCTAGCATTCTTTTGAGATAGGAGATCCTGTGCAAGCTCTTTTGCCCTTTTAGGTTCTCTTAATACACGATGTTCTGGTCCGTATGTTGTGAAATCGAAGTTATCTCCCAGTAATTATGTATTAGCTACCCCAGATTGTTGACGTAAATCATATCTATGTCACATAAACCTGTTAAAGCCATATGTAGACCGCCAAAACTCACCTAACTCAGATCACTTTGCTACTGTATAGACCTGTTCTCCTGTGTCTGTTCCAGTAGTTACCACCACAGTGTCCAGTGAATATTCACCCAAACAAGATGACCTGCATCTTGGCTGGAATTGCTTACCTTGTGCCAGTCTCCCCAATTCCCTTGCAAGCCCTACCGCAAAAGTTGTCTGGCTTTCCCCTTGCAGCCCAGGCTGACTTAATGGCTCTTGCAGATAAATTCCCCTCTGTTTTCTGATGTCCCCATTCGCACTTCTGTGCTACAACATGATATAGAGGTAGGATCCCATCCACCCATCACACAATATACCACCTAAACCCCCATAAATGCTCTATAATGCAAAAAGAAACAGAATATCTTTTAGAACATAGTCTTGCTGTCCCTATTTGTAGTCCTTTTTGTTCTCCATGTCTGCTGGTGCCAAAACCTGATGGTACTTTTCGTCTCTGTACAGATTATCGTAATACTGTTACTGTCCCAGACTTGTTTTCAATGCCTAGAATGGAAGATTGCCTTGATCGTATTGGGTCAGCTGTTTTAGTTAGTAAACTTGACCTATAGAAGGGTTATTGGCAGGTGCCACTCACCCCTCGTGTGTCAGAAATATCTGCTTTCGCCACACCTGATTCATTTATTCAATATACCATCATGCCTTTTGGGCTCAGAAATGCTCCGTCCACCTTTCGGTGGCTAATGACATTGCTACTGGGCGATTTGCCCAACTGTGAAGCTTACTTGGATGATGTGGTAGTGTATACTCAAACCTGGGATCATATGAAGATACTAAAGTTTTTAGGAAACTGCAAGAAGCTTCTCTTGTTCTAAATTTGGAAAAATGTGAATTTGGTAAAGGTGAGATCACCTATCTTGGAAAAGTTGTCGGTCATGGTATGGTGTTCCCTCTAAATGCCAAAGTGCAAGCCATATGTTCCTTTCCTCCTCCCTTAACAAAAAGGCAACTTAGATGTGTTTTAGGTATAGCAGGCTACTACTGCTGTTTCTTTAAGAACTTTTCTGATGTTGTGTCACCTCTTACAAATTTGCCCAATAAAAATGTTCCCTTTGTGTGGTCACAAGCGTGTCAAGCGGCCTTTGGGTCTGTAAAGTGTCTATTAATTAGTACACCTGTTCTTGCTGCTCCTGATTTCAGTTGACCATTTAAGTTGGAGGTGGATGCCAGCGGGACTGGCGCAGGTGTGGTCCTCCTACAAGAGGATTCTGGTGGGATTGATCACACCCTTTGTTATTTTTCACACAAGTTTAACAAGCACCAGATAGCATACAGTGCAATAGAGAAAGAGGCCCTTGCACTACTGTTTGCTTTACAACATTTTGAAGTGTACCTTGGTGACAATATTGAACCAGTTACTGTATACACTGATCACAACCCCTTAGTGTTCCTCCAGCGCATGGCTAATGCAAACCAGCATTTGATGTGCTGGGCTTTGATCATCCAGGGTTTTAAATTAAACATAGCGCATAAGAAGGGCATTGACAATGTGGTAGCTGATGCTCTGTCATGGTGCTAATTTAGTGGGGGTTTTTTGTTTTTGTTTTGTGAATTCTAAGAAGTTCACTCTGATGGGGGTGGGTGTTATGTGCTGTGTTCATTTGGTGCATGTGCTTCAGGTCCACTGCCAGGATTTCCACCCTGTTTGAGACTCTGCCCTGTTCCTCGCCGGGTTTTCAAGCCAACTGTGTCAGCTATTTAATGGCCCCTCCCAGTAGCAAGAGAGAAAAAAAAGGGGATTGTTTGTTAGTTTTGAGTTTGTTTAGCTGTGATTGAAAATTTGTATGACCTTGTTTTTCCCCATTTTTGGACTTTGACTTTGGCTTTGCCCCTCCTGCTTTGGTAGCTGTGTCTATATACATAAATAGATTTTGTAAAGAGTGTATAAATTGTTTGTTTGGTACTTTGGTCTTAGACACTGGTGGTAGGGAGTGACTTCCATTTTTGTTGGGTGTGGGTTTTGTTTCTGTGTTAGGGAGTTAGGAAAATCTGTTGTATGTTTCTTGTGTTGTTAGGATTAGTTGGTGTGTAGTTTTATTTCATTAGTGTGGGTTTTGGTTATTATTTTGGCCTGCGTCACTCGTGAAGGAATTTATACCAGTAAGATTATTTGTAAATGATAACCTCTGTACAATACATTGATAAAACCTTCTACTTGTGATTCAGTTTGTTTTGTTGCTGTTCTTTTTCTTCAACTTGTATTTCGTTAGCCGTTCATATTTTTGATATATGATATATATAGATATAGATATATAGATATATAATTTTCCCTGATGCCCTGGGGAAAACTAAACTAAAACTTCCAAAACAAAACCAGAAAACTGGGAGTAACTGTAATGGCTAAGGGGAGCCTTAAAAGATAAACAAGATTTTAGGAAGAAAACTGGAGAGGGGAGGGGAGGGGACATGTAAAAACACAGACACCCTCGCAGTACAGAAGTGAAGTGTAGCACGAGGGCTCACACACCTCAATACCCAAAGTTACCAGCTAGGAGCTTGGCTCAGATCTTTGGCAAAGACCCAGCAGTGAGTGACTGGGTTACTGGGCTTATATAGGCCTAGCCCAGCTGTAAGGCTGATTAGTGGTGTGCCTGACTTGCGCTTGGTGGCCGGAGGGGGCCTTGACCTGGCACCGACCCTTACACCATTAGATTCCTTTTTTTGGCTTTAAGACTATGAAAACAACATTTAGTCAGGTGTGTCCAAACCTGTGTCCAAATCGGTACTATACTACTATACTATACTCACTCTCTCTCTCTCTCTCTCTCTCTCTCTGTCTCTCACAGTTTGTATATATGTATATAAACTTTATATATTATTTATAACATTGCCATTTACTAGTTAGTCAGTGTAATGGTGCAGAAGGGGGCCATGCACATTGGTTTGTGTATGCGTTTGGATCGTTTGGATTTGGGATAGGGTTTGTTTGGGCTTGTTTTCACAGTGATCACAAAGCCAGCCACTGTTTCCTGACCAGCAGTAGCCAGTGTAATCCAGGTCTGTTAGGTCGCCTGTGCTCTCCTTTTATTCATCTTTATGTAATCTGCTTCGTAATCCTGTTAAGGTTCTCATTGCAAGAATCTCGTTCAATTAAAGTGTGGATTTGTAAAGCACAGGGGGAGAAGTGTGGTGGGGAAGGCTGGAGCTGCTTCCAAATACTGAAAACACCGGGGAGAAGAATTACACAGAGGTCAGGGCTGAACTGCGGAGTAGTCCTTGAATGTGCATTTACTAATTTGCCTATTCTCAGGCCCAATTGTAACTTTTCCTACTTATACTGAGTAATTGATTTCATTTGAATTTCAAAACAAAGCAAAAAATAGAGACTGAGATGCTAAGAGGCTGTGTGAGATGTTATGTGCAGTATTATTTTTTCTTGTTACTGGATTGTGGAAATGCATCCATAATTTTATTTTGGGGAAAACAGAACCATGAATACCAGTACTGGTCAGCTCTGACTTTAAATATCTTAGTGCCTCTCAATCCCAGTCTTTCTGCAATGTTCCCAGAACACTGCAGATGACTTTAGACTGTCCTTGAGGTCCTTCCACTGGAACACTCCTAATCACGTTTTTCCTTTGAAGGCTATTTGCACACTTCCGTCATGGACTGCCATTACACTCTGTAGCAGTCATACTGCCTCATCCCCTTAAATTCTCAGGATGATGAGATGTCTGTTTTTCCCTTCCTCTGTGATTTGTTTCTCTGTCAAGTCATATAGCAACACTGGATCATGTCAACACCCCTTAATTAAGATTCTGATTTTGTGATTTTTGGATGCACTAAATTGCCATTAAGAACAACATATACATTGTGATATCCTTGCAGTTTCATCGCATGTACTTTGAATATAGGATAAAAGCAGATATTTGCAGGTGCTCACAAACATTGGGTCAAAAGGACAGAGGCTTTCTATGGGGATCCTGGGTACCTACTGTAATGTGCATTGGATCTGTGTGCATAATGTACTGTAATAAGTTCATCCCACTAGCTAATTATTGGGTAGCATTAAAGTTACTACAAGTGCTAGTGCTTATCTTGTTGTTGTTATTATTATTATTATTATTATTATTTACATTTATATAGTGCCTTTCTCAGACTCAAGGATGCTTTACAGATATCAGCTTTTACAATCACTCACACACTGATCTTAAAAGATTCTGAAAGAAAGGCTGCTTGCTTCTTGTGTGACCGTTTTCGCAGTCACTGCTCATGTATTATGGTGACTGGGTCTGCTTGGTAGCACTCAAAATGCTGGTAGTTGTTTCTTTCCCACCGTGAAGAAGTCCTGCTTTTGTTTCCAGCACTGTTTGACCTCTCCTGAAACTCTTCTATAAGGGTTATGAAAAGCGCAGCATGGCCATATTCAACAGGATTTGCAGTTGTGACCCCTAACTATATTGGACCTCCAGACAAGGTACCTGAAACCCAGGAGGCAATGGTCAGAGATCATTAAAAACGTGTTACTGCTCATTTGGAAAGTGACTTACAGATGGGAAGAACTTTTTATTGAATACACTGATGTGAGAAACTGGATTAGTTCTGCCACACACAGGACAAGACTGCAGAGCAACTTTAAACTTCTACAGTGAAGAGAGAACAAAAAGAGGGTTGTGTTATTTTGCACTATTTATCTAAACAATAATCCCTTTTAGGAGGACAAAATAAGTAAATCAATAAATACATAAAAGTACTTAACAGCATTACTGGATCACTGTCCTGCTGAAAGAGCAATGAAGCTTGAGATCTTCCAGCATTACTGGTGGTTAATTAATGCTGAAGTTTGTGCTTTATTAAAAGGAACCTTAATTTAGTTATATCAGTAAATGTCATTTATATTGTGAGAAGAAATGGTCCTTAAACTGACATATCATGAATACACTGGACTTCCAGGATTTTCTACCTCTCCACCCTTCTGTGACACGACACATGAAATTCAATTTCTTATCTTACAGCCTTTAAGGAGCTTAAATAAACAGCTTATTGTCTGCCTCCACTTTTATGGAGGAACACCTTCATCAACATATCACTTTAAGTCTAAATCTCAATTTACAATAACAGATTGTAACCAAACATCCTCCATAAATGGACAAAGTCAACTTAATTTTCACTCTGAAGTCCATCTGTGACACAAATGGACAAAGGAGCACTAGGTGGTTACCTTTGACCCCTGGCATAAGGCTCAATGGAGGTCACATTACCCCATTTCAACCTTTCTGTGTGGGATCAATGTACTTAACATAAATGACTTGTTGGTACTGACAAGCATCCTTGTTATTTATTTTCTAGTGGTTTTAATGCCACAAGTAAAATAATATAAACACAGATTTGTGCTCAGGTTTCATCTTAATCCATATTCTGCAAAAGCACAGTAGGAACAACTTTCTGACAAAGAAGCAGGAGATAAAGCAGCTACAGACTGCTAAACAAATAGCTGTTGTGGTTATCGGGGTCTTGGTGGCCATTGCCTCGATCAAACCAGATGATGTAGCCTACCCGCCACACAAAGATGAGCCACTATTCATGTCACCACCCACCACTGAGTCTGGGGTTATATTTATGCACTGCAGGAGAGCTTGACTGTTTGGACTGAAGTGCTAAAATTTTTTTTTTTAAATCCCACAGCAAGTTCAAGTTCAAGTTTGGTTTATTTGTCACATACATAGTCATACACAGTATAACTCGCAGTGAAATGGTTGAGCAGATTTATGGACTCCAAGTTGAGCTGCATGGATGGAAAATTAGCAGCATGCGGAAAGGCTGAATGGAAAGTGGCAAGGAGCCGACAGCAGACAGGATGAGAGAGACATTCATTTACAGTCTGACCGTTTCCAGGTATTCACAAACTCAGACATTTTGTGTAGGGATTAATCTCTTGTATCCATACCAACTCACACAAAAAATAATAATTCAGCCATTCAGTTATCAAATATTTTTATTCTTAAAAGTATGTTGGATTAGTGTTTATAGTCAGTCATGTACAATGATGTAAATACAGTCTGGCACATTTAAAGGAGATATTTTTGCAGAAGACACAAGACTCAACACACTCAACTGTACATAATATGTAAATATTACTGGTCAAAGACACTGAGGATATCCAGTATTACAGGCATTAATTTACAGAAATTATACAAAAAAATCTAACAAAAAATGATTTATGTTTTATGAAAACTTGGCATTGGCTGGGATGCAGCACGCTTGCTTGGTCAGTAAATAGGTCAGTTATGCCAACCTCCACTGGTTGTCCCTGAAGGTGTTCTTGTTGGGAATGTGTCTAACTGGCACTGTCTTGTATAGAGCATTTTCTAACTGGCACTGTCTTGTGTGGAGTATAATTACCTGAGTGACACATAGGATAAAACAGATTATTATTAGCCCTTTTGTTACTACTCAATAACTCGTATGCCCTTTAGTTTTAACAGAAGTTCAAGGAACCAGATATGTCATGGCATTTATTTGAGAGCATGAGGGAGAGAGAGTGAGAGAGGAAATAATTTATCTTTTGAGCTGTGGGCAGGTCTCCTAAACAAATCATAAAACCCAAAGAAAAATAACACTGTAGTTGCAAACGCTGCACTTTTTGATGGCTGCACTACCAACAAAGAAAAATAATTGAAAATATGTCACAGTATACATAATAGCCTTGAGCAGAATGCATAACAGAGCTAAACAAACACAAAAAGTCAAGGGTGACACATGGCCCTTTTACTGCACACAGTAACATACACACTGCTAGTGGTTACAAATAAAACAAAGCTCATTACAAATACTTCACAACTCCTCATGCTTAAACAAGACACACCTCTCACATCTGTACACAAGTGCTTCAAAAGGTTTGTGACATGGAAGATCTTCTGGAATAAAAATGAGGGAATATAATCATGTATTTAAAAAACAACCTGCTGCTCCTTCATGACACACAGGCCCTCTTTCTGTGCTGATAAAATACTTTTCTCATCAATAAAAAAAAAAAAAAAATCATGGGGTATTAGCTCTTGATGGGAGGAGAATAAATGTGGCCCACACTCCTGCTGTGGCTACAGTCATTGCTCATCAGGAAAGCCATTCACTCATCAGTTTTCCACAATAAACATATGGTACAAAAATAAATATCATACATCTAAATTACAATACACAACATACCTGTACAGTTTTGTTTGAACTATAAATACGCCATGGCCCTTTCAACAGGTGTCATGGCCCTTTCAACAGGTCAGCACATGCTGAGGGAAACATCACCTTGGCTTAACCATTGCCCCTGGAAAACAACAAGAGCTGTTACTTAAAGAAATGTCTTCTTAAAAAGATAACTGATTTCTTAGATCCTGGATATATCATGAGACAAATTTGACAGGTGTTGATCAAAAAGTTCAAAAGTAACACTTCCGTTGTGGGAGATAAGGCCTATGATTACATTAATCAACTCATGGGTGGTTGTAGTCGGTCCAGTCCTAATAATAGTGTAACCCGTGACTTCAGTCTGTGTCCTTATGCGTAGCTGAGGATGATGACGAAATCGACGAAGAGGGAGAGCACCAACGCGTTATGCATGGCGACTTGTTGGCCTCCGCTGAGGGGGGACGTGGTGGCAAAGACTGCATCTGTCTCATTCCAGGGAAGAAGCATGTTACAGATGTTCCCCTCGCAGCAGGAAACACACACCTGCACAGAGCAAAAAGGCACAAAGAGAGCATGGGGCCAGTGGCTTTTTCAACACAAGCTTTGTTAGACATAACCCAAAGGTTTAAAAGATTACCTGCAGTCAAGGGCATAACAAACAACTGACTGAATTCCAGACATCAGAGTGGAAATGGCCGTAAACAATAATATCTGAAATTCTAAAGATTGAAAGGGCCTTCTGTTTGTTCTGTCATTCTTCAAAGGGTTTATCCCTTTCCCAATGTTCTGTTTCCCCACTTCTATCTCCCATTCTCCTGTGGCTTCCCTCTTAGCGCCTTGTTGAAAAGCCCTGCGTTGCACTGAGAGCTAAGACATAAGCCAGACAATGACCTCAGGCAGCATAGAGAAATGTGCATTTCAGCGAAGATTAGGCAGGTTGCCTGCCATGGGAAAGCGGTCTAACTTGCATCTCACTCCCACCTGCAATGAAGTCATTTGGGGGGGTTATGGATTAACAGAAAGTGCCGTGGGCTGTGCCTAGTCCTCCAGGCTGTGGGGTTGGACAAGAATGTTTACTATCATCCTGCTAGCTTCCTGTATGATCATCTCTATTGGACATTTTACGTCAGGTCAAGAACCTATGAGACAACAACAACAACAACAACAATAACAACAACAGTGTGTGTTTAAAATGGAGTATTCCCATACTACACACTGGCTGTGTTCAGACGAAAACACGCACTCACTCGGTTTCCTTCATGTTCCATGTCCATGCAGCCTGTGGTGAGACAGTCCTGCAGCGTCGCGCATCGCTTTGTCACGGATATGCTGGCCTCATCCCCGTCCAGCACGTGACGTGTGTAGCAGTACTTACTCTCTGCAGGTGCAAAGGAATCAGATGCCAAAACCTTGAGAATGTCAAAATACAAAAACAAAACAACCACAGACTAGTGGCTTAAACTGAAATGGTGCTTCTTTCGTTTGCAAGTATTTTTTATTCTGACCTGCTCTTATCTAAAACGGTTGGCCATATTTCAAGATAACGTTCATGAAGTTCACTCCCACTTACAGCATTTTAATGAATTTCACTAAAAAGCGTGACAGGAAGAGGGCACAGTCTGTGACGCCTACAGAAGGGTGTTTTAAAGGGGGGTTGTGAGTCATTACCGGAGTGCTGCTAATCAGATCCAGAGATGCTCAGCCCCTCTCACAGGGCATGCCACTTGTGAATGAACACAGCATGTTGGGTAATAAATGGATACAAGGAGATTTCTTTGAACCCACTATCATTTGGAGCAAAAGAAAAGTTGACTACTCTCTCCAAATATGATATTACACTTAAGTGTCAAATTAGAGATAATAACTTGTATATATACAATTTGTAAGCCAAGTTGTATACACGCTACTCAGAAATAAATCCTCCATGAGGGAGTAGAGTGGAATAATTATAATCAGATAAATGTTGTGATTGACGTTAGCTTGTTAGTTACATTGCTGCTCCTTGATGAGTGTTGATCTTGAGGGAGCAGCTAAACAGAAGCATCTTTCTCAATGCAGATGACAGGCTTTGCTCCCGTGGTTTCCAGGGCAGCCAGCCAGTGTTCTGATAAAAGGCCATGTTCTGTGAGGCGGATGGTCATACCCTTGGGGCAGTAGAGGTCGGGTGCCCAGCGATTGCACTGGTAATTGTCGGCTGCTTCTTCACATGTGAAACACTTGAACCCTCCTGGGTATGGAGTAGCTGTGAATGGAGCAATGATTTAAAATAAATATCCAGTCTGTGTATTAGAAAAATGAATTAGGAGTACTAGGTGTTTGTTTCTTACATCTCTGGAGAATTATTTTGTGTAAAGCCATACAAAAACTCTTGTATTTTAAAAAAAGAAAGAATAGCAATTAATATTTAGTTCAATGCCATTTTGCCACTTTTGCCACTTTTAACAGTCTTTTAATGCTATCAATGCTGCGAGCAAAGGAAAAACTATTAGCCTAGAAGAACACTTCTGTAAATATCTTAATATATTTTAATCTTATCAGACTTGTGAGTGCTCCAAAGAGTTCTTCTGCACTGACTGTTTTCTTATCACTCCTGATAAATATGAGTCCTGCACCAGTTAAAACCAATTCTGCAGCACTGGGCTGTATTTCACTCTGAGACTAGAGAGATGGACACAACTTTTTTGACACTGCACACACAGTCCTGAAACCCATGAGTAGCTTGGCTGAATTCATTACTGTTATCTTTTAGCTCCAGAACTCCCTAAAATTTTTTATGTGGACTTTTGGTGCCCACATTGAATAATGACACCAGATTAGAAGGGCATCGTTCTCAAATTCTTATATATATGAATTATTTCATATAAAAAAGGATAAATTAATTTCCATCAAAACCTGCAGGGAATAGAAAAATTCTATTTGCTTAAATAAAAATATTTAGTAGTGACCCTCTTTAGATTACCAGTGCCATCTACTGTACTTCATCTGTTAATACATAATGTGCTGAATTGAAAGCTCAAGGAGGAGTGTGGCTTATTTGTTAAATGGTCTCCAGTGGAGAAAATGTTGATGCTTCCCATCTGTTGTGATGAGAGGGGGGCAGGGGTCACAACATTGGGGTCACATTAATTTGCACAATTGTGGGCTTTTTTTACTTTAGATGCATCAGCTGCAGGTACGGAGTTTACGCAAAAATTGTAAAGTCACAAATGACATACTCTCACCAACTCTACAGTTGGGCTTCTCTCTCTTCTCCCTGATACGCATCTCTCCTTCCAACCAAATCCCCTCCAGTCAAACCCCCCCCCCCCCCCCCCACACACACACACATTCCCCACTGAGGCCAGAAGGGTGGCATCTAGCTTACACGGATGTCTCCAGCTGCATCCCAAAAAGCAGGCACATTGCTAAACTAATCTTGGGAGGTCTGGCTGTTTGTGGGATAAGAGACTGAGATCTTAAATGCTTATTCCCTGATCTTCTAAAAGGCACTGATTTACACTGCAACAGAAGTAATTTCTGCAGTGCCTTCATGTGAAGTTTTGAAACACTCCTATTTCAAGTGTTTCACATCTGCTTTGAGAGCTGGTGATGGTACAAATACGTTGACAGCAAAAAATCTAGTGGCCTGGTGTAATTCTTTTGGAAAGACCTTGGAACAATTTCTTGCATGTGAAAGTAATTATGACCTTTATATTCCAAAAGCCAATTGCTGCCCTTGGGAAATGGCATGCATGAAAGCAGATATCCAAGTAGCATAACAGACTACAGACTACTGCCTTCTTCATGGTCCCTGAAGCAGTATGTTAGCAGAAGTATTAATTCTAAGCCACAGGCAGTGGACGCTACAGTGATCAGCGCTCAGGGTCCACCATAATGGGCTCTTAACTTTTCTCTTCCTATCAAATATCCTGGTGGGGAGAATACAGCCGGGTGCAGAGGAGTCCTAAAACAGTTGCTATACCAGCTGTGTCCCTGAGCTTGGCCTGGGATCAGAGGCTCACAGAATCACTGGTAACGAAGGCTGCACTGTGAAATATCGCTGGTCAGGACAGATTATGCTTGTACAGTCCATTACAGATAGCAGGTCACTACAAAGCAAGGACCAACATGCCAATGTTCATGAGAATACTTTTTGTGTTGTAAATGGATCAAACATTTTCAGACTGTTCTGGTCAAACTTGATTAGGGAGTATAAAGAGTATGAAGAAACAGGAGCAGTAGCAACTGTTTTCTGTCACTAATGATGATTACTACAAGCACCACAAGTGGGGGAATGAGGGAGATATGTGACATTCTTCAGGATCCTATGTGAGGGCCTCACGGCTGTCCTGTATTAAAACTCCAAGCCGATCAAGCATGTTGTACATGAGACAGAGGGTCTGGTTGCCCTAACCAACTAGAAACAGGCCTCTTCTGTTACCAGTCAAATAAGATTAACAGCCAAGATTATAAAGTGAGAGGCGGCAAGCATATTTATGCGATGTCCAGCTTGTGCCACAAGAATATCCCACAGCACATGCCTGGTGCTAGCTGTGGTGTGATCTCAGCAACAGCTGGGAGTTAGATTTCCTTTCTCATCTAAAACACATGCTTGTTTTTTTCACAGAAACCTAAAAGATCAAAGAACTGTAAAAGATGACCGAATAAATTGCCAGGTAGCCAGTGTGGAAATTACAATCATCTTACTTGAAAGATCCCAGAGAACATGCTCCTTCATGTGAACTGCTAATACATTGAGTACACAACTTACAACCTCACAGAACCACCTCAAAAATGCATAAGCTTCTACTGTATAACTGCTGTATCTGTCTGGCATTCCCATCCCATATATTTCATTCCCATCCCATATGTTCCATTCCCATCCCATATATTCCATTCCCATCCAATATGTTCCATTCCCATCCCATATGTTCCATTCCCATCCCTATTCTCTTCCCATTCTGGATGTTTGTAGCTGCAGTAACATTTATATTTCCATTTTAACATACCAAACCTTAAAAAAGAATTGTCCCAAAAGAGTGTGCATCATTTCCCCTTCAGGTAAAAATGTGGTTTGTTCGCTTTTCTTCACACGAAATAATAAATCTACCTTTCTTCAGGACTTTCGTGTTATTTCTCTGCTTTATTTCACTTTTTTACCCTGCTTGTTTACACACTTTCACTTGTTCAATACAAGCTTTTGTTTTGTGGGGCAAAAAAAGAAAGCTTAGTTCTGACCCCTGGCAAGACAGGTCCTTCATACTCTCTGACTAAATGGACAACAGCTGAATCTGGTAACAAGCAGAGCTCCATGTGGAAGTCAACCACACCCCCTCCCTTCAGCTGACATAGTAATGACAATGAAAAACAGCAATGTTACACATATAAGCAGTTATGCAGAATTTCTGCAGAATTGAGTTGCAATGACCATTTGTCCACTAAGTAGTGTGAGCCATGGAAAAAAAGGCATGCAATCTGAGTGACCCAAAGTGAGCTTCAGAGTGTTTGCACTGTAGGAGAAAATCATCAAGAACAATGTCGAAACATTCACTGCCCGCACACCTGGTAAAGGGACAAAGGACCAGGTTCATCTGCTAGCTGCCCCTGTTCAAGTAAAACACACTGGCTTGAAAGTAATCCCAACAGCAGCCAACCTTTTCAGCATAAACTTGTATATCTATGCCTTTAAAGGTGAGTTTTAGACAGAAGTATATGTACTTACTTGAAGGATAAAGGAAAATAATGTCTTTTTCTGTAAAGTCTCTTGATTGAACAGTTTTCAGCCAATCAATGATAAATGTCAGCATCAGGACCCAGGCCACTATAGGCCAGGGTTCCATTGCTGGGTGGAGACTCACACATGCAGTTCTTTGACTGGTCGAGTCCAAAAACGGCACCTGTAAAGGAGAACAAAAGCAAAATCAAGGACTGAAAAAGCACCGCAAGCCTTTGATACACAGTGTACTCCAATATCTGCTTTGAATTTCTTAAATGGTCATTGTATTTTTTTTATTATCATCATAAAAGTCACATATACTACATTAAAATCATGGCACCTCTTCTCTGACCCCGGATTTGTCTAATTTAATGAAAATTCTGCATTCAATATTCTACAAAGGTGTATATTTTAAAGTGTTTTTATTTTACTGACTCAGGTATGCCTTCTCTTATATATAGGTCACCTAAGCAGTGACCATGGTAATCTCGCTATTGGATTAAAGAACGGAAATAAAGTATTTCAACAAGATTCTTGTTATTACAGCAATTATGTCCCACGCAAACATTCCCATACATTGCGTGAGGGTTGTGATATGCCCTTCTTGGTTCAATACTGTTGCCCATTACATTTCATATCACTATGACTTGAAACACTGCATAAAAATCGAATTAATATCTTGTTATCTCAGGGGAAATGTAGTATTTGTGCCATAATTAATGGGACACCCTATAATTTATCTTTAAAGCCAAAACTTCCTTGAGGTTAACAAAGTTTTGTTTAATTCAAAAACTCACTAATGCTTTTTAGTACAGCACTGTTCTACAAGAAAAGCATGCAATTGCCTGATAAATAAAAGTCCTGGATGAGCAGCTGGTCTGTGCACACTTCTGTGGGTTACATTAGTGAAACTAAAGCTGGGTCAAATTGCACATTTGTCAGAACGCTTGACTTAAGACCCCTGAAGGTTTTCTTGGAGTACAACTAGAAACGGAGGGCAGATCAGGTTATGCAAATCCTTTTCTCCAATTCTTTTTAGTTTGATTTACATCTTACTTTACAATTACAGGTATAGGGTATATATTGATAGGCTCAGTTGAAGGATTTAATTTGTGAGTTTGAGTAATTTTAGCATTACTCCAAAACTGTGTTGGCTGACTCAAAACTGTATCGCTAAGCACAATAGCAAATAACACTGCATTCAGTGTCGTCCAAACTTTTAGTGTGGCTCATTGTGTCATTATTCTAGAATTAGAGTCACTAGGGACAACTGCACAAGGCTCTCATTATTTTAAGTCACACATCGTCTGAGCAAACATCATCACATCACAGGACAATACACAAGGCAACTCTGACATGCCCTGAAATGTATCTGTGTTGGTTCGTTTTGGCAAAGTCTTTAATTTACTATCTCTTTGTAAGATTTGCTTGACTGTTCTAGCCACAAGTAGAAACAGCATGCTAAGTGCCTACTCTCCAACAGGAGGTCTATGTGACACATTTCACGTGCACTGTGCCGAAACAAAACACCTCTCCAGTTCACAGGCAATGTACAGACAGCATATGATATAAGAGATATGGATTTTTTTTCTTTTCTTGTAACTGAAGCACGAGTGACGTAGATCTAAAGATAAATAGTAGAACTAAACAGTCTAGATGCGTTTGTGTGTGTGTGTGTGTGTGTGTGTGTGTGTGTGTGTGTGTGTGTGTGTGTGTGTGTGTGTACGTTTCAACTGTTTGCTAAAGACTAGCATTGAAGCTTTCATTGTTAGCCACACAGATTAGAATTTACACTTCCACTGTTAGCCACACACACACACACACATACAAGCATCAAGACTTCCACTGTTAGCCACACACACACACCCACACACACACCCACACACACACAAAAGCATCTAGACTTCTACTGTTAGCCACATGCATTCATATTTTTGTATTCTGTATTTGTATTTTGCATTTAAAAGTGTATTAAATACTGCTTAATTTAAAGTAAATGTAATCAGCCATCATCATATAGCAAGGTACAATATGAATTAGTGGTCAACAATTGCTGATGCCAATGGCAATAGATAGCAGGCCTCTTATAAAAGATAACATAATAACAACATTTATAATAACAACAAATGAACAAATGGTAAACATTTGTTTACAACTGTTTGTGTTGTCTGTGTTGTCTTGGTTTACTTAGGCAGGTCTGCACTCTGTAGTGCACTTATTTAAACTAAAAAAAATGAATCAACTAAATAAAAAAATAATCAGCTAAATGTTCTCAGGTAATCAAAAAACTAAACTTTGCAAAAACAAAACAAAACAAAAAACTTCAGTCAATGCCAAATAAAAATGGCCAATGGCAATTATCACAAAAGGCATTTAATTAGCCAGATAATTGGTTAACCAATTATCTAATATGTCAACCATTGATATGTATATCTTTTTTAATTACATCACTGACTAAAAACTAGCTATTTCAGGTTTTAAAGATCTAGATTTTATAGATCTTTACTTATATACGTTCTTTTTTATCAATCCACTCTATTTAGCCCCTCATAGTCTGAGCTAATGCTCCACTTCATGAAAGGTTAGCCTACTGCTTTGCTTTCAAACCTCTGCAGGTTTATCAGTACCAAGCACAGGCCTGGGAGGACAAGTGTGGATTGTTATGGGTTATAATAAGACTCTCAGTTAAATGAGAGATATTAATCAGGGCAAGCTGGGCAAAAATACATCCAATACAAGAAAGCAGATCAAGCCAAGATGATCGGGATGCAGTCCAATCTCATTCCATCTCAGTTTTGACAGGTTGGATATTGTGATATTGTTGGTTATCCAGCAGGATGTCCAGGAGGACAAAGTTGAATGTGCAGCGAGGAGACTGAGAAGTGGACCTCCTCCATTGTTGACTGGCCTGAACATGTGTGGGTTCAGAAGACACTGCAGTCCCACCCAGCCCTTAGTTCTTGTTGCAGTTTAGCTCTTGACTTCTCAGACAATACAGCACACCTGAAACACGTTGGACTGCTTTCGGTTTCCTAAAAAAGATTGTTATCACTACTGTAGGTCCAGTAGTTGCATTCATAAAGAGGACCAAAATACAAGGTGTACATTTCAATTTCCCATTCCTCACTGAAAACCAGCCAAGGAGCTGGTGGTTGAGCAAGAGATCAACCACCTGTATGTTTGGCTATGACTGATTTTTTTTTCTCAATATTCTTAAATCAACAGTAACATAACGTATAATAGTTTTCTTTATATTCACCTGATCTTATTATCTGATCTGATCTTATCTTACCAATAATATAGAAAAAGGGGAAAAAAAACATTGTTTAAATGCAAAGTTCACCATGATCAGATGCATTTATTTAACCAGAGGAATTCTATATAAGAAATGTACAGTCCTACACACAAACAAACCTTATTTGTCACAAGATGATATTTAGAACAAGCTTAAATTTCCAGCATTTCAGAAACCACCAGGTTTAAGTAACAATTTGTGATTCTTTACCCAGATTATCCAGCATTTTCTTTAGAGCAAATTAAATTAAGAGGGATTCAAGATCTTACAATGGGCTATTGCAAAAAACCACAAACCTCCAGCATGTCATACAAACAGGCTGAGATAAGGAGCTGATGAAGTCTAAACCCAGCCAGGGCTACAATCTTGCAGGCTCATGAGGGTACGGTAAGGAAATGCATCGGTGCAAAGCCGCATGTAACCAAGACATCCTACAGACAACGGTACATGGATTTGGTTTCAATGCTCCAGGTGTCCTCATAGAGGCATCTTGTGCTGAAATATCTCCTCTTAAGGAGTCCAACTTTACCCTGCTAGGCTGTGCAGTGTCCTCTGCCCAGGCTATTTGTTTGAGGATAACATCAGGACCTCTATAGCAGGTGCAATGTGTGATATAACCTTTCCAAAGGAAAGAGCACAGAGCTACTACACAACACACTAAGGGAAGAATAAAGCACATAAGAATAAAGGAAATAAAGTCAGGAATCAGGCCTTTTATCTTTTGTTCTTTTATTGAGACAAACTATAAAAATAATCCACTTATTTAAAGAAAGCTTTAATATTATCTCATGCCTAGGATTTTCCCCAATGCTTTAGGGTTTGTTGCCATGCACTGTCTGTGATTTTTGTTAGGCTTCCTGACATGTGACTGACAAAGGCTCAAAACCTTAATGCCATTACCATCATGCCATTACCATCAATGCCCAATTAATATCTGGTCAGCAGTGTTCAGAAACTGACCAGAGATTAATGGAGTAGGTTGTGGTCTACAAATATAGTGACCAGTAAGTGCATATTCAAAGTAGATGATTTCGACATCACTGTAGGATTTACTTGACTCCTATAGCCATGAATACAAACAGTACACCAAGTGTACTCTCTAACTTCAAGACAAGCTCAGAGTGACATGTGATTTCATTTGCAATGTACCAAAAACCATCCCCCACTCATAGTCCAAGTACAGATGAAAGTACATTAAATTAAAGATACAGTAAATGTGCATTTTTGTCCTATCGCTAACAGAGGGTGTGATTGAAGGGGGTGGATCTGCCCCTCAATGAAGAAGACAAAAACTTTCTTTCCCCTCCTGTGCTGATCATGTCACTCTAACACACTAGTATTTATGCTTCCTCTGCTAACCACATGCATTCCAAGACTGGTCAGGACTCTCACAACACAACATGTCAGGACTCTCACAACACAGTATCAGGACTCTCACAGTACACAGTGTCCGGACTCTCACAGCAGGTAGGCTTATCAGGTAGGTTTGATTTGTGATTTGTTAGAGGATGCATGTGTATACTGCATTCCAATATCGGTATTGAAAGGGTCAGTTCTGCAATTGTGATTTACAAATTATATATCATGTAGAGCTAATGTGCATTGTTTTGAAGTTAGAAGTTATAGTCAGTTACTGACTCTTACTTACCGAAAAAGTAAAGTTACAGTTACTGAAAAAGAAATGTAAAGAGGTTCACCTTAAACTAAAGTTAAAATAATCATGGGAGGTCCAGTTCGCTTAGTCTTGGACGGTGCTGACAGGAGAAGAAACCTCTTAATACAATCTCACATTGAGACATAAAAGCAAAATATGTGCCTTGCTGCCAACATAGAATGAAAACGGAATTAAAATGTCTCTTCATTTCTAAATGAAGCACATTCTTATTAGGTAACATGATACTTTCAATCTTTGAGTCCAAAACAACATATAGGGTGAAGCTACAATGGCTTTTCTGCTCTTAAGCAGAAGTATGTGCAGAGAACTCTACCTGTCATCACAGCCTGCAAGCAGTCATCACAAAAAAAGAGGAAGCTTGCTTGTATGTCAAAGAATCTTCCTTTTTGTTTGAAGAGCCTTAGCAAGGATCATGTGGTATCAGAGAAGGTAATTACTAAGCAAATATTCCACCATGTACCAGGCAAGGGCATGTGTCCCATCATGCTTTCTGTATTTGCCCTCACACTTGTTTGTTCTCCTAGACTGAAGACAGATTCCATCAACAGTTTATCTTATGTCCCCTTTTCCAAAGTTCTGGACTATATAGTTTCTAAACTGGAGAGCACAAAGGAAAAAGGTACTACTGTTTAACTAAGGATGCATTTATTCTGAGTGAAGAAGCAATCTGGAGAATTCATTGTGTTTCATATTACTCAATCAAAAAATATTAAGATCAATAAAATAACACTATGGCACCCAAAATAACTGCCTTTTAAAGTATCACCAACAAAAGACATTTTCCTCCATACACTAGATAATATCACCTGAGTAAATCCATAATGCTATCTATTTGTTGTTGCTCTGCCCAAAGAGAATTCTACAATGCCTATAGAATTTGACATATCAAAGTGACAGTAAATGCATGATGACTGTACCATGAACATCCATAGACAAGCAATACTTGTCAATCCTGTTCCTGCCAAGCCTCTGTTTTAGAGCAATTTCACTGCTCTAAATAAACCAGAAGTGAGTTAGTTTTATCATATAAGTTATCACGTATCAATGTGACAGCTTTTGAGCTCTTCATTAGTTGGATCAGGTGCATTATGGTGGGAAGTGAATTATTAAGGTGGGTAAGTGCAACATATTTGAGTCTAGATCTTTGTGAAGTTGCTTCACAGCAAAGTCTATTTAAAAATGTTAAAGATAAAAATGAACTGAAAGGAACTAAGGACAGATCTCCAATATAGAATTATTATGCAAAAACAATTTCAACCTTGAAAACAATTTCAACCTACTAGACCTGCATCACATTTAAGTGCAGAAGTCAAATGTGACCTGCTTCTGCCCATGAGTCTCTCGTGTACGAAGTTAGATTTCCTACATTACTCAAGAACTGCACTGAAACCCGAACTTCCTCCCTGAACAGTACAAAACATGCAATCATATTGTTGGATAACATCCATGTCATCTTATTACTTGAGGTCATGGGCAGAAAGGGCTGAGTGAAGAAAAGTGGCTATTGGCGGCCTGCAGTTCCCTCTAGGTCAAAGGCCCAGGAGTTCCTTTCCGAGACACTGCCAGGTGGGTAAAACTAGCTCAGGTCAGCAACGTGATATTCTAGGTCGTGAAGCAGCTTGTGAATGGCAGGCTCTCCCACTGGAGGGAGCGAAATGCAAATCCTCACCTGTGACTCCTCAAACCCGTCAGACCAGATTTCACTGTAGTTAGAGTACTGTACGGCGATGACTGGTACCAGAAGCTAGAGCTCTCTGGTGTTTTTTTTCTCAAGCTCAATATAGGCGCCCAAATGTCCACGGCTCACCAAAATGAGCAGGGATAGAATGCTCAGGAGTTCTCACGAACATCAACTGTAACCCTCTAAGCAAGGATTCATATTCCCATAATCGCAGATTAGACAACTGTAGATGAAGGTGAGGGTCTCTACTGATATCAGAGAGGGGGAGACAGAACAATGCATTTCTGGAATGCCCCTGGCCTCTCATCACATGCCATATGGCAATGAACTACTGTTACTAGCTCACAGCGCAGCCAGCTAAATCCAAAGGAGTCAGATCAGGTCAACGTCATGGGCCAGCTAATTGAAATCCTGTGAGCACATGCACTCTAATCCAGCACTATTCTTTTGAAGTGCTCCAGATCAGATGTAGAATTTCTTAATCCTCTTCTCAGCCCCTCAGCACATCTGAAGATTGAAGGAATCAGGCCTGTACCTCACAATCACACAGTGGGAAACTGGAATATGTGATATAAGTATCAGGAAGAGTTGTAGAAGAATTACCTGTCCTTCAAAAACTTCAGAACTGCAGGAAAATATACAATACAGTGCATTATAAGTACATGCCAATTTGAAGACTGCAATGTATGAAAAAGTGTATTTGGGGTGTTTGGTAGCATTATTAGATAATGATCTTATTTACACTGGCATAAAAAAAGGAAAAGGAATATGGTTAACATATGATACTATTAGCATAACTTGCTAGTTAACATTTTAAAGATTTTACACATGCATTACAATGCTTAAAGAATAAATGATATAAAAGCTATTAATAAGTAAAATAATGTCTTTACATGACCTGTATGCATTACAGTGATCTAGTGATTTAAATCCCCAAAGTTAAGATAGTAGATCTTTAAAACAAAAGATATTTAAACTGAGTGTGGTAGAAGTGCTGGTCCATTCTGGGTACAGTCCTGGTGTGTTTGATTATATGTCCCATTATATCTCATATGCAGAGGCAGTTTTTCTGCCAGTCCTAGTTTTGTTTGTTTGCCTTACTAAGAGTAAACCTGAATCAATACAATAGCTCAGACAATAGCTGTCAGGTTGGAGCAAAAGCACGAACCGCCGTTGGCTTTTTCTGGATAAGGCTGAGCAACATGGGAGTGTGAGCACAGCCAACAGAACATAAACCCAAGTTAGGTCCTATCACCGCAGTTTCCTCCTATCAAGCAGGAAAGTTAGATGCTGCTTGACTTTCACGATGACACTACAGGACCCTTATTTGACTTTAAAAGTGGTCCACCCTCTCTTCCTCCCTCTTCACCCACCGTCACCCTGCCTGCCATTTGATTCTGTCTATACCCCTCTCTGAATGTTATCTCTCTGAACAGTCCACCTGGAGCCTTACTTGAGTCCTGCTGCCTTATTATAGATGATTTAGGAAACGTTAGCAAGCTAGCCTGTGCCACCAGGGTATCTTTACCTTCTACAATTGTTCTGTGAGAAGTTAAGCCCCTCCGGAGGGCTCTGAGGGGGAGAGAGCAAGTCCCTTTGAAGGGTGGCTAAGATACACTTTTTTGGTGCAGGGGGCAGGGTGGGGTGTATATGAGAGATGAGAACTGAGTTGGGGGATCGGGGGAAAGGTAAAATATCTCAGCAGCAGCTGCAGAAAACTTGGGGATGGGGGGGGGGGGGGGGGAGTGGGCTTAAATTTTTACTCTCTTGAATTCAGGCAACCAGTCACGGCACAGTGAAAAGGCACGATGTGCTAATTAGGATTTTGGAGGCGATGGATTTGCCTTCTCTTCTCTGCCTTTGGGGCATCCAAGGATGATGAAACCTTGCAGTCTCCAGACCAAGCTTTTTCACACTGAGATACATTAGTACACTGTACACAGTTATCTAGATATTTATGCCTATATGCAGTCTGTGGAAATGCTCACTTTCTATGGTTTGCACTACAGAGGTATGTAAGTGAAAACAAGGTTGAATAGATACATCCTGAAAAGCATAGCCTCTGCCTTTTGTTGATTTTTACTGCCAATACTGCAAGATGATAACACACAAGAATAGAGGCAATACATAGTAGGGGAGATAGCAGTTGGGTAAATCATAGTTGTCAATAAGGGACTGGCAACATACAATACTGGACGGAAAGTCCTAAAACTAGAGATAAGAAGGCCAATGTGCAGCTAATTTTCAATAAATCTGCAAGCTACTAATATCCTGAAATACCAGAAAGAAAGAGAGAAAGCATTAGGCATGGGGCATAAAGATTTAAATCCATAATTAGTGAACCCCACACATCAAAGTAGGGTAGGCTGGTTGCCTCTAAAGGAGAATTACCTTGCCACCTAAGAATAATTGGGCCATTCCAATGTTTAGTGGAAAAACAGCTTTAAGTGTTCACTTACCACAGAACCTAAAATCAAATATTGCCTCAGTTTCAGCCAGCAATTACATTCCAGTGCAATTTATCTACCAGAGGGGATCTTCCAAGCGAGTCTTCCAATCAGAGCATGGAGATTTTCAAAATTAAATTTTTGAAAAATTTAGCACAAAAATATCTAGAATTCCAAGCATGATTTATGTACCAGAACTCTATCAATTGCATCCATGCACAGAAAGTGTTCAACTTCAAAGGAATGATCAAAAGACGCATCTCTAGAGAAATAGAGGAACACGTGGCTGCTCCTTCACATCAAGCTTCATCTATAAGGGGAATTTAGAGGCGCACTGGGAAAGCAGTGTGACGAGTGACTGTGCATACAGATGTGAATCAAAGAGCATCAAACATGTTTGGTTCAGAACATTTCTGCAATTTCCTTTTGTTCCAAAGTCTTGGTTCCAAGCACAGATTCAAGCAGAATTTGAAGGATTGTCTGAGAGGGAAGAAATGATGAAGTGACAAAGTAAACAGCAGCCTCATAAACCAGCAGCCTAGTATACCAGCAGCATGTACTTCCTGTATTTCTGTATTTCCTACAAAATTTGCAGAGGATTAGATGTAGTGCATCATATTTCCAAATTGATTCCAAAAGGGAAAAAAAACCTCTAGAGCGCTTGTACATTTGCTTTGATTTGTTGTGCCAAGCAAAACTAAAAACACCACAGCAGGCTTTGACAACAGGCCAGATAACATGCTGGAGAAATTGTGATATACTCACAAAGAACGGCAATAGGTGCACAACAGGGTGCAAAGGAGGCCCCCTCAACAGACAGACTGAATACATCTGCTCAGCAAAGTATTGAAATGAGGCACAAGAGGAGCTAATTAGCATCCAAATCTGACACTGAATTCCCCGTCTCTGCTTATGAAAACCATGTCCCTTTGCATGTCTGTGCTTATGAAAACTGGCTTTATGTTTCTATAGGACAAAAAAACTATTTATTTTAAATTCATATTTTGATTTAAATATTTGAAATATTAAAGAATATATAAAGAATATGCTTGCTGATTAGTGTAAAGTTTAAATTGAACATACTAGGCAAATACCGATAAAAGCAGCACAAATCACAGAGGCAGATACATTGGCCAGGCAAAGATTGTGTGCAAGTCAGCCATGCATCTAACATGCAAAATAAACTTAACTAAATAATTCAAAAAGAGCATAAGTACTGGAGAGTGTAGAGGGATCCTTTCACATGCTCCGCTGCACACTCTTGAGGTATGTGTGAGGACCACATGTGTTATTTTCCGAAGCCCTTCTGCCATTGTCAGCTTCCCCAGCTCAGTAACCAGAGGCAAACAAAGCAGGCGGATGAAGATGCAGTGTCCTGCTGTCTCCTCTTTGAGCTGGCACTCTGACTAATGGAGGGGCAGATCAGCGCATGGAGCTCTGACCAGCAAGCAGCTTTTACAGGGCTTGCTCCTCTTTGTCTGTGCCGAGCCAGCCTCCCCCACCATGCCACTGTACTGTGATAAACTGGGATGGGTTTTATGGAAACCCTGGAGTCACGGAAAGGGGCACTAACTGTACACCCCCCCCCCCCCAAAAAAAAACAAAAAACCAAAAAAAACCCACAACCCATTAAAGGTAAGATTTCCATAGCAAAGGCAGTAAGGAGAGCCTTTGGAAAATGGAAAAAAAAAAAATGAGTGAGAGAAAAATGAAAGATAACAGCAAAATTACAAAGAAGCCAGAGTTTGTGCTAAATCTGAGTGGGAAAGGAGGGAAGCCAAGAGACAGCGCTGGTGTAAAAAAAACCCAAAACATTTCTTTAATAGTACACCATCCTAAAGGAAGATGCAAGGCTTAGCATAAAATTGTTAAAGAGCTGGGGCTGTCTAGAGTCTTGTGCCTTTTTGAAATGGCTGAAAATCATGAAAAAAACAGCACAAAAAAAAGAAACGCAGCATTCTTTAAGTGAACACTGAGCGCTTAAACAGGCCACGTTTGTCAACCACTCTTGTCCATAAAAGGGTTAGGTAAGTGGCAAGAACACTAGCATCTGTAACTTGAGTCTCCCTCTGTCAGCTTGTGTGAAGGGGGCTGTGGTGGAACGATCTACGCACCTGAGAGCACACAAACAGAACATTCCTCACACCTGCATCATACCACGTACTTATGACCCTCATGCCAGCCTACAACTCATGCTACATAACAACCCTTATGCATACCTTCAGGCCAACTCCAAACTTGTCATTAGCAGGTTTCAAATGACACCCTTCTGTGTCTCTGGCAAGCGTATAGGCTGATGCAGAAGGCACACCTGCCTGAGTTGTGTACCGCTATCATAGGGGCATTCAACTAATGTCACTGAGCGTCACCTGTCACACAGACATGTGGGACTGCTGATTGTCAGGAGGCCTGATGTAAAAGGTCTCTACAAATGGCCACAAAATCTGGTTTCTGCACGCCCATTTCTCAAATCTGTCTGGGCTAATAGGGTATGGGGGAGAGGAGTAGGCTATTCCATCCAGGTGCCAGCCAGATGTTAGCGCTGTCTGTCAGTATTACTGAAGAGGCGGTGCAGGATTATGTGCATGACAGCACATAGGTCACCAACAGCATAAAGCAAAGAGCACAGTAATATGTAACACAGACAGAATAGACCTAAAAAGGTCAGCACTTCCCTTTGACTAAACTCTGATGATACTCATATTGTACAACCATGCTGTCACAGTAAATTACCTTATTTCTTCTCAATTATTTCTTAGCAGTACTGTTTGCATAACTGACATCAGTTCATTTTCTATCCACAGATACTTAAGCGTATCTAAGAAAACACACAGCAAGTGATGGTGTAAAGTCCTCGGTTTACTTTGGGGTACGAAGGAGTTCTCAACACCCCTGCCTTCCCAGGTGAACGCAAACACAGCGGACTCCATGCCTGTTAGGGGTTCTGCATGGTTACTGGGCTCCTAAAGACCAAAGCATGAACATGCTAATTTTTTATGCCAAAGAGCCTTTCAGATATTCCCTGCACTGCTCCTATTGTTTAGCCAACACCCCAGCTACTGAAAGCACTGCTCCACTGCAAACCTGCTATCGAAATCACACACGGGCTTGGATGTAACTCAGTAATTATATTCTTTTATTGCATGTCGCCTTCATATAATGTGATTCCCTTGCTCTTTAAGCGGCTAGGAATGCATTACTGCCTTACTGTACCTATAGCAGTAAGTCTCAGAAAGCTCAAAAGAGCTTGTTTATTAACGAGTGCAAGCCGTGTCTTCCCGTGTCTGACAAAAAATAAATAAAAAATTCTTCCAACTGCATATAGTAGCAGAGAGGTGCACATGTGAAGGCGTAAGGCTGAAAATGTGCTGGGGAGGTGAGGCTGGTGCAGTCAGCTGACCGCATCACTGTTACAGTCACCAGGCCACAACCACGCCGCGCCCCAGTCTCTGTTGGAAGCCAGCTCCTCTCCTCAAGGCAAGGGCTGTTTCTCTCTGTCTCAGATCACACATCAAAGGAAGTTTGTCTCCAGGGCTGTGGATTTCCTCTTCGCAGCCAGCGAGCATATCTCCTTCCCCCCATGTCCCTGAGAGCATGCATGGTCTCCCACCTCACACACCCTAAGACCAGTGACAGAGGGGGTCAAGCTACCTCACACAGAGCCAGAGACATTTGCCTACCTCACACTCTAAACCAGCAACAGAAGAGCTCCAGCGTCCTCACACAGAGCCAAAGACATTTGCACTTTTCCTACCTCACACCCCCTCAGATGGGCGACAGCAGCACTTCAAATATATAAACACACATTCTGACTCTTCGTGCACTTGAGTCCATTGAGTGTACACATCCCAGTGAACCCAGTTTGGTTTAATAATCACCACTCTTTTAAAAAAGAAATTATACCTGCAGTTTAAAAGGAGCTGTTTAAGGAAAAATTGTGAGTATATAAAAAAAACAAACAGATAATCTGATATTGATATGTGATAGTTTGTTATCTGATATGAGATATATCTTGCTGTCCTCATATACATTAAATTAAAACCTTTAAAACCATTTATTTTCCAATGGAAAGAAATACTGAAGCCTACATTAAAGTTATACTGTAAGGTAAAAAGGTACACTATAATCTTCTGTAAAGGAATACTGCAATCTACTGTCAAGGACTACAATAATCACTGTAATCTACTGTAAATGAATGCTGTTATCAAAGTAATCTACTGTAAAGAAATACTCTAATCCACTGTAAAGTAATACTATAACCTCTCTATACAAAATTCCAAACATTCACTCTGAGCTGTGATGGAAATGATGAAAAGCTAAAGGAAAAGCAAGCCACGGTGTTTGTACACTTAAACAAAACAAGAGTTTACATGGTCAAGCCAGAAAAAGTAACACTTTGATTTAACATGAAATGTTGATTAGACACAATAATAATAAAACTAATTAGACACAATAATAATAAAGCTAACTCTCAAAAGCAAGCTATGCTGCTATTATTATTATTATTATTATTATTATTATTATTATTATTATTATTATTATTATTATTATTATTATGTAATAGCAGTGTAATTATTATCATTATATGATTACAATGTTTTACATAATAATAATAATGATTAATAATAACTAAGTATTCTAATAATAGTTATTATTAATAATAATAGTATTAATAATATTATTAATAATAATATTGTTGTTTATCATCATGGAGATAAGCTGTATCTTCACTCCTCACTTACTAGCAGATATAAAATTCAAACTAGCATTCAAAACTAGTTATACAGATACAGGACTGAGGTATAGGTGTGTGTGTGTGTGTGTGTGTGTGTGTGTGTGTGTGTGTGTGTGTGTGTGTGTAAATATTTACTAAAATTACTAAAAATGTTTTACCAAATCAAAAATAACCTCATGCTTGCCAGAGTGCACACAAAGATTGCGAGCCCACACAATTTCAAACATCTGCCTTTGCGTCCTGAAAACATGCTCCAGTATGTCTGAAACTCATCCGTGCACCTGCTTACCGATTTATTCACACTTCTAGATTTAATAGTCCGGTTTCATTAGTTCAATGTATCAGTGACCAAATGTTTGAAATCGAACCAGAATATATAAGCATAGCATGTACTTGACACATATTTATAGGGAGGGAGGGTCAGACCTCAGTATTGTTCCATAACTGAAACACTGTTTCTGATATTTTCAGCTCTCATGGGTTGTTCACGTCCACGTTTATGCAATTGTCAGCGTGATGAAAGTAATATTTAGCACAATGTGGTATTCAGTAACAACAGATTAACTGTTAGGCCACTACACAATGCATGGTACAATACAACTGCTAGTTAACACTCACCCTAGAGAGACGTGGAAAAAAGTATAAAGAACTGTCAATCTCTTCCAAAGATGTCCCGGGTAAACTAGATCAAGTTTACTTAATAAGCTTTTCAATAAAACATAAACGTATAATAGTTTACACTTTTTTGTTGGATTTAGCCAGACACGTGTGGTGGACCAGCGAGTTGTTTTTTACATTACCTACAGATTCAAACATTGACGCAGCAAATGTGAAATCTAAACGAGAATGTTGCCTGTCTGTGCCTACTTACCTCCGAGACTCGCTTCTATCAAACCTTTGCACTGCTTTTCGTTTAACAAGACGTATCAAAAGCTTACATCCATATTTGCATCTCTTCCTTTCACTTTGTGCTTTATGTCTGTCAAATGTGTGTCGAAGCACCCAAACGTTGCGCACTCGCTCGTTGTGAACTGCCGCAGACTAGCGGTAGGCGGGTTTATCTGCGCTACAGGACCATCCCAGAAAGCTGCACACCTACTAAGGTTTCGGAGCCTTTCACGTCACCATAAATAATGTAAATGTTTACAGTACATATTATTTTTACTGTCTAAACATTCTCTACAAAAAGATCATTCTCATTAGCGCTTGCATCTGATTTTTAAATACATACACATGTAAGATCGGCTTCATCTGTTTTTTGGTACAACTAACGTTTTGACATTTGAATACTAAGGGTTCTCAGGTTTGGAGTCCTCTATAGGTTGGGTTAGGGTTAGGGTTTAGGGTCAGGGTTTAAGGTTAGGGTTAGTGTTAGTGTTAGTGTTAGGGTTAGGTTTAGGTTAGTGTTAGGGTTTAGGGTTAGGGTTTAGGGTTTAGGGTTAGGTTAGCGTTAGGGTTAGGTTTGGGTTAGGGTTAGGTTAGATTAGTGTCAGGGTTAGGGTTAGGTTTGGGTTAGTGTTAGGGTTTAGGGTTAGGGTTTAGGGTTAGGTTAGCGTTAGGGTTAGGTTAGTGCTAGGGTTTAGGGTTAGGGTTAGTTTAGGATTAGGGTAAGTGTTAGGGTTAAGGGTAGGTTAGGGTTTAGGGTTAGGGTTAGTTAGGGTTAGGGTTAGGGTTAGTATTAGGGTTAACCCTAACCCTAACGCCATGGCGTAATAATAACTGACCTCGTGAGAGGAAAACATTGGCAGCTTGCACCATCATGTGCTTCAGATGGGCCTTTTCTGCATGCGAATTAAACACGAGGTGGGCTATCGTTACATTCTTTCACTGCAGTGAAAAAAAACTGGACGATATGAACTCTCAAAAGACTGTAAGGCATTCCTGCCACGAGTATGATATGTATGTAGCTTTGAAATACTCACCTAGCAATTATTTAAACTCAAATAAAAGTTGCAGTGCAAATTCTCAACAGTGTTTGTCATGCTCTGATTTATCATGTATTTCAAATATCCTTAATTCATTAAATTAATAGCTAGATGAACTGCACACACAGACTCAGTGCAATTTTCATTGAATGAGCAGAAGGGAGTTAATTTAGCCGTAACTTAATTATCAGTCTCAAGATAACATATTTAATGTTGTTTTTTTAGTAGGGATTTGAATAAATCTTTCAATGAGCAAATCAAACAAAAAAAAAAATGAAATGCTAGGAATGCTCTTTTAACTATCCCCTTCTGTGTACCAGTAAATTAAAGAGATCATATCATCACCACAGTTTAACGTAGTGCTTCCAGGCATGTGTTTTAAAGGTTCCTGTGGCAGGCAGCTGTATGGGTTAGAGGTGCAATGTCTCTGCACAAATGCTGCTCTCTGTCCTCTGTCCATCTGTTGTCAAGAAAATAGATCAAATTCATGTATTTCTATATTATGTGTTGTTTTTCTCTCTATTGTATTCCACATTTAACTGCATACTTTTCAGACACTGAAATAATGAATGCGGTCTAGAGCTTTTAGTCCAAGAAACTTCAAGGTGATTTCCCTGAGGCTGGAGTGTACAATTTAAAAAATGGAACCACTTATTTTCTCGTCCTACTAGGGGGTAAATGATGTGTGTGGTGTACTAAAATATGTACCATGGAAATATGATATGGCTAAAACACTGTCAGTGTTTTAGCCCAAACTACAAAAGCATCAGTCTTTCCTAAACATTGAGAGCATGGGGCTGGGGTATTTAAAAAATACATTGGAGAATAAAAACAGAAAATAAAAATAAGATGCACACATTAACATACAGAGTGAATGAATCTATCACCAACACATTAAAGTGCATGGCTATGAGTGCTCCATAGCTCTGGTGTGCTGTGCTTACTTTCTGACAGGATGTGTGGCACTTGTTCTCAGGTTCTCGGGCTGTGCTGTTTTACTCGTTCTGGTACATTGTGAGAATGTCATGATAGGCTACAATGAAGAACGTTTTGAATAGGCCAAGATAAGTTACAATGTCAACTTTCCATATACAAGTAGCATCACTTAATATGTCCCTTAATATTTCATCATTTTAAAGCAAAAATCCATTTTTCATTCCTTTAACAGATGTGTTTCTAAAAAACAACATTTTTGATATATTGATGTTTCAGCTCTGATATAGTGCATAAACACATCATCATACTTTATCAAGGTAACTTTTAATCAAGTGTAACAAAGAGATAGTAACCTGTTATCAACTCATATTGTCCAAAGTCATGTAAAAGCATTAATTTTAGCTCCTCTGTGTCTGTGCCTGAACCTGCGAGTAGTGATCCCTGAGCTCTGCACTCTCATGATGATGAGCAGGTATTTCTACCCACGCATCCTATGCTCAACCATCTCAGCACAGTGTAGTTGACAGGTCTGCACACTACTTATCAAATGAAAATAGAGTCCACATTATCTAAAACCTACCCATAAACACCCCTGGATCAACCTTCCTTTTCCTGCACAAAAAGGAACCTCGGAGTTATGTACAAATTTCACGCACAGCTGAGCTCCGCTTAAAGTGTAGACCTAAAATCTGTGGTTTTCCACATAATTACAACCTCCCATGGCAAGGTCAGGTTTCATGTAATGGAAGGAAGAGGGCTCACTGGCAAAGCCAGTCACTAGATAAGGATAACTTTACCCCAGGATGAAACAAGGAGAGAGAGAAAGGGAGGAAGAAGGCATCAGGATCAGGGAGAGGAGAGGAGTGGAGAGAGATTGAACAATAGATAATGTTGAAAAAAAGATTTAACTAACAGAGATTTCCTTTTATTTTCCCTTTATTGCACTTTAAATGAACTAGTTTGTACTGACCAAACATGTATGAGTGTACAAAAAGAAAAAAAAAACAAACTTTAAACGATTTAGCCTTAATATACCTGTTACATCAAACAGCTGGAAAGAGTTTGACCATCACAAGGCAAAGTATCTCAAGTTACTCTGGAACACAGATTTATACAGTGAATAATGGTTCAGGATGCAGGAAGCGTCCATTCACTGCACAGCCACTAAAGTGATCACAGCATCGATCTCTTTATGAAATAATATTTATCTGAATACAGAAATGCAATGCAGCACAGGACCAATGCGACAGAACTGTCCTCCCGTGGTCTAATATCTGCGCGGTTATGGAAGGCAACGTCTGCATAAGTTCACAACCAGCTGGGATCCAAAAGGGCTGTGTGCACCGTGGGCTGCTGTCAGCTCTGTTATCAGTGGAAGGTCTGTCCATCGCAGGAGACAATAGTAACAGTGATGAGCACAAAGGTGAGGACAGAGGCCCTTTCAGGAGAACAAGACGGACACCAAATCTTTCCGACCATTAAAGGGAAAAGAGGAGTCTAAGAGCATTCCCTGCGTGTTTACATACACAGATAAACAAAGAATCTGCTCACATATTACATTTCACTTAGAGCAGTTTAATCTAGAGCAAGGTCTGACATATCAGACAATTTCTGATATTAAGCACTCTGAGAGATGAAAGAAGCTAGCATTTTACTGCTCTTCTTAAAATGACTGTCTGCAGCATGGGGAGAGTGACTGTGCACTGTAGAATCCTAACATAGACGAAGATGAGTGAAGGCATTACACCGACTGTCAGGTTTGTACATCAGCTCTCAGCTACTGGGTTGAATTTAAAGGGTTATGACTTGTTTATAAATCATTACATGGTGCATTACTTTACAGGTCTGTTATGGGAATCTGTCATGTGGCCTGAATACAACAACACATTATTTATGTGTGTTTGTGTGTGTGTATTTGTATTTCTGTGTTTATATGTTCTGATGAATCAGGGGGCGAGAAAGAAGAAAAGTAAAGTGATGACAAACATACTAAGAAAGAAACAAGACTAAGAGTGTGAGGTTGACATTCCTCGTCTCAGCTAGAACAGGCCAGCGCACAGCCAGCAGCCTGCCTGTGCATGCATTGACCCATGGCAGGACGCCAAGTGTATTAAGCAGGGATTCACATGGCATCGCACACAATTTAGCCCATCAAACACCCATCAAATGATAGCATTGGGTTTCTGCAGTCATTCTGCATTGTCTCAGCGATCCACAAAAGCAAGTATATGAATCAGAGTCATTTGATCTTTGGTGGGCGGAGCCTCTCAAACCTGGCGATAAACTGTTTATATATCATGGACCCTCAGGTGGAAAGAGAAACTTATTTAACAGAATTTACATGAGCTATAGGTTGTTAAATGTATCTTGTTTTTTAGGTGTAGCCTTTTTACTTGTAGCCTTTTGATGACAAAATATATGCATAAGGAGAAAAGAAACGTTCTATGTCCTTAACTTAAAGAAAGACACAATTTAAGATTAAATGCATTTCTTATTTTTTACTGTATTTACTGTATTTGGCTATGAGTATGAGCATCTGCTTACTGAAACAATGTCCTGAGTGTAACAATGACCCAAGATAACCTTTAAGACTTTGTCATACCTGGTTACATTTCTACGAGGCAAATTTTCATTCCTCTCTTGGCATGCTGTTAAAAACAGAAATACAGACAGGTCATATGTCAGACAGTCCAAAAACATGGAGGTTAGGTTCATTGGTTACTAAATTGTCCTGTGGGTGTGTGTGTGATATATATATATATAGATATAGATATAGATATAGATATAGATATATAAAATGTGTACATGCATGTCCAGCGATGGATGGTTCGCTGCCCTGGTTTTAATCCCCTCCTCCACCCAGGGGGCTTGTGGTTTCTGATTGAGAGTACGCTGTGCGCAAATTGGCTGCCGCTTCTCATCAGGTGTGTGTGTGTAAAAAAAAAAAAAGAAGAAAAAAAAAGCATCATGTGTAAAGCCACCTTGAGTTTGAGAAAGGCACTATATAAATGATAAATAATAATAATAATAATAATAATACTATGGCGCAAATGCTGAGCACACGTCACACATCATGAGCAAGCTGTAGGAAACAACATGCTTAGGTTCCGACACACTCATGGCTGCTTCATGCTATTTGCTCCAGGAGGGCGCTGAAGCACCTGGACCCTTACGGCACCGCTCACTCTGTGGACAAGCCCTGCATGCAGGGGCTACCAGCTCACGGCTGATTGCACTGATTTCACAGAGTTACGGTGGCCTCAGGGGTTCAATTCATCCATTAACACTAGTGTCTTTAGGCACTGTATGGTACTGCTCAGATTGGTTAGTCTTTCCGCCTGAAGGAAGCATGCTGTCATGTCCACCTGTGATCTGGACTTGTGTCTCTGTCCATTATGTGTCAATCATCCCTTCAATGTCTTTTTCCTCTTCCTCATTACTCCAAAATCTTTACTCTGTTTCTATCTTCAGTCCTACACCAAAAATTTACTGGAGGCTATTTGTGATTTGCCACTTGATGAACAATTAACAATTGATGATACAATTATAAACAATGATCGATCTTTCAAAAAAAAAAAGGCCAGTGTTGATCATTATTATTTTAATGACAGGAAAATAATCCATGTCAGATTATAACCTTTCAAGGAGATAAAGGTTTCAACCACTTTAAACTGAATGAAGCCTTGTTATTGCTGCCTATTTAGTGAGAAACGGCTTTGACAGGTCCACATTTATACTCCCTCGTTTAGTTCTGATTACACTTTTCACCCTATAAAGAGCCCCAGATAATAGTGTAATGGGTAGCTGTGGCCACAGTTAAGGTGTCATTGAAAGATTCCTTGCATCCATAAGGAGGTGTGAGATCCCAGCACTTCCTCTTTCCCCAGAGGTAACTCATGGTGTGAGGTGTGGTGAAAGATCACAGAGCTCGTTGGACATGCATGACCCTCTTCTTTGAGCTTCCTTCATGTTTACACAGCACCACAGGGGTGCTACCCTGACTCAGAGCTCCGACCCAGACCGGCTCCATTTGCAAATGCCTGCAGGACTCGAAGGTCTTGAAGGTGGGTCAGAGAGGCTCGAACCTCCCTGGTGGACCTCTTTGGGGTCTTTGATGACCCTCGATGAGTGTAACATATGTTGGACTATAAGCCATCACCTGCCACTCAGACGGACAGCAAAGGCATGAAAGGTTTTTTTGATGGAAAAGAAAAAACTTTGAGGACCAACGTATGAAAGCCATGTTACTGACAAATTCCAAACAGTGTGCATCAATGCCAGCTGAGTGCTAATGCTGTAATGTGGCCATGTAAACATACCTGTTATACAGGTATTGTACATTTTAAGGTGTTGCTTGAAAAAAGCAGCAATGACAGAATTTTTTTTTAGTGGTAGTAGCTGCAGCAGGAATGCAGAAACCCATAACCAGACAGTTGCAGACGCACCAGTTAGAGACTTACATGGCATATACTGTCACTGAATATGCGGTCAGTGCTTTCTTGAGTGCAACAATGTTAGCAAAGCTGTGATGAAAAGAGTGACATAAGGAGAGACATTTAGGGTCAGGTGTTCTTTATCCATAACCATGTCAAAGTGTCATCAACCACAGTTCTCTTTTAAATGTGAAATGGACTAACTTCAAGAGAGTTAAAACCAATCTGCACCCATTCATTCATTTTTGCTGCCCAGAGCCGTAAATGGAGAGGGTTCCTGCCAGCCACTCCCTTTTCAATCCATCAGGTGAGTCTCCCAGTCATTAGTGTATTTGTCATTCCGTTACTAAGAGCCGGTGAGAGAGGCGGGGCTGCTTTGAGGACAGGCTTAGCCACGACTCAGAGGTCCTCGTAGCAGAACAAAGCGGCTGGATCTTTCCGAAATGCTGCACGCAGCCAATTAGCATAGTGAACTCTGCCCCCTTAGTGGAATGTTGAGCTCCACTTGCTGTCACACAGCAAACACGAATATACAAATGTAGCCGGGGCAACACATTTTGATTATGGAGCTGACAAGATCTAATTATTGAATAAGGTTGAAACAGAGGTTGTGGTCAGGGCTGAAAGAGAATTAGACTGAAAGGCACCACTTTATGTTCAGCATGGTATATTGGTTTAAATCACAGCCTGTCGGGAAACATGGAAGAACAGAACGGGCCACTGAACCGCACACACACTGCTACCTCTCTGTTTGTTTTTAGGGAGGAATGACTAAAGCATTTTGAGCTACCAGGTCTATCAAACTAACACAGCATGGAACCAACCACAAAGGGTCACTGGTCACACTATATTGTGGCAGCTTACAGAAGTATTGTACCAAAATATACAACATAACAAGGATACAAAAAAATAACATATAAATATATAAATAAACATATTTAATTTAAATTTTAAAAAATCATCTGGATCAATCAGGAACAGGATCAGCTGTTTTCTTTGTTTGCATTAATTTCTACCCAACATGTAAAATCACAAGAATATGGTTTCCTTTGGAGATTGCAGTTTCCACTGCTGTCATATAGACACAAGAGGAAAGTTTGCAGTGGTCAGATGATTGATCAGAGTCACAGAATCTCTGGGCTTTGGCTACGTGGTGGATGTGGAATGCAGCTCATAGCTCAGTGTGAACAAGCATCACTCACTTCCTCTACAGAGTGGAAGTCCATTATGGAGAATGCCTTCTGTAGTCAAGGCACCATCGACTTCAATGAATCTTAAATATGCTTGGCGCCACCATAGAAATGAATAGCAATGTCTTGAAAAGATAGCTTTGTAGGGTAGTGAATGTCATTGTTTTACATCATAATCTAATAATTCTTTAATTCAATCAAATGGATCCTGATAGAAATTGTATCCTGATATCAATTGTATCAATATAAGAATAATAAAAGGAGTAGGTATTATGTCATAGTGGAGGTTTCACATGATTACAAGATTTGAGATAGTCTAACAATTCAAATTTCTAGTTAATATGTAACATTATTGTATAACACACGAGTGATGCATAATATGTGCTTTGAACATGAGAAGTCATTAGTTTTAACAGTGCTAAACAAATCTCATTGTTATAACTACCTTTCTGTAAAATTGTTTGGCATAGCCTAGCCTATGTAAGGAAAGCCATGTGGCCCATTGTGTGTTACTAGCAAAGGGACAGATTATACATTTGGTTCTGGTCTCAAAGATTTGTCATGCTTCCTTGTTGAAGCAAAATACCAGGGCGAGGCAGGCTGTGATCTGCAGGCAGGTGCCTCAGTGCGGATAAGCATGTGTGTGTGTGTGTGTGTGTGTGTGGGGGGGGGGGGTCCAGAATGAGGTCAAACAGCAGCAGCCTCTGCGAGAGTGACGATGACTCGGACAAGGCCTGCGGGTGACAGACTACAGCCCCACGCCCAATAGAAGCAGAACAAAGATCCAGCACCCCCCACCCCCCCACACACACACACTCTTTTGTTACAAGGACTGTTCCACTCAGGCAGCCAGACAGTAACACAAATGCCCACAGACTCTTTAATACTGAATGCTCACTTAAAAAAAAAAAAAAAAAAGACAACATCTAATCCACACACAAACACCATCAGTCAACAAAAGCTACCTTGAAACATGTAGACCAATTTAATTTCCTCCTGAAACTACTGTAGAAGGAAAAACCATATGTCATGTTTAGTCAGACAAACCCCCATCCCCATTGTCTAGACAGAACATTTACAAATGGACCTGACTTTGTGCGCCATGCCAACTGTCCTTTGGGACACTTAATGTGGTGAGTGTTTTGCCTAGAAGATGACTTTTCCCTGGTCTCAGAACTGCTCTTCCCAATATAAGGGACATTTTCTGGACAAAACATTCACCACATTATGGAGATTCCCAAAGGACTGCTGTTAGCATGGTACTTACATTATAAATGACATGAAACCAACAAAAATGTTTCAAAACAAAAATCTGATGTTTTAAAAGAGGGCTGAAATAATGATAAATTCAGGTGGGGCTGAAACAGGCTGGTCTAAGAAAAGTAATACCAAATTATGAAAACAATAAAAATCATATGATTGCTAAATGTAGGAGAAATACATTATGGAAACTCAGGGTATTGAAGTCTAACCTTACCAATTAATACATGTATTTGATTGTATTTATAAAAGTATAAAAAGTTGAATTCAGTGCTCTACTTCCAGCCTCCTCTTTCAGCATCCTGTAATTGTAGTGAATGCCATGAGCTTCAGCTGGTCAGGAGAGGTCCAATACACCCACCATGCCCACATTTATTAAAAACATTCCTCAGCTGATTGTACGCTATACCGCAGTTTTCATTTTCTGAATGAATCTGTTATGTTTGGCAACCCTCTATCAAACGGTCACAGCAATTTTATTCACAGACTCTGAAACTGAACATGAGGTACTTTATGACATTCTCTAAATCCTCTGGGAACGGAATTATTTTAATCGAAACTTTCCAAAGAAATGAATGATATTATATGCAAGTTATATACACAGAGTAATTTGTATTGGAGGTAAAGCCCTGCTGCTTGGATCTAAATACCATGTATGAAAGCTTCACCACAGAAATTATGCAAGGAAATGAAGTAATAATATTAAATAATAATAATAATAATAATATGTTCATTATCTCAATAGATATCAGTATATCATATAATATTCTTATAATTAAAGATGGAGCCATCGTGTTCTTAAAACTGTATTTATTTCATTATTTAAAAATACAGACATTCATTAAATTAATGTTTTGTTACTGTTTCATATTACTGGTAAAAAAAAAATGCAGACATTCAGTGCACAATGAAAGTTAAATATCAATCTAACTTGATTATTTCTGTTGTACCTTTGAAGTAGACTGTTATCAATAAATGCTAAAAACATCTATTGACATATAGACAGAGAGGCTGCTTTCAGTCAGTATGTGAAGCTGCCCAACTCCTTCCACACCCCTCACACCCGGTCTCTTCTGGCTGCATTGCTTCTAAAGCTATGATGACATGCTCAGTGTCTTCGTGCTGTAGTGCTTGGACTGTTTGGGGCTCTGGGCATAGATGACGCCATTTCATCCTCCCAGGAACCCTTAGTCCAGGATGTGGGCTTCAGTATGGCTGATACAAACCCAATGAAGCATTACTGAGGGGAATCACTCCCCTCACAGCTAAATAATTCGCTTCCTTTCTTCTGTTCTGTTTAGCTTGTCATTGGCAAGGAGTTGTCATTGGCAAAGTTCGCCATTCCACTGACAAAGTCTCATTGATTTCTTGGTTTGGACCCCAGCGTCCATTTTCAGAACTGTCAGGTCAGTGAGACCGCCTCTCTTTTCCCACCAGCTGCCGCTATTGGTCCGACCCAAAGCCGCATGACGATTCTGCTGTCTCCTTGACAGAGTTTGTCCTCATGAGCAGCTTGACAAGCTCTCCACTGTCAGCACTGCCTTTATACCAACCTGGGAGCTCTGTCCATGGTAAGGACCCTCTGCAAGGGGCTAGAAGCCCCACTTCACTAGGTGTAGTATGTGCAGGTCCTTACGGTCACTGGCATAAGACTAATAGTGCTGTGAGACCTGAAACGATGAGGAGCATATAATTCCATCTGCCACCACCCAGAGCAGCAGAGCCGTAGGCCTGACTCCACACAAACACCGCGTTGGTGTGATTAGTGGGGAGCTCGACATTACACGCCATACCTTCACAGCATGAAACACACTCCTGACAGAGAATGAGAGACAAAGACACATAAGCCAACAATGATTATAAAGTAGAGACTTCATATCTGCACGTGCGTGTGAGTGTGTGAGAATGCATGTTTGTGTGTGCGAGAATGCACGTTTGTGTGTGTGTGACTTAACTCACTGTGTGATGTGTGTTTCCGTGATGCCGGCAGCCTGATGTATTGCAGTCCTCCAACGTTGCACACCTTTTACTCACAAACTTGGTTTTTCCATGATGCCCAAAGTGGTGTATTGTCATACAGTACTTTGTATCTGTAGGAAATGCAGTACAGAAACTTATATATAAACATAAATGCAATACTCAGTGTCTGAATCTGTGTTGTGAATGTACAAACATCTAAAGGAAAAAAGAAAGCCTGGAAAGTTCACAGATTATAAAATACAGCTCAAATTTCACAAACAAATGAGCACTAAATGTGAGACTCACTGGCAGATGAGTGTTTCTTCATTACACACCTGAGCTCTTTGTAGATGTGCCGTGTGGACCAGCAGGGACAGTGACTGCACTGTGGGGAATGTGATTTGTCCTGTATGATGTAGGGGGTCACTTACTCTGTGGACACCACTTGTCTTCAGCCCAGCGATTGCAGCTGTAGTTGTCCGAGGCCTGCTCGCACGTGAAGCACTTGAAGCTTCTGGGATATGGAGTCGCTGCACAGACATGTTGTGTGTGTGTGTTGGAGAAACATTAGTGTCTCTCCAGACACAGGTTAGACCATGCCGGGGCACGGTGTAAAAGCAAAGAAAATACTACCGCCCACGTATAGTTTACATGGTGTTAATGGCTAATGGTAAAGACTTAATATTCAAACATTACAGTGTGCAAGCTTATTTGAAACTAAATTAGACTGACATAACTTCTGTGTCCAAAAGACAATGACACCCACTCACCACCCTGCGGAGGCCTGATATTGTAGAAGTTTATGCTGTCGCTTCTGACCGCAGCAGAAAGCAGGCTGCAGGTGACAAGGAGAGACACAGCTGTGGCTATAGCCATGCTTGGGAAGGCTACTGAGGGGCCACCTCTGAAAAGATGAAAAACAGGTAAAGACAAAAAAACACTGTCTTCCAGTGCCTGACATTCACAAGCTGTTTAATGCTTTCCACATGCTGATTCAGGCAAAAAGCTCACACGGCAGTAAAAATCTCCATTTAGGTAAAAAGCCCTTTAATGGATAAACTGGGCATCACTCAAGTCCACAGTGGGATCAGCAACATGACCCTTTCAAAGCCTGAGAAACGGCTGTTTGGCCTAATCTAGGCATCCTAGGGTTCAGCAGAAAGCACAGCGCTGATTCAATGGGATCAGAAGATACAAAAGGTCCCAAAACAAAATGCTTAATTGAAATGAAAGACACACTAGATGTCAAACAAAAAGTTTGCCCCAAATGATCATCAAGCGTGCCCTTTGGGCAAAAGATGACCATATGCACACTTGATGCCACTTCTAATTTAGGCTTTGAAAGCAACAGGTAACAGTTCACTTGCCTTGGTTGACAGCTCAGATAAGCTGCAACATGTACATCAAACTAGAAAGGGAAACAAAAAATGGCTTAAGGCTAAGAAAAGGTCACTTTGTTTTTTTGAAAAATTTAGAGAAAGGTCAAAAAGTGCCTCTGAATATGATCACAGTAGTATACGCTTTTTGATGTTTTTATCTGAGCACCATTTAGAGTTTAGGAATGATTCCTTGGTTTGGCCTGACCGAGACAGAGATGGAAAGAGTGCTTCTTTACTATTAATTTAACCTATTCGTGGCTACAAAGCAGAAACTCCCCTAATTTTTACTACTGTGTAAGAAATTGCAGCACTGATTCACATATAAGCACTTCTGCACTCTCAGTCAGGTTTGTACCTCTTGGTTTTCTTGAAATATCAAAATATAACAGGCAAAATGAAACTGAGTGACAGAAATCAAGACAGAACTACAGCTATTAGAATACGGATGGCAGAAGAATGACAAATGTATGCAAATAAATCCACTGAGTGACTGAAGCAAACGTAGCACTGCACCATCGTATTAGGTGGTCCGCGTTTGGAATTCTGTTTAACATTAATGCATCTGACCAGCAAATGCAGTAAGCAGAACGTCTCTTTTGTATATGAGTATATGAGTGATCTTTCCCCTGCTTCAGTTTAGAAAATTAGATGTGAATCCCATGTTTGTTCACCAGCATGCATTTCAGGGCTCAACACTGGAATAGCTCATAATTTTAGGCTACATTACCCTCTGTTGGTATTTAATTGGCCTCATCGTGGATCTCATCATATAATCCACATCTGTGCTGATGACGTCCATTCATACTCAGCGCTTAAGTCTAGTGAATTCACTGTTGAGACCATGTTTTGCTATTAACAGTGCCGTTGCCATGGATTACATCAGTCCTTTTGATTCCTGCTAGTTAAAATTAAATTTGCTGGGCAAACATTATGGTAAAACTGACCTGATAACATATCGTAAAAACATCAAGACTTCTGATTTTGTCGTGTTCAAATAAAGTGAAAAACCACACCGGCTCTACGAGGTTGTGTGAAAGTACACAAGGAAAAAGTCTCTAATCATCATGGGCATAAATAAACTCTTAAACAAACTCAAAGCTAAAAGCAGGCTCGCCCTGTGAGGAGGCGGATGTGTGCACGTGGGGGTGGAGGCTGGTCCTCGGCCTGTGGCGTCAGAGCCAAGACGGGCTCCTCCAGCCCTGCCCTCCACCTGCTCTCTGTGAGGAGCAGCGTGGCATGGCAAGCCCTGGGGCTAATAGTTAAGGCTGGAAACAGCAGCAGCGTGGAGAGGACTGCCACGCTATAATGCCCACTCACAGCCTGGCCCAAGGGAGAGCTCTGGGGAACCTGCTGCTCATACATATTGCTTTGCTATGGTCTGCAGTTTTGACTAAGCACACATGCCACATCTGAGCTCTCTCTGAGAACTTCTTTAAACAAGGCTGGTGTTTGCAGGACCAGCATGCTGTGAGAAGAGCAGTGCAACTCTCCCTAGATCTGTATTCAGTCAATCTTGTTTTGCCATTTCAAATCAAATGCATACAAATGCTGACCTTAGCATAAAAAGTAGGACACACATGTCTTGGACATGCACATCTTCGACATGCATGCCTTAAACATGCATGCCTTGGACACACTTGCCTCAGAGACGCATGCCTTATCCCTCAAAACGAGTGCTTCTGTGCAAACACAGAAGTGCGATTAAAATTGTCAGTGACAGCATTTGCTCGAGAGCCCTGACAAAGTAAACAGAGGCCACTTAGCCCCGACAGGACAGTGGGCCAGAGTGCTACTGAGAGCAGCGCAGAGCCACATGCTGAGACAGGCCCCTCTCACAGGCTCTTCGGCTGTCCTTCTACCGCACACAAGCTCTCAGAGGACACAAGCCAAGCTCAAGCATGTTAGAAGTGTGGCCTTTAAGCTGTGAAGAGGACCACGGCCATCGTAGAATGGCGTCATATAAAGCATTTACTGCATTAGTGTTTCTGAATACAAAAGAGACACCAGTAACAAAGGAAACCGGACACTGATGTTTCGAACATGGCTCTAATTGCTTTGTCAAGCTGGCACTGGAATTGAGCAGCATGTAAATTGGTCTGAGATGTGTTGTTGCCTGACAGGTTTGAAGGCTGAGTGGGAGACCTCTCCTCTGTATGCTGTAGAAACACTATGATCTTTGGTGAGGATCATTCCACTTCAGCTGCCCAGACTGACACCCGAATAATAGTCACTCTTCGTGGACGTGGTAAAACAAGGGCTTTACTGCTTATCTTTTTCTATGAGCATGTACAGTGTCAGTTCTTTGCAAAACAGGAAATATTTAAAAACAAAGCCTGCACTTCCAATGATAATACTTTACGAAAAAAAATAACCCTCCTTAAATGATGGAAATTAACAAGATTTGCTAGCTTTATAGCTCACATAAGCACACGAGCACTTTAAATGGAAATAAAGCCAAAAGTATAAACACTTCAAATCAGAAATATATCAATTTCCAGATCATGTGAAACAGAGCCTTACCTTAATGCAGTGGAATTAAATGTTCATGCAACAAGTGAAGTTTAAGTCTGACTCAGAGGATACAGCTCTTGGATAAGTAAGACAGCCTTGACTGAGATTTTCAAATGAAGGGGGGGGAAAAAAGGCTAAGAGCCAATTTCCCTTTTCAGCGTCTGCCCTGTAGGGCTGCAAAGGAATCAGTGACCCCACAACTTCCTGAGAATACAGGGTTTCCATTGGTTGACTGGACAGCTGAGGCATTTTGGGGGGAGCCTGGGACCACTGTGTCAATTCAGCAGGGATGTGTAAAGCCAGCATGTATGGCCTAGGTAATCATTCTCTCTCTCTCTCTCGTTTCGGTAGCTCTAAATGAATGTGGAGTAGAAGCAAAACTGAGTAAGCATATCTTCATATTACAACATACAAATCACATTCTATCACCAAAAGGTGCACAAGTGCACATCTACTAACACATTCAGATAAGCTGCTCTTTTATGCCCAAGAAATAATCAGCATGTTGCTACTGATTAGTACAAACAGAAATCCACTCTTCCAAACCAGGAGGTTAGCATTTTTCCCAGGATTCTGTCTGTGGTTCTGGAATCAGCAGACACTCCAGTTCCCTTGATGCGTGAGGAGAAGTGTCGCCAGGCTGACAGTTGCTTCCAAGCACGCACTGAGCAGGAGGGCAGACATTTTTGCGAGGTTTAACAGCTTCCAGCTCCGGAGAGTTCCGGAGGGGCTTGTTTGGAATGAGCACCTGACTGCACACTTCACATGCCATCTGGCTTCCATCAGCAGCACATTGCATGAAAGCACTAATGACTTGTTTTCATGCTGCTATGCTCTTTGTTAGTTTGGTTACTGATCTGTATGGCTGCCAACTCTGCATGCGAGCACACTTCCTGCTTTTTACACTAGCACGCTTGCTTTCTCATCATGATGGCAGCTCCTATCTTATCTGTTTCATTCCAGGTTATGTTAAAAGTGTTTTGTTCAACACACACTCCCTGTTGTAATTTAGGAAATCCGATGAGGTACAGCTGGAAGCAGCTTCCCAGGATGCTGAGCAGTGATGGCTTCTCTGTCCTTCAAGGTTCTCACAGTAAATATATGAACGTGCATCTCCAACCCATCTACAGTACACTCAAATGACCTTTATTGCTTCCTTGGAGGTTCCCACACATCTGACATGCTGATAAACTTGTCAATTGTGTGATCTGAATTACAGAATGATCCTAAGCATTTAAAAAGGACCATACCAAATGGTGAGGCATCTTTTAAAAAAATCAGTTTCCACATATAAATACTCCCCAGCTTCCTTCCAACCATCACTGCACAGTATTCCTGAACAGCCATTTACATTTTCACTGGGTGACATACTACATTCAAGCATGTCAGTCTTTTGAATTGTAAAAATGTGAAAGATAAAACAACTTTACTGAACATCAAACAGACCACATGCGAGTAATTGAAAGCTTTGGGATGCATCTTCCCTCAAAAAAATAAATAAATAAAAATGATGACTGAGGGCTTTTTTCTATGTCCATGGCTGAGAAAATGGCTCCCTGAACTCATTAATGACTGAATAGTCAAACTTGCCCTCCAATTGATATGCTTCGCCTGTGGGGGCCTTTCTGTCAACGCAGAAATGCACGCACACAGTCAACCTTCTCTCCTTCTTCCTTTGAAACAGGGCGGCATCAAAGAGGTATTCTCTCACAACACAAACTCTGCAGCTGAATATTAAATACCTGTCATGCTAATACAACAATGTAAGAGCAAGCACAAATGCAGATTTAAAAAACAAAAAAAACAAAAAAACAAAACAAAACAAATATATATCACTCATAACCACAATCACGGTGCCCTCGGCTCACACACATACATGCTCATGTGTGCTCGCGCACAAACATACATGCAGCACCTTTTCTGCTCCCAATCCCCTGATTATTGATTGTTCACACCCGTTTCTTGTTTGCCCTTTTGTTTCTGCTTTATTTAAAGCAGGGATGCTCATCCAGTGCTGTGCGTTGTTCCTTACTGCTGTGTGTACAGGATATCCTCAATGTTACCGCCACTCTGCTGTGTCTCATCACCCTGAGTTTTACTACTAGTGCTGTTGCGTTTGTTTGGCGCTTAACTAGCTCACCACTGTGCTTTCTCGGTTGTCTTAAAGACACTCCAAACTTGTACTTGCATCTCACACTCTCCCTGCACCTGTCACAAACTACTGTGACTAAAGTACCGAGCTTGGAATATTCTAGTAGGCTACAATGTTTCTCTAGCCTGGCCTGGACTACACATTTTGTGCTTTCCAAATCCATCATATGGAGTGAACTCATCAATTTTAACAATACTAACACTTTTAGCACTTTATAGGTTTACAATCAGTGTTGAATTAGGACAACAGAACCCCAGGAACATGACAGTGAACTAAATGTTTTGTATGATAGCACTCCACAATAACCAAACACAGAAGAAACAGAGAAAGAAAGAGAAGATGCCATTCTGATTAACTGCTGTTCTTGACTGGCATTATTTATAGAAGCCTATAAAATTACAGCACTTAATTTATTAACATAAGTCTGGCACTGAGGTTATAAAGCAGTAGCAAAATATCCCCCCCAAACCAGTCACAGTACAATTATTGGAAGCTGATGTGGCTGCGTTCACTCTCACTACTTTTTGCTGACAGAGTGAGACACTAGATCAGACCCACGCACTGCTTATGGTAGAACCCATTTACCCAAACAGTGTTGGCTCAGTAAAAAAAAAAAAAAAAAAAGGGAAAAAATTTGATGCAGATTAAAGGCCTTAACAAAATGCAATATAAATGTGACCACTTCAGGTTAGCAGTCACATAAGGTGCACTGAAACAGTGGGCATTCGCAAAAGACCACATTTCATCAGTGGAGAAAGTTCTAGTGATGGGATAACATTAATCGGCCCCTCCAGCTTGCTTCATCAGCTGTGACACAGGTAGCAGATTTACAACTTTGTTTTGATAGAACTCTGCTACTCTCCTTTGCTGAGACCAACATGGAAGATGCATTTTTCAAGTAGCCATGCACTCCATGAGCTGCTCACTGATGCATACAAACCTCAGGGACTTCACTGGGCATGTTTTACTACCTGACACGTTGAGCTATTTTTGGCTTTCTGTGGTCTTTGGTGAACAGAAAGATTCAAGCTGCATTTATGATGCCAACACAACACCAGATCATCACAGTTTCACCCTCTGGCATTGAGGTTCCTCTGGTGCCCATGCTAAGATGGATTTGTAGCTTTTGTTTTGTTTCTGTCTCTGCATGGTTGTTGCGTATACCTTCAACCAGCTTTATCCAGATCTAAAACACTGAAACACTGCTGATCACCCTTCTGCCCTTTTAAACAGAGCACAGCAAACATCTTAAAGAATATAGCTTATAAATGAATGACGACACACACTCCATATGAGGAAGTGAGGAGAGAATGCACCCACAGGGCGGCTGCTCGTATTTAGCAGCTCGGTAGATCGGTGCATCGGTCTGCATGGCACGCTTACTCCTCTAACCGCTTTGGCAGCCAGAGAGCCGATCAGTTAAACAGCATCAGATATAACAGACGAGCATGGGACCCTCAATTACACTTGTTATGGGAAGCCCCTATCAAGGGAGAGATGCACCAGATCACATTACTGTTTGCAATGACATTTAAATAAAATAAAAACAAAAAACAAAACAAAAACAAAGAGTTGTCACCAAGATCATCATCTCCCGGACTTGCCATTTTAAGGTAGGAAGATATGGATTAATGACTCACCATGCTTTAGCATGTGTGTAAATGTGTGTATTCACCATAGAATTTGCAAATCTTAAGTCTTTATAAACTTTAGCAATATAAAAGGACAGACAGAGACAGACAGACAGACAGACAGACAGACAGATATAAAGATATTGAGATGCCCTCTACTGTTCCTGATGAGCCTCCAAAAGAAATATGAATAAACCATGAAAACAATTTCTCATTTTTACAAAAAAGTTAAAATCTCAAAGTTTCTCAAAGGAATTCTTAGGCATTTGTGTGTGCTAGCCCTTATGAATCACAAATGTTTCAAGTCGTGCCTGCAGGTTCAGTGCCAACAGCTGATCTTATCACTTGATTCAGAGGAAAATCCAACAAAACTGTTGCCACCTGTTGTACTTAAACTACTGTATTTTTCCTTCTTGCTCTGTTAATGCTACCCACTCACCCACTGACCGAGAAGAGGTAGCAAGAGCTTAACAAACAAGCCAAGGACATAAAACCCACAGGTGCTCCTGGGATCTCTTTTACGACTCCTCTCCAAGGATGGCCATTCTCTCTCATTTATCAGCGTTGACCAAGTGAGGAGGTCTGAGGGTAGACGTTTAGGTTGTAAAGCACCAAGACCCCCCCAGGACAATCTGACAGGAATGAAAGAACATGCAAAGGGACTGTAAGAGCTATAGTAGTCTCCCTGTTGTGAAGGGCTTGGGGGCCTGTGTTGATGTTTGTCCTCCCATAGTCTGGACAGGACGAGAACCACAGCTGAGGACATAGATGAAGCTTTTGATACATACTTGCTGGAAGCCTTTGAATGCAGCTAAGGATGGTTAGGTGCAATTTAAGAGATGAATGCTGTACTGAAAACTCAGAGTTTCCATTCTCAAAGCAAATGGGAAAAAAAGGTTATTTCTCAAGTTAAGGTAATAGGCAGGTGAACTCATAAGTCAGAAAATATGTAAAGGACATTTCTAAAACAGATTTGTTGCAACCTATAAGTGTTCAGTTGACTTAATGTCAAGGTGTGTATTAATGTATAAATGGTTAACAATTTAACAAAATATTAAAAGATGAGTTTAGCTAACAGCAACCTAAAACATTCTAAAAGCTGTACTGAAACTAAAGAAAATGAAAGAATTTGTGTCAGCATGCCATGCATCATTTGGTTGACTGGAGAAATGCTGACGACTTACCTTCCTTCAGGCACTTGTGTTTAGAGCGTAAGGCCATCGTGAATTACGATCGTGAGAGCAACCCATCATAGATCATCTCTGATTGGATCAAGTAATTGTGTCATGGCTCAGAACAGAGTACAAATTGGCCTATGACACGGCTATTAAACCACAGCTCGAGTCATTGTACGCTTCCTCAGGATTTCTCAGGAAGTTAATTATTAATAGGCCAAAGTATAAAATGATCCACTTGATCTGGGGATCAAAAGGTAAAATCAAGGCTCCAAAAAACAAACAAACAAACAAAAACCACCAAAAAACCCAAAGCAACAATCACCCTTATCTGGAGCTGGACCTCAGCTCTCCAGAAACATTACGTGTGACCAGCAGTTAACAAGAGGAATCTAACACTTGAATTTGCATATCTAATGACAGTCAACTGCTTCAGAATGTGGCCATGCAGTACAGTCATCTCTACAGGCTTCTATACTCCTGGAAAGCTGATAGAAGAAGCAGTGTCACACTAAACCGGTGTTATTCAAAAGGAAGGAGTGAGATGAACACCACTGGCATCATCAAACAAGACCTGCTGTCATTTCCAGTGGTTTCTCATAGCAGACCTCCCAGAACATTGCACAAACTGCGTCAGCACTACATACAAGCAAGTTGCAACAAGGCCTCTGCAGTTCCTCCAGACTGGCTGTCATAAGTAATAATAAATCTGACATAAGTAAGGCAGCATTCTAGACTTTCCAAGGGACAAAATTCGACTGCCTGAAGCAAACTCCAAGTAGCAGAAGCCACAAAAGAGAGTGGGCTTGCTAACGAGCCCCGTCAATGCCAAGGGTTTAGTAGGGTTGGTCTTTTGCATACTTCCCTTCTTTCTGAGATGAAACACAAGCTCTGGCACACTAAAACCTATTGTCCTTTTCAGAGTTTAGGATAATAGACCTTTTTGATTTCTTCAATGTCAAACCACTTTAATAACTAGACCTGCATTTGCAGCCCTTTTGCTGGAAAATACATACTTTAAAATGCTTTGGCCAAAGCAGTGGAAACACTAAACTCACCAAGGGCTGGTTAACGAGCTAGTGAGCTGAATCATGCATGTGCTGGGAGCAGGAGACACTCCAGAAGGTGCTGTGTCAGGGAACTCTGAAGCTGAGACTAGAAGATCTACATGAATGTGCCCTGAACTGAATACTAAATGCTCTAGCACTGGCCAGCCTTTCGAAGGCATGACTGTTTCACACTCTACTGGATCATATTCCAAAGGATTTTTACAGCTTCAAAAAGATCAGATTTGATCAAAGGAATTTACAATATGACTGCATGTAACACACTGGTCAAGATGCAATGGAAAAACAGACCAACTGAGCTGAAATCTGGAGATAATGGCATAATGCGACTCAAACTGGCCTCTGTAACAAACCAGAAAAAGGGCTGACTTATCAGGAAGTGTTTAGGATCCCCTCCCATAACAACTTAAAAAGTATTATGTCAAAAAATATTTTTATAAAATTATATTAATTTCTCATTTATACCTGTTCCAGAGTTGTTTGCATAACATTTGTACAGATTAGCTCTCACTACATGAAACCTCAAATGGTGCTCCAGAGAACACATGGCTGTTTCTCCTAATTATATTTTCATAGATTATAAATGAAAACCTCTTCCTTTAAACTGAGGTCTTCACTCAACATTTATTCAGTGTAGGAGAATGCATTCACTGCTGGAAGGAGCTGAATGGGGAAAAAGGTTTTCAAATCCCATTGTATCAAACCCTGGCTGTCTATTGATTAAAAAACAAAACACAACACTTTCATTACTAGTTTTTTTTATATGGTATGACATAATTGTAACTATAATAACAGCACTGAAATGATGGTAACACATAATAGCTAGGAAACAGTCAGTGCAATTAGTTGGCTCCCCAGCCTAGATACTTCATCGCTTTCTTATGAGAAAGTAACCCTTCAGTGCCTGGCTCTCTCATTACATGAGGGTGAGAGACCAAGGTCTGTTTAATTGGCCAACTGATTACACACTATACAACCTCTAGTTACCCACCCCGTTCTCCATCAGCCTCTGAGAGGCCCTCCTGTTCACTGGCCTGTGGGTTCAGAGGGATCACGGTCCCAGAACAAAGCCTCTCTTTGTGCAGTTTGCCTGAGCAGGAAATAGAGATGAGTTTGTCCATTGCCTCCATGGTCTGGACGAGGCCACGGGAGAACCGTGGCTTAGGTATCACCAGCATCAGTTCTGAGGAGATGACGCCTGCCTTCACAATTCAAGATTCATTCAAAATGGGTTCTGCACAGCATATTCCTAAGTTTGTGCTTGGCATGAAAATAGTACCAATTCATTTTACTAACAGATCTGTCCTTGAAAAAGTAGTACCTTCAGCTACATCATGCACTACACTGAGTGTTTTTAGCATATTGCTATATACTATAATAGTGATATGTCTGTAGTAAAACATAGTAGTGAACCAGGAATGAATGTTGAAAGGCTAAGGTCTCACCTGCTGTTTTCAGCAACGTTATTCACAGTATGATGAGTCACTGCATGTGAGTGATGCTACTAGCGTGGAAGGCAGACTCACGACAATCATCTATCAGGCTATTCACAATCCAAAGTGTCAGTTCCCACACAGCACACAAGAAAAATGAATGTGATTTAATGGAGAGCTCATTGTGCACAACTAAGATATGCTTAAATTAGTCATTTACTGAACTAGGATTATACTTCGGATATTAAACTGTTCATGTACCATTTCACAGATGGACAGCACAAGGCATCTGAAAATATCAGGTGACAAAGGTACAAGTGGTGTCTTTTGCTAAGAGATGTTCTTTGTGTACGAAAAATGTTCTACTTAATACTTGTCTGCATTTTTCAGAAACATCAGGTGCCATTTATTCAGCATTCACACAATCACTCAGTGCCTGACTTATCTGTAAACTTTAAACTTTAAAATGTAATATGACAGTGTAAAAAGAGGCAACTTGCTATTATGCGCTGAAATAAAGGCTTAATTGGGTGTATAACTGGGTGGAATAGGGGTTTGATTATTTTCATTTACTCTGGAGTTGCCTGATCCTCTTCCAGGGATCTTGTGATGGTCTTTAATTAACTTGGCACAATGCTGTTTCTGGGAGCCTTAAGCACAAACCCGAAGTGGCCATTACCTCAGCCAGGGCTTTTGTCGATGCCGATTTAGGGCTGCACCGATCTAATCTCCTTAGATGATGAGAGATTGGGCTCTATCCCTTGTTAATTTAAGATTAAATAAAATCCCTTAGCTGTCTCACCTGGGATCAGGGCCAAGGTAATTCAGCCGAGATACCTGGACATCCCTCTCGTGTGGGCGAGTACAGTAACCCCTTATCCTTGCAGTCCACTCTCAGGTGTCGCAGGACAAGAGCCAGCAGTGTTGATTGTGCAATTGATGAGCGTCACATGCCTTTATCTGATAACCAAATGGCAGGGGTGGGGGGCTTAGTACGTGACAGAGGTGACAATAGGCTATCAACTTCAAATACTGCTTAACTTCTGAAATGAACAAATCATTTCTGAGTTAAAACTTCTCGACAGCATTCAAACAGACAGAATTAAAACTTTTAGGCAGCACGTTCCTTATTCAAAGGTGTCGAGACAATGACCGGATTTGCAATGTTAGTGGATTTCTAGCATCATCCTTTGCTATTGCCTCCAACTTGCAGTAAATACATGAGTAACTGTTCCACTACGTTTACACTATACTTACACAGCTGCCTGTCAGTGTTTCATTATACTGTTCAGCCCTGTACTGATATAATGACAATAAAGTTGAACTGAATTTAACTGAACTGAGTTCAATTGAACTGAATTATCACTGAAATATAGATACATGTTTGTACCAGAGCAAATCTGCAAAACTCCGATAGAGCGATAGAGCGAAATGAGACAACGAGGCCAGGCAACATTTTCACATTTACATAAGGCAAAGCGATGTGCTTCTTATCATCAACTGAAGTGACCTGCAATGTCTTTGGGCCATTTGTGATCCTGGTGGTGAGGGCTGTGGTCCCATATAATGACACCGTGGCACTCCTGTGATGGACAGGAGCCTTGGGTCAGCTCTTATCTCTTTGGTTGGCCATCCACAGTCACAGGTTATCACCTGCCCCCAGTGACCTGTGCACCAGCCTTGAACAAACACATTCATTCATAAAACAATTTTAAATACTCTTCCTACTAAATTTAATACACTAGTGACCTCTTTTTGAGTTATTTGAGTAACATGCTATCCAGTACATGCGACAGTCATGATAAAATCGCTATGATCAAGTACCAGATTTCAAAGTATAGTTGTAGGAAAATCTTAATGATTGTAAAATACAAACAATTACAACCTGTATAGTGAATCATCTCTTTCAGTGTGGAGAAAGGAAAATTTTTATAAAATGTTACTGTTAGAGGTCTTCTTTTATGAGCACGAGGAAACCGGAATGTGCACTTTAGGCCGAGAGGGCCCTAGCAGTGAAATATGGCACTTAAGCAGTATCCATCTCTGCTTTGAGCATGGAAGACAGCTGTGAAATATGGAGTTGTGTGGAAAAAAGAAGAGAAACCACTACATAACCCTTGTTGTTTTTGGTTTTCACAAACTCCAAAATGTTTTATATCACCACACTTATGCAACAACCTGAGCACACCAGATGTAGGCTCACAAGTCACCGCTAAACAGAAACGCTGCCCTAGGAAATGACCCAGTTCCATGGTCTAAATAATGTCCCTTCAAAACAATGATGTCATAGCATTTCAAAAGTAGGAGCCGTGGCTTCAGTATAATGATAGACTACATTCAGATCAGCTCAAATAGCTGAGGGACATGGGTATTGTTCAGGGCACCTCAAGGCATGGAGCAAACCTCTACTTAAAGAGAATCCAAACATCTATTTAGCAAAAGCTTTTGCACAGCATCCAAGCAGGCAGCAAGGGAAAGAACCCTAACAAAACTTGCGGGCTTCTCACTTCCAAAACGGAAAAAGGAAGATCCGCCATGAGATTTGCTACAATAAATCATGCCTTCTTCTATGAATGGCAGAGGCTTTGACACCAGTAATCATTTTTAAACTCTAATACTGGATAAAATAACATAACATAACAGCAGACCTACTCTGAATTTGCCTTTCTAGGCCATTGGCTCTATCTCAAAGCAGCACTTTCCACCGAAGATCCTGGTGGATCACTGCACTGAATATTTAAGTGTTTCTCGTTACCAGGATTTCAGCTAATAAAAAGAGCCTCACATGTTTAAAACGGGACCAACAGCTACTCTAGGACCGGGTTTGGTAAACACTCCCCCAGAGAATAGTGATGTTTCTATGGTGTATGGTGTTACTGCCGCTGTGTTTCTCTCTCCAGGGGCCTCCGTTTTCCCCACCACATCCACACAGAATTCCCTCTCTATCCATCTGTCTCCCTGGGTCTTTCATCAGCTGCATTTTTTCCCCAAACCAGCCTTCCAACATAATTATGCTGCTTTTTTGTAAGCAAGTGATAAAAAGTTAATTGGCACAACATGACCAGTCTTTACATTCCACAGCATTGGGCTCAAACTGACTTAAGTGTGCGGCAAAGGCAGTTAATGACCTCACTGGAGGGTGAAGTGTAAAATGAATGAAACAAGGATAAAAGCCTAGTCTTTTGGCACTGATCCAAATTTTTTTTATTAAGAATGTTGAGCAACATTGTTATTTTTGGTAAGAAAAGGGTCCATGGCCTTGTTCAGGGCTGATTAAACACAGTCTTACAAGCAAATGATAATTACCATTTAAGTAGTTGTGGAATTAACACAGATAAAAGCTCTAATTACATTATGTTGGCTTAGAGTAACTATGGACTTACTTTAAAGTGCTTAAATGGCATAGGTTTAGCTCAGAGCACACTCGTAATTCATTGCCGTCTTGCGCCCACTATAACTTTGTATATTTGAGGAGGCAATGCGAGTTGCACTTCACGTTATCAAGATACATGGCTCCTGACAGGGAAACCTGACTCTAGGGATGGCTCGGTGTGGGAGAGCCCACTCTGACAGGCTAATGGAAGCACCCTCATATCGGAGGCTCCCTAGCTCTGGCTATCTCTTCAAGCAGAGAGGGGGGAACTTCAAAGTGAACAAGGCCGCCTGTGATCTCCACCCGTGCTCCAACTGCATGGAGTGACTCCAGACTGACAGCTGGGGTAAGAGGAGAGGAGGCACTTTCCTTCCTTTCTCATGACACGGAAAGCAACTGATGGATGAAGACAGAGGCAAGAGGTAAAGACTGGACCAGGGAAGTAGCAAGATGGTTGATGTCAAAGTGATGAAAAGAGAAATAGCAATGGTGGTGATCTGTGGCAGCTGGAGAGGTATATGTAATACTGGTGTATTTAAGCTTGCCAGCTGTTGATATATATTGCTAGACCAATAATATTGGTATTCGTAATAATTAGCCTTCAGGTAATGCATCGTGTTTGTGGTTTTATGTATGCAATCATACACTGATATAAAAGAGCTGGGATTCCTTCAGTTTTTATTCAGATTCATTTCAGTTTTTGGAACACAGAAGAGGACACAAACATCCTAAAGTGAAGTAACTAAACAACAGAATCTTGAGTAACAACTAAAATTAAATATAATAATTCACTACTGTGTGTCAATAACCTTGTAACCTTAAAGGAAAGGTGTTTAATAACAAATCCTATTATAAGGCTAGCATGCTCTGATATTTATCAAACACATCATACAATTACACCTATAAGACAGGTAAACCTATTAAAAAGTTACCAGTAAGTATAGGAACAAGGTAGGTGTTTGAAATATAGTGACAGGTGAGTGTACATGTGGAGGACTGTTCAAATATAATGCTCTTGTGTTAACATTCTGAAAGAGAACACACCTATGAATGATTTGCATACTAAATCACTTCCTGGTACTTCCTGGTAAATATACAGCAAATTATGAAAAATTAGCTAACATTCCTTTCAGTTTGATGGACTGGCAAGTTGTGCATCTTCTTTCAGCAAGACACAAATAACACTATCCATTATTACAATAAACAAATGAAACAAAGTTATTAGAAATGATTATTAATATCATTAATAATACACATTTAAGATATGAAGTCTCAAAAGATAAATAATTTTATTATGTGACAAATTTCAGAAGGTTTTAGCCTTAGAAAAGTATCCGTTATAAGAGATATGTGACAAATACACAACCATTCCAATTTCAAATCTGGAAGGAACACCCCACTAAGCTATGAGACCATGTCCTCTTGGTCTTTAACAATTTCCATACGCATTGTGCACCTGTGCAACAGCTGCTTTAAAAACAAGTGTATTAGAACAAAACAGGGCAAACAGGGGACACTGCTATTTTTAACATCAGCTAACTCAAAACTTTAAGGCATTCAGTGGCAGGGGTCACTTAAAGGCCTCTCTTTTCGTGCGCACACCCACACACACACACACACACACAACCATATGGGACCCTACAACTGTCATACGTGGCTCAGAAAGGTGGGGGTTGCCCTTCAATCAGGCAGCTGAATCTGCCATGTACTTTCTAAAACCTACTGAGTTACAGTAATGTTTGCTCTCTTTCGAAAAATCTCTCTAGTTTACTGCGTTTTCCCCCACTTGGTTAGGAAGCCAATTCGGATTCCTTTACACGCCCGACAACAGTCTCGCTTCATCACATCGATTGATCCACCGATAAGTACGATTACAAAAACTACAGCGAAATTTAGTTACTCTTCTAGTTGAGTTGCTGCTTACTCTTATTAAAAGGTAATGCACTTGCTTTATTATTACTTTCCTAGATTAAGAAATCATCGAATTTCGGGATAATATCGTAAAAAAAAAAGAGTCTAAAATGACATTTTCATCACGCAGCGTTATCACTGAAAGGCATAAAGTGTAAAGCATCCTTACCTCGGGAATGCGCGCGTCTGTTCGCCTGCTTTGATAACTCTCCCTTAGTGTAGAGATCAAACACATTCGGTAACCTACAGAACTTCTCGACACTTCCCAAATCAGCAGCGAGGCGGCTCACACACTCGCAGGCGTGGCTGAAGGGCAGGTAAAGTTCCCGGCCAACGGACGCTTTTCAAATAAAAAGCACACCGTTGTATGGCGTTGAATACCGAGCAAGCTATAACCTCGAAATAAGAGTTCTGTGTCACTTTGCGAACTTTGCTATCCAGTTTGCAGTTTGGATATAACGGTCTTGAATAAATTTGCTTATCATTTTGTCTCGGGATATTAGGCAAACTTCACAATTTTCCAGCTACAAAAAAGGACACCTGTAAAAGTTGCTAACATTTATTTCCATAATTGATCCCTCATCGCTGAATTTGCATTATGTAGTTAAATACATTGCAAATCACGTGGTCTCCCCTTATAAATCAGAGAGGTTTGTCAAAAGATTACATACTTTTCAGCTAAATGTGTATCAGATGCTCAGTTCATGGCTCTGAAATGCACTAGGTTAGCATTAAAAACAACATCACATTACAGCAATGAAACACTGGAGGCAGAGGAATGTGATATCACACAAATTAGCAGACCTGTGTGTGCAGAGTCATAACCACAGATTTGCCATAGAAAGACCATGGATACAGCAGAGAAATATAAAAACATATTATTAGAGAGAGACAGCATGTAACACTTTACACCATTATACAGGAACACCACTATCATATGTGTGTTGCACCACTCACTAGGTGCCTCTAGGTGCTTCAGTTGAAAGAATTAACCTTGTTAATAAGGTTTGTTTTTTACTTGAGGTACTCAGCTCATGAGTATAAAACGCATGGGTACAACATACAAAAAAGTATTTTTGTAATGTTTTCTAAGATAGGCAGAAGTATGTCACTCCTGAACTCAGTAAACACAGTCAAAGGAAGAAAATCAAGAACTATGTGCCAGTTCAGAAAACAGGTTTCTGTGCATTAGCCTCATTTGGTAGTGAGACAACTGGTAGTCAGTATGACAACTGCCAAAATGGACAATGTAAAAAAAAAAAAAAGTTTAAAAAGAAAAGTTCAAACACAACATAATGTTTTAATACAACAGAATGGCTTTATCTGATCTTCCCTTCGGTCAGATGCTGAGTGACTAGTCAGCATGCCATTGTGAGGAAGATAATAAATCTGAAAATCTAATGGAAATATGACACAGAATATTATAACTAAACTTTTTACTCTTTATCCTGGACTCCTGGATCATTGCTTGATGAACTGAGTGAACGGTCAGCATCAAAGCAACAACATCTCCAAGGAAGCATTCAAAAAACATTATTTTCCATAAAACACTACCAACCCAAAATCTAGCCATGAGCACATATTAGCATGTTGACTATTACCTTTAAACTATACATTATTAATGTTTTGGTCACCATAACATGTAGTTCAGGCATCTTTATTTGTGTATGATCCGTCACGTGTTTTACTGCCTAAATACTGAACACTGGTAATAAACAAAGAAACAAATAACTAGGCCTGCAGATATTGCTGACAAAGGGAATTCATAAGTACAGTAGACAAAGCATATGAAAAAAAATAAAAAAAATAAAAAAAACATTTAAACAAATAATCCTTAAAGTATTAGAAATATAAATAAATCCAAGTACAAAATTCAGTACTGACATTTCTCACTGTATAAAAAATGTAATACATACATACCTTAAAGGAACAAAGTTTGAGTTCTGAAACAAACTTGTCATGTCTCTACCTGTCCTAAGTAGGCAATAAAAGCAAGCTGAGTTGCTGCCAATAACAAGAAGTTCAGAATATCCCTGAAGTTACACCTAAGGGGAAGGATGTGTTCATCACATGGCTATATCACCTCAGCCTGCCAATAACTACCAGAACATTTGGGTTGTTTTTTAAATAATTGTATTAATACTTTTTAAAACAGCTTTAACTGTTGGATCACTGAAGGAGTCACAACAGAGAGACAGACAGATGGAGAGAGAAAGAGTGAGGGAGAGAAAAAGAGAGAGGCAGAGAGAGAAAGAAAGAAGAAGAGAAGCAGAATAAGAATACTGCTTTTCTGTAATGGGCAATTAGTCATTTCTATGTCAGTGTATATTTGCGTGTGGCTGTCTTTGAATCAGTTTAATATAACACGAAGTCAAACATCCAGTGAATCTGTCCTCCAGAGGATGAGGAAGAAGAGGTATTGTTGAAGACAGAATGTTCTCAACATGTTTAGAGGTTCAGAGGTGAAAGCAGTTGTGCTGGTTTTCCTGAAACAGAAAGGCCCTCCATGGTGAGTGATCCTGTGGACAGATGGAGGACAGAATGCCCAAGGAAAAGCCATTTCTCTTCAAGCTGAAACAGAAACAGAGAGAACAGGACTAAAGTCATGTCATGAAAACTTTAATAACTTAACATGCATTTTTCATGGTGAGAAAAAAAACTTCTGTAAGAAACTGGTTAATATATAGCACCCCCTAGTGGACATAGGCAAAACTATTTTGAGGAAACTTTGAGGAAAGTCAACTTTGTTTCTCAGGGGTTGTTGCTTACAGTTACAAATAGTTCCCTTATGTAAGACCAACTTCTCTGAACCCAAGCCTCAATCCATATATGCCCACCATCCCTAAGTAAATGCCAAATGGTTTATGTAAACGTCCTGCTCTGAGCCGCTTTCCCAAGGCTTTCATGCCTTTACAGACATAAACCTTTTTGTGCAATTTATAAAGGAATTGCTCCATCTTAGTCAAGATGCTGGCACTGTTTGACCGCAACTTCACAGCCACTCATGGTTCCAGACATGTCACATTCTCCTGAAACGTAATTAGTAGAGTGCCATTAATCACAGTTTAACATAAACGGGCCAAAAAGCTTTGGCGCTGGTGAAACCAGATCCAATTAGGCAGGCCTAAAACACAACACTGAGGTAAACAGACAAGACTTTTTTCTTCTTCTTAAAATAAAGGTCTATTTAGTAGGATGTTACATCAAATTCAATCAATTAGGACTCTCTTTTCTAAGCCAGGAGGTGGACTTCTGCTTTCTTAAAAGGATTTCTGATGGAGATTTGCTAAATTGTCTGGTGATTTAATCTGGTCAATCTGACTTTGATGGAAGTAGGTTTTACAACATCCTGATCAAAAAGTCCAGAAATAGGGATTGAAGGAATGTTCAATCTAAAAATAAGGACCAGACGTTGGTTTTTGTGACCTAGGACTGTCGAAAGACATAAATTGAGCTGTGTCATCTCATACCTCCAAAGCTGGAACATCAATCAGTAACGTAGAGCTGCACTTGCAATGAATACATCTTAACGAGATCTCCGCAGACAGTAGAGGTCAGTACACTGTCCTGTTCACTGGAGTGGTTTCCAGTGACTCCCATGACCAATCAAAATCAAAGAAATAAACAATGGCAGTACCAAAATGTGTTGTGTAACGGGGCCCTACAGGTGGATCTATGCCACAGACTGTGGTTGGAAGAGATGGGGGGAAATAAATAAGATGAACATGTGTTTCTGTGGATATGTGCTCATGTAGTGCATAGACTTGACTGTACCATCTCTGTGTCATTCACTTGCTGCTGTGGTGGTGCTGTTGAACTGGCTGCATCTGATGGTGGTGATGATGGCGTGGGCTGGATGCTACCCCACCTCTATTGGCATGGTTTGGCGAAGCAGAGGTAGCTGGATGATGGTGTCCAGCACGAATGGGTTTGGCTACAGAACACAGATGAAAGCCAAATGATTAATCAATCAGACCATGTCATTTTTTAGTATGTGTGTGTGTGTATATATATATATATATATATGTGTGTGTGTGTGTGTGTGTGTGTGTGTGTGTGTGTGTGTGCGTGTGTGTGTTTCTTTAAGAAACAGGCCTGCAAACGTTTTGTTAAAAATATTATCATATTGGAATTTAAACTTGAGAAGTGCTCAAGAAGGTGATTATAATGCTGCATGGCCCCTACACTAAGCCTTTATAACAGCTAATATAAATCCACATAAACACTTATAAAGGCTAAATCCAAACCTCCAAACTCTAATCTAACCATACCATTTCAATCTTAGCACTTTATAGTAAGAAATGAAAACTCCTGTATAAACTTATTATACGGAGAAGGCTTTGACAATGTAACAGTTACTGTACAAGCTTTTACTGTCTAACTGTATTATACAGGTTTCATGTGCATCTTATCACCAAGTGCACAACATAATTGTAAATATGTCAATTGCAAGATGGGACTGTACATTCTGTACATTGTGTACATACATATTTAAATATCCATATATACATTGTACATTGTGTATATAAACATAATATACATATATTGTACATACACTGTAATATATTTTTGTATATATATAGAATATATATTTCTCTATGCACCCCTGTTTGCTTTTTCCTCAGTTTGGACAGAGCACTCAACCATTTCACTGCGAGTTATACTGTGTATGACTATGTATGTGACAAATTAACCAAACTTGAAACTTGAAACTTGAAACAATACAGCAGAAACACAGAGCAAGTTTTTATCTTCATCTTTCAATTTTTCATAATCACCAGCATCAGGAGATATGGGCCACCCCCTCTAGCAGGAGTGCCACACACAGCCAAAGATGCTAATTTACTCAAATTTTTGTAAAAATATCTTTTTTTCCTTTGATTTGACTAGATCCCTCAAGAACAAAAGAAATTTTCAGTGTGTATTTTATGCACGTATCCTGTTGCATCCTGACTGCAATGTCATACAAGATGAAGACATCCAGCTCAGTATCACTGTGAGAGACAGGAACAGAGAGTACTGGAGCCTGCATGTGCATGTGGGCATCGGGTCCGTGCCAGGGCCCCAGTGCTGACACTCACCGATCTGTGCGACGTGGCTCCTACGGGCCTGGTTTTTTGCCCTGACGGCCTCTTTGATGCGGTCCACTTCCTGCTGGTAGCGTTTGCGGTCCTTCATGCTGTTCTCCTTGGCTTCCCTGAGCGCCGCCTCCAGGGCTTTTACACGTTCCACCGTGGCCCGCAGACGCTTCTCCAGCTTGGGCAGCTCACAGCGCAGCTCAGCATTATCGCGCACCAGCTTTTAGGGAGGAAAGAAAGAAACTAGGCTATGTGAAGTGCCCCAGAAGATGAGGAGAAGGTTTAGAAAGAGAACGGAGACGCAGGCTGATAAGTAACATTATTTTTTTATTTTTGATCTTCTTTGTGCAACAGGTGAAGAACATCGAGCGTGACACAGCAGACCTGCTTGTGGACCTTCGTCAGCTGCTCCAGATTGTTCTCCAGGAAAATGATTTTCTGTTTCTGAGCCAGGCTTCCTCCAGACTCATCTGAATCCAACTCTACACTCTATCAAAAAAACAAAGATATACATTGTAATTACTATGGTTTACGTTCACTCAAGTCTGTTCACCAACATTAATGTGTCTGCTGATACAGCTGAACAACAGAACTCTGAGATGTAATGGCAGACACAGAATACAGGCATATAAAAGAAACAACAGAGAAGGTGCAACATGAATAAACGATGGCTCATCCCCTTGGGAAAAGGTGTTGTAATCTGATGTAGCAAAGTGAATATGACTGTGGCCTGATTCTACTCTTGGGCCATAAATTATTGTCTCTGCCCTATTCTGCCCAACACTGTAATCTGTGTCCTAAACAACATAAATCATTTAACTAGCACATGTGAAAGAAGTACTTAGATTATGTGTGATCCTAACACTAAATATATGTCACAAGCACAAACACCTGAATCTCAGTTCAGAATATCAGGACAGAAGCTGTCATTCTGACTACTCAAGCTGCAAAAACATTTCTGTTGTTTTTTTAAACAGCATGGCCCAAAGGGAAAAGAGGGTAGGTGAAGTCAGGAAACATCCATTACTGGGAGGGGAATTGGGCCTCTGATTCCTTTTAGAGTTTGTTTAACCATCACTCCAATGAGGTAAAGACACATTCACGCTTAAAGCAGCCAAAAAACCTGTTTTCTAACTAAACTGGAAATATCTCAAATAGGCTAAGTGTGTTCCCTCCTCTTCCTATTAGAGAGCATACATGCACATTATTCCTTCAGCTACTGGCCACAGAATGAAGCCTTGAAGCCAAGGGACATCTGTGAGTGGATGAGTCAGTGCTGGGTACGGCCCAGGCACTCAAGGGGATGCTGGGAAATGCGGTAAAGCATAAGGCTAAAATAACAGCGAAGGACACTTACTCTGCTGACTCGTGTGTAAAGGTCCTCAATAAAGATTTTACGCAGATTATGAAGAGTCTGCAGCTCCTTTGCCTATGAGTCAATGGGAAAAAAATGCTTTTACGTTTTTAAAAGGATGTGAAAATATTCTTGTAAAAAATAAACTCTTTTGAATGACTAATGAAATAAAAGTGAAGGTTCATTGCCATGCCCTGGAGTCACATCAGAAACTGCAGTTTACTTACCACAGTCTCCTCAAGGCCCTTCAGATCCTCCCTGGCCTGCTCCCTTTTCTCATTCAGCAAACTAATGTGGGCAAAACAAAAATGTTTCATGCACATTCCACATCTGAAACTTCTCACCGAACACATTTACCCTTTTGGACTTTTGTCCAAGTTTGAATTGAATACGAACAATGACCACTGTGATCGGTTCATACAAGTCAGCAAGGCCTTGTTGAATGCTGCCCACTTACACCAGTTTCTGGAGCTTCTCAGTCTTCTCCTGTTCCTCCTCCTTGAGTTTGTCGTAATCGGACAGGAGCTTTTTCTGCTCCAGCTGAAGAGCCTGGTTCAGGCTGAGTGCAAACCAATAGGCCTCGGGTCATTTAAGTGAGGGCAAGCTATTTCTCAGACACATTTACACAACAAACTTAGTCAGCTGGGGATGTGGGTAATAATTCACTTCATGAGTTTCAAAGTACCCAGCTTTATGACAACAGCAAAAAAGTGAATGAAAAATCTTTCTGTTTGACACTGACATTGTGTGACACTGCAAACACTGAATGAAAGGTAGATGTGAACAGTAAGTGTGCCCTAACTGGCCTCTTCTGCTACTTTCCCAAATTCTTAGTGATGCAAAGACTTTGGGTTGCTGTTTTCCTTTGTGTGACAACTTCCTGAAGAGAGAGCACTAACTCTTTCAGCTCGTCCAGGATCCTCTGTTTCTCTTCGATTTCATCTCGGAGGCGGGAGAGCTGCTTCTGGTGAGCCTCTCTGTGAGTCTCCATCTGCTCCTCCAGAGCTTTCTGCACAGAGCACACTGCAAAGGTGAACCATGCACATTGCACTGGTGATACGTGCACACTGCACAGGTGAGTTGTTAAACTGCACAGGTGAGACACGTGCAGATACTCCCAAAGGTCCTGCCTTTACTTCACACCATTAATTTTCCTCCCTTAAACAAACCTTCAACCAAATATGCTACAGCCAATCATGTAAGCCAATCAGGTTTTTCATTAGCATGAAGTAGTGGGTGGGTGAAAAGCACCTTTAGGTCACAAAGCACTAAACTTTTGTGTTTAGTGAGAAAACTAGTAAATAGTGTACTGAGGAGGTGCGCTGGGACAGTGGCATTGCTGGGGTGTGTGTCTGGGGTGGGGAGGGAGGCAGAGAGATGACAATTTTGTACCTTCATCTCTTCAGCATCCTTCATCTTACTCATATGCTCCTTCTCCTTGTCAATTGCAGACACCTCCTGCATCTTTCCTATATTAATAATCAGACATGTGCTACGGTTAAATCACACCATCACAGCTTTCCTCTAGAACACAGAGTTAGCATTTTAAGGACAGCCAGACAATCTATGAGAATGTATTGCAGTGGTGGGAAAGTTCACTCTTGGATATATTTTTGTTTGTGTGTGTGTGTGTGTGTGTGTGTGTGTGTGTGTGTGTGTGTATGCGCTCTCACATGTGTGTGTGTGTGTGTGTGTGTGTGTGTGTGTATTACGCACCCTGAGCATGCAGTTTAGCCAGTTCTTCCATCAGTGAATCTTGGCTCTCCTCTAGTTGCCTCTTCTTTTGCTCCACATTCTGCATGTAGTCTGTCAGGGACTTTATCTTGGCCTGAAGCTGCATCATACAGGGACAAAGTAACCCTCAGGAGCTGGGACAGGGGCTGGAACGCCTCCCTCCCTCACCCTGTAGAGGACTTGCTTTTGTTACATAAAAAGAGAACATATTTCTATCGTCTCCCCCACTAGAGGGCTCTGACGAGTCAGTCCTGAGCAGTGTGTGTTGGCACCTGTGAGATGAGGAGCTGACACGAGGCTAGCTCTTTCTCGCTGGCCTGCATCTTGTGCATGGTGTCAGCCTGAGAGACCTCCAGCTGCTTGCTGCGGTTCACCAGTGACTTCACCTCCGACTTCATCTTGCTGATGTACAGGCGCGCCATGGTGAACTCTTCCTCCATCGCACCATGCGCCTCCGTCATCTGAGTGAAAACAACAGTGCTTGTCATTGTAAACGGTTGCATAGTCAACACTTTGAGTGCATCTGAGTGTTAGGGACAGTTGGGTTTGGAACAGGACATGGTCAGGACAGCTCAGTGTCACGAGAAGGTCTCTGTTTTGGTGTAATAGCCTACAACAATAATAAATATAATGATAATAATAAGTTTCATTTATATAGTGGCTTTCACAGACTCAAGGTCAGTTTACAATGCCAAGATGGAGAGAGAAAAAAAAAAGACATTCATTGACACAATCAACACATCAATTAAGAAATACGAATAGGTTAAACAAAAGGTCCTTATTACAATATCAATAAAACTGTTCTATTTGTAGTTTCTGATGGTAAGGGAATACTAGAACTTGAACATGACATGGGACACCAGGCAAAGATGAGTGTGTGCATGTGTGTGTGCGTGTGCGTGTGTGTGTGTGTGTACACGTGTGTGCACGTGCGCGTGTGTGTGTGTGTGTGTGTGTGTGTGTGTAGGCGTGCGTGTGTGTGTGTGTGTGTGTGTGTGTGTGTGTGTGTGTGTGTGTGTGTAAGGTATATCATATCTGATGTTCTTACAGCCTTAAGGTCACTGGTGCCGATTATGCCTCCGATGTCACTGAGGTCTCGTAGCAGCATACCCAGTATCTCTCCAGATCTCTTCTTATGATGGCCACTCATCTCCTGCAGTGTTGCCAGATCCTGCTCCACAGTGGACAGAAGCGTCTACAACACACAAATACACACAGGGTCACTACTTAGTTTGTAGGTAGGGTATTATACCAGCAATCCTCTCCTCTCCTCTCTTCTTCTCTCATTCTTTCCCAATAATTCTCCTCCAAACAATTAGGGTCATTCTTTTATCTCCACTATACTCAGACCCTGTCTCATCCTCTCACCTCTGCCTTCCCACGGATCCAGGCATCGTTTCAGACAAGACCCTCCCTCCCGCCCTCGCCTGCCCCTCCCACTCACGCTCTTCTGTGCAAGCTCGTCGGACAGCTGTTCGTTGCACTTCCCTTTCTGCTCCAGCTCGTGGCTCTTCTGGTCGTAGTTGACAGCCAGCTCCTCCAAGGCCTGCAGCACCTCCTTCACCTCCTCCTTGGCTGCCTCGTGCTCACGCAGCAGCCGAGCCACCTCCTCCTGGGCTTTCTCATAGTCCCGCCGCACTGACAGTATTAGCTGCAGCCATGAAAAGGCACATGTCTAGTGTCTTAGTCACATGATAAAGGTGGGGCAGAAGATTTCACGCTATTTGGACTTGGACAGGTAGATAAGAAAACCCAGACCAGCTGGTGAAAAGGTGCAACCAGAAAACAATGGCAAGTCTGGGAAAGTTTACTCAGGAACTTTTTGATGATACTGAAATCATCCTGACATCTGCACATTGATACGAACAATGGCAAAAACAGCCACAGTCCATCAATCTAAAATCTAAACAACAGAATGAGAAATTTTAAATCTGTACATTAAATCTTTACCTTTTGACAACCATGATATTATTGTAATGGATTCAAGAATGGCATTAAAGTAGGTCTAAGGTTTAAGCATGTTCAAAAAAAGGTATTGTAATTTACATTATAATTAAAAGTTTAAACAACAAAAGTTTCTGCTCATTAGATACCTCAAGCTGTCAAAATGTGGAAAATGTGTGACAAGCTGGTGGGTGGACTAAAGCAGTTTCCATGGAAACAACATTATTCAAATGAATTTCTAACTTATACCTGCATAGCTCAGTAGGATTAAGCTTTAATTCATGGTGGAACGACCTTGAGTTCATCTGATGAGAATTCCCAATTTGGGCGTTTACAGTGTTGCTTATAAGCATGACTTGGGATGGGAAGTAATAATGTAGTGACAATCTATATCCACCAGGTGGCGATAAATCAAGTTGCTGTTATAGTAGCTTTTATCAGCTCACACAAAATGATAATTTCTCACTCACAGCTGGAACATTTTAACCTTTGAAGGTCTATACAAAAAGGAGTCATTTCATATAGGCTGTTTATATGTCTGTGCAGATTACACCAGATTACATCTGTTTTGGAAAAAAAGATGAATGATTCTGTTTGACTATTGCTATTTATCATGTATACAGCAAAATCTCTGTGGTTCCATAATATTTTTTAGTAGTTTGGACATTAAGTTGATAGAGCAGTTATATAACACTTACATAATTAATTATGAAATGTAGTTATTCATGTATATGGCCAGCGGTGCCTACTATCTACTATCACAAGATTTCATAAAGAAGTATATAGGTTTTGTATAGTAGAGTAGGTGTGTTATACGTATGGAATTTTGTATGCGTTACAAATGTTCTATGACATGCAGTGCTGAGTTTCATGAATGAGCTGTGAGAGAAAGGAAAGTGCTTGCAGATGCACTGGGGCACCACATAGGGGAGCAGGTTCACCTCGTCCTGATCCACCATCTGCTGTTTCAGTGACTCTGCCAGCTGACTCTGCTGGTTGATCTCATCATCCTGGAGAAAGAGAGAGAGAGAGAGAGAGAGAGAGAGAGAGAGAGAGAGAGAGAGAGAGAGAGAGAGAGAGAGACAAGTGAGTGAGATTAAAAAGAGAGACAGAGACAAAGACAGAACAGACAGAGAATGAGAGAGTAAGAGAGATACAGATTAGAGAGACAAACAGAGAGAGAGAGAAAGCCAGTGATCTGATAGCCTGTTTACACCTTGCACCTAACGTGATTCATATCTGGAGTGTTTCTGGATTTACTGGCCAGATTCCTTGTATACTTTTCACTAAAATGCATCCCCAGTGTCACCAGGTGAGATCTGATCTTACTTTTCCACGTAAAAAAGCACACCAACCTACACATCGTTTTGGTTTTACTTCCTGAAACCTTTTCATGTGCTCAAATGTGGCTTATTATCTCTTAGCATGGTGTGTCGTTTGAGGGCATGAAACTTCTGGAGGAAGGGACGGCTGTTGATTGGCTGCCTTTAGCATCCCCTGTGCAATCAGGCTTCACGGTGCTGCTCTTACCATGAATCCTGACCTGAAATCCCTTCTCTGACTGTATGCTGCCATGAAGTATTGCTTTTCAATGTTGTGCACCTTGTCATCTAGTTGCTGGTAGAGACTGTTGATCAGTTCCTCATACTGGGTTTTCTCTGGGTCAGAAAGAGGCTGGGGAGGTGGAGCCAGAGTGTCTATTATGGGTGTGGCTTCTGCATTCTTTGATTCCTTCCTGTTATGCTGTTCTTCAATTGGAACTGTCTCGCCTGAGATAGAGAGGAAAAAACAGACAAAGACATAGAAAGAGAGGTGATGGAAATAGGCGATTGATTGCGAACCCTTTGGATGGTGTCAAGTTCTTTCTGAAGACTTAATTTAAATAGCTTATCTGACTGGCTGCTAAAAGCTTTACTTTATTGTATATTTGCCAGTATTACAGAACACTATAATTTAATACTCTTAATTTGGGGGCTTATTTAATTAAAGGGATGAAATGTATCAAAAATATCTATATCTTTTGTAACGAATAAGAAAGTGCATCAGTGTAATTAACAGACATACAGTTTGTATGTCAGGCAACAAACTAATTATTGTGGGTATATAGTTATATTTCAAGATTATCTGTATATAATTATACATTTATAAAGCAGATATGAACCCCTCTTCAGGTACAGCTGGAAACATGTCTGTTTGCCCAACTATCAGTCCAGCTAACAGCAAAGCAGCAGCTTAAATCAATAATAAAGCACATTCTCACAACAGAAGATATGAATATGGATTTTCATCCTAAACTAACAGGTGATGAGGTGCTTTAAGTCTGTTAAATGCCAGTAGACCAGATTAGCCTCCAAAGTGATGATCCTTTTAATTCAGACTAAAAAGCGGCACTGAGACCTCAGGGCAGCCCAGTTGACACGGGGAGGAGACTCGGCCTGAAACATCAGATGTGTAGCTAAGAAGCTTCAAGGGCTTTGCGGGCTTTGAAGTTCAGAGATTGAGGCGGGAGGGTCTTAAGTGTTTGGATCGTATCCATCATGTGCCACATCGTATCCATCATGTGCACTACTGCCATATTCAGCAGAGAATATGACACAAGATGTGGGCACCATATATGGCTTATTTTGAAATCAGACATGTTTCTTATGCTGCTCTTGTTCATGTTTCTCTTTCTACCTTTTCTCCAGCGCTTGAGCTCATTCTCCAGACGCTGAATGATGATTTTCAGACCTCGGCTCTTCTCTTTCTCCTTGTCATACTTCTTCTTCCACTCCTCGGCCGTCAGCTCCATGTTAACCGACACTGTGTTCTTAATGGTCTTCGCCCTGTAGAGAGACATGTGGGGATCTCCATCAATTGTGTGCATATGGCAGAGTGCTTTTTACTGCTCTTCATTAACGCTAAAGTAGTCATGATCGTGGTGACAAAAAAAAGGTTTTTGATCTGTAAAGGAGTCGCTTATGATAATGATCACGGTCTCTCTGGGCTCCTTGTTTTTAATTAAGCATTGCTCTGGCTGGTGGCGAACCCTGACTATAATTCATATGAGTAGTAAAGTATAACTGAACTGAATACACACACTCAGACACACACACACACACCATTCCTAGTCATAGTCAAGCTAACAGCCATATGCATTATCAGAACTTTCCCTGACCAACAGTCCACATAGGGGGGGAATCAGTCTTCATGACACTGAGAGGATAAGGGAAATTGATTTGTAATCACTTTAGCACTGTGCTCTGCTTTAAGCACAGGTGGACTATCTGCTTTAAGCACAGGTGGACTATCCGCTTTAAGCACAGGTGGACTATTTGCTTTTAGCACAGGTGGACTACCACAGGCTATTACACCAAAACAGAGACCTTCTCGTGACACTGAGCTATCCTGCTTCGGTTCCAAACCCAACTTATCTGCCTGCCACAGTCGAGCTCACTGACAGTCTGACATGGCTGGAGCTTTTCTGACTCCCACACACTACCTTCACTGCAAACAGGTCTTAAGCCATTACTGTAACTATCAGGGCTATATAGACTCCGACTATGAAGAAGCGACACGTGCTATGTCCTCTTATACATAATGATGTTGATAATAGCAATGGATACTGGCAAAACTGTTTCAGTGGTTGTTTTTTCTATGGTTATTGAAATGTAATATGAATGTAAATTCTGCAATTCTGCATTGTATTTGGAAGCCTAATCAAACATCGGGGAATCAAACATGGACAATGCTAACGTTTACCCGTAGCCATACCGTGACAGAGCCCCTCCCCAATGGCGCGACTCCTGGCGTGCCAGCCTATCGGGCTACGGCTCTGAAACCCATGCCGAATAATAACAGACACAGGGATGGACACACTGACGGGCACAGGCACTGGGACTGGGACTGACAGTGACCGGGACAGGTACATGCACATAATTAAACAACAGGTTTTAAATAAGTATGGGGAAGCTGGCAGGAGCCCCAGCCTGTCCCCCAGTTGTCGGCTGGCTCGGAGTCCGACTCTGCTGTGGGGGATTGCCCTTCACCGAGTTGGGTAGCTTCTCTGGCTTTGGGGCACATGTCTTAGGAAGAGCACCAGTGGTTTTGCTGTGTGCTGTGTGCCCCAGGTGAGGGAGTGTGCTCCGATGATGACGGCACCGCCTCTGTGAGTCACGCTGGGCAGCTTGCTGATTTGAGTGCGACGTGCCTTGGGTGGAAACTTGGGCACTGGAGGCTCGTCGCTCTCCGAATCTGCTGACCATGTGTCCATCACAGACGGGGAATCCTCATGGAGGGCCTCCTCTACCTCCATTACGGGATTCTCCAAACGGTCGACCTCCGAGTCTGACTGGAGACTGATGTCTCCGGTAGTCCTCCCGGTAGTCCTAGTATGGATCGTAGGACCCCGTGGAGTCCGACCCCGGAAACTTATCGCCATCATCCCCATTCTGGTACTCCGTCACGGGTCTGTAGTACTCCGCCAAGTCTGACCCCGTACTACACTCAGGGCCCCCCAAAATTTCCCAGGAGCACTCTCCCCTGTTGAACCAGTGCAGAGAGTTTCCCCGCAAGGGCTGGGGAGGAACAATTACACGCCTTCTTCCCCTTCTTCTTGCTCCTCTTCCCTGGCATCCTTTGGCAGTCAGTGTCTCTGTGACTCGGGGAGGCTTAGCAGGATGCGAAGAGGAGCCGTGATACACACAACGATGTTTCTTTAGACACATGGTAGACAACGTAGCTCTAAGGCCATCGGGGAATCAAACACGGACAATGCTAACGTTTCCACTAAGGACTTACATATACTCACATTAACAACACAGCGAGGAGCAGGTGTGAAACACATGGGCGCGTAGCCACACGGACACACACACGTAGACGTTTGGGGGAGGGGCCGTACCGTGACACCATGTAAGGCTTTATTGCTAACCAAAACCACCATGCAATATTCTTTTAAAACCTATTTCCAAATACAACATTATGTATATATCTGTAGGTACAAATATTTTAGGTGCATTAAATCTTCACAATAAGACCGCTGTTGTATCATTCACAATTTGCAGAGTTTGTGTGAAAGGCATTAGAAGATAGAAAGTATCAGTGCATTTTGGATTTTATAATAATTAACTTTCAGCATCTTGCTGAGGGGAGGGGCAGGGCTTGGGGAATACAGACAGGCTGCTGAGGTTTGCAGGGCATAGACTGCACTTTAAGACAGAGAATGACCTAGGGGATCACAGCCTGCTAGAGAACCCGCCATGAATATTTATGTTTATTAATATTTACAACACTTGCTGATGATCTAGAGTGAGTGACACACACACACACACACACACACACACACACACACACACACACACACACAGTGACAACCATTGTGGGATACTTCCATTTACTTGTATACTATTGTAGATTAATAATGCTATCTGTACACCTAATATTAAACCTGCTCATCTTTCAACTGTTATTTTTTAGAACCTGCTGTTTGGGAAAAAATTCAATTTTCACACTTTCCATGGTCTCCTTTCCTCATTGAGACACCCCAACTGTATTTTTCCTATGTTAGTATACATGGGAACATTTACATGTCTCCGCACATACACTTTAAAGAGGACACTACAAATAAAAATGAATCCTAAAGGAGATCCCTTGGCCTGATGTCCTAGCATGAGTCTTTTTTTATTGAACACAACAAAGCACTACCATAAGTACCTCTTGACAGGAGCGTCTGTTAAGTACTGCAAACGCCAGTGTAAATGTGGTGCTCACGGCATCGCGCTCTGACCTCTGGCCGAACATGAGCGTGGACTTGGTCTCAGCCTCGTTAAAGACGGACGGCGAGCAGCAGATGATGATGGTGGTCCTGCAGTTGCCGCCTAGTGAGTCCTGCAGGATTCGGGTCATCTTGCTGTCCCTGTATGGGACGTGGGTCTTCTGCAGGAGTAAAAGCATGCCATGGCAGCATCATGTTGTAGTGCCATTGACCACACTCACAGATACCGGGTTACACACAGCTGATGACGGTTAATGTTGACATGGCAGTATAGTCATATATTATGGGGGTATAGTTATATGTGTATGTTGTAATGTTTGGATGCGTAATAATCGATTATAGGTTATGGTTGGCTAGAAAGTGACTAGCAAATGTAAATGTAAAATGCAAGGCTTTTCAGGTGAAAAAAACCCTCATATAGCTTTGTTGTGTTTAATGTGATTATGCACTTTTTAGAAAAGTATATAACACTGAATAGGTAAAACACCAGATAGACTGATACATAGACTGATACATAGAAGAGCAGGGAAAGAGGAGAAAGAGAGGGATGAAAGAAAAGGAAGAAACAAGAGAGAATTTGAGAACAGACACAGAGAGGGAGGGAGAAAATGAAGGAGAAAAAGACACACACAGTACTTACAGTTCCTTCAGCCAGCGCTGAGATAACATTCCCCAGAGCAGAGAGAGATTTATTGATATTTTTAGCTTCATCTAAGACAGCTCCTTCTGCTCCAGTTTTACTGACCTTAAAGGAAGAGGTGAGAGAATGCACACACACACACACACACACACACACACACACACACACACACACACACACACACACACACACACAATGATGTTCTATTCTGTTCTGATCTATTCAAAGGTATGTGTATGATGAGTATGTGTGTGTTTGCGTGTGTGTGTTTTCAAGAATATTTCTCCTAACATATTTAAATAATGGTGGAGAACGAGCCAGCATCTACATAATGCTAACTTGGCCCTACCAGCTATCAGGTATTATCAGCCCTCTCCTATCAGGTACTATCAGCCCTCTCCTATCAGGTATTATCAACCCTCTCCTATCAGGTATTATCAACCCTCTCCTATCAGGTATTATCAGCCCTCTCCTATCAGGTACTATCAGCCCTCTCCTATCAGGTATTATCAACCCTCTCCTATCAGGTATTATCAACCCTCTCCTATCAGGTATTATCAGCCCTCTCCTATCAGGTATTATCAATCCTCTCCTATCAGGTATTATCAACCCTCTCCTATCAGGTATTATCAACCCTCTCCTATCAGGTACTATCAACCCTCTCCTATCAGGTACTATCAACCCTCTCCTATCAGGTATTATCAATCCTCTCCTATCAGGTATTATCAGCCCTCTCCTATCAGGTATTATCAATCCTCTCCTATCAGGTACTATCAACCCTCTCCTATCAGGTATTATCAATCCTCTCCTATCAGGTATTATCAATCCTCTCTTATCAGGTATTATCAACCCTCTCCTATCAGGTATTATCAATCCTCTCCTATCAGGTATTATCAATCCTCTCCTATCAGGTATTATCAGCCCTCTCCTATCAGGTATTATCAATCCTCTCCTATCAGGTATTATCAATCCTCTCCTATCAGGTATTATCAGCCCTGTCCCATGACACATCATCAGCCCTGCACTATGATGTCTGAGAGGTGCTGCACCTTCTCGCTCCCAGCCAGGTCCACCAGGTAGAGCTTTCCACTCAGCTTCTTCTCTGTCTCCACATTCTCCTGCTTGATGTTGATCAGGAAAATGCTGTGGCTGCGTGAGCTGTGCTCATTCATGTCTGAGAAGACACATCAGCACAACATTAGGGCAACGTACGCACAACCTAAACAATGTTATTGCAGCGTATGCACAATGTACACAACGTTATGATAATGTGTTGGTGTTAGTGCAAGGTACGAGTAACCTACAGTCTGAGAAAAACTGGGAGTGGTGAAACGTATGACAGCCCAGTGGGATTATGTTTCAGACATGACTAATGAAGAATGCTTTAGTGCAACACGCATAATGAAACAATGAAACATGAGTTCAGCTGTGATCGGCAGAATGCTCTATGTGACTTTTATTATAGAATGAAAGTCCTGGTGATCTTAGCTACTCACTGGTGACGGCCACATGACGATTGGCTTTGCCTTCGTCAATAACGTCCATGACCTCCTCAGGGCTGGACACGAAGCGCTCCGTACAGCCCTTTCCACAGAACGATCCACACATTTAAACACATTCTATTTATTCATAAATATTCAAATGCAGTGCTCATTCTTGCTGTTTACAAACATGTTTTTGTTGCTTATTTACTATATCTATCCATTCCCTAATTGCTATATAAATTTCATTATTTAAATTACAAATAATCTAATTTACAAGAAAATTGTGGATTCTGGACCCTTTGTCACTGGCCCTCTTGTATGATTTTGTTATATGCACATAACAACAGTATTATGCTAGACTTTTTATTTCTGTTTAATCAAAGTGGCAGAATGTTTACTTGAGGAATTCTGTCTTGTTTAAACTCTATCTGATCAATTTAACAGTGAAATCATTTCTGCCTACCTTGACATATGGTACCCTATTCTTATCTTCATGTACTGCCAGGTTTGTCTTGGACACTAAAAGGCAAAAAGAGGTAAGAAGTTGAATGACAGACTATTTATCTTATGAAATTTAACATTCAAACCAGATAAACACTCACACTGCTTCTTCTTTAGTATTATGTCACATAAGCAAAAACCTCTTATTTCAGTTATAAAAAGCTAATTCTCACCATCCAATAGGTCTCTGATTTTGTCCAAGTAAATCTCAAAATAAGACACCTGAATAGACAGAGTAACAAATTATCAAGACACAGAAATACATTATAATGTGTTTGCACTAGAGAAATAATTTTTGAACCCTTAGCCAGGCCCTAAGCTATTTATCATGCTGTCAGCTAATTTTAGAGCGATTACCAAACCAAATCTATGGCTGTCAATGGGTGACAGAGGGAAGTACAGACACATTTTAAAAGGTTTTGGTTCAATAGACAGAGGCAGCATAACAGCAACAGGGAAGGTTAATGGATGTGAACCACACTCATATGGCACAGGTAAAACTCCTGCTGTCACACCAGAGTGTGCCTTGGTCCCTAGAGGTATCCACAAATGATCTGAAAACCCTAGAGCAAGAAATTTATTAGATCAACCGCTGACGTGTTATACATACGGAGGAATAGCAATGTAAATGTTGTGGGTTTTAAAGAGGCCAGCAAAAGACACTTAGCCTTTCTGAGCTGTTTTTGTTTTTTTTTTCATTTTACCTTGATGTGGAACTCCAGGTTCTCGTCCATGGAGTAGATGTGGTCAAAGATGTCCTGAGCAATACGTGGAATTATGCCCATATGTTCCAGGTCATGGAGTTTTCCCTGGGTGAGAAGAATGGAAAGAGGGACAGGACAGATGTCATTTGAAGAGATGGGGCATTTATGATCAGGCAGGATGATGTTTTCAGAACAAAGGCAAAACACTTGGGTCATCTGCAGCACTTAGAGTGCAGGATGCTTCAACACCCTTCCATAGTGTGGTTTCACGTTGAATGCCTGTGATTCTAGATGGACATGAGATATGTATTTGACTGCAGGAGGCTCATATTCCTTCTCATACTGAACACTACTTCATATGATATAAAAGTCTGAGAGAGGGAGAGAGAGAGAGAGAGAGAGAGAGAGAGAGAGAGAGAGAGAGAGAGAGAGAGAGAGAGAGATGGGGGTTGTATTTGCAAGTGATTGAATATCTTTAATATCATTGTATATCATCTTCACTTTATGTGAAGTCGTGTGAATGCAGAATAATAAAAACCAAAATTAAAAATAAAACAAAATAACACTCCAGACAATTAGATTATAACACCTTAAGCATAATAGGATTGTTTGCAGGTATAGCATATCAAAGTTAACGATCTCTTTTTAAAGCCATTTGTCTTAGGACTCCAATTATGAGACACTACCACTGCAATTATTAGACTTCATATTCAGCTCACTGAAAGATATTGTCTGTTTCCAGGGAAACAGCTGCAGCCAATTGGCAGGCAACAGGCACTTATCGTCTGGCATATTGCGAGTGCCTTGGTGTACTCACACCTTATCGCCATTTTAGTCCTGGCGTTAAAGCCCGTATTGCCCATAGACCACAGCAATGTCAGAGAACCTTCAGGATTTTTTTTAAAACTTAGGGCTGCACTATACAGACAAAATATCACATTGCAATTGCAACAGACATACTGTTTTGTGTTATGTATTTAGGGCACGACTGTTATCACATATTAGACGTGTGGTCTTAAGCAATTTCTATGAAATGGTCTGTATTTGTTTGAATGCGTGAGTCGTGGAGATTTGTCTGAACCTTCACAACACACAGGTTCCCAGTGTGACTAGTGAACATGCAAAACTGACAAAATGAATGACATTTCCTGATTTTGCAGCATCTTTTTTATTTCCATTTGCTGATTTGTTCTGTATCTCATTGTCTAAATCTTTCCTAAGGGAAATAAATGTTTTTAACAATACCTACACTTTTATCCCTCAAATGCAATCCTTGGGTTGGGCTACCTGTGCCCTCATTTTCCCTCTAATGCACATAATTTCTTATATATATAGAAAGAGAGAGAGATTCTAATAGTATACTCTAGATAAGTGACAAAAATACTAAAATATGATTTTTTAAATTGTTAATATCAGTAAAATGTTTTGATAGTTTTACACTATCATGGCAATTTGTGGATTCATTCATATCACAGTGGTGAGTTGATGAAGACCTGAACCATCTACAAATTGCCAGTGAAACACCTGTGCATTTGTGGATTAAGACATTGCAATGCATGTATATCACATCACCTGTGCATTTTGGGGTTAAGGCATAATTATGTATGCCAATAACAGCACCCATGCAGTTGGGAAATAAAACATCATTATGCATGTGTATAACTCTGGCCCAAAGGTCCAAACCCAATCCCCATAAAGGATGCTATTTGGTAGGAGGGGAAGGTGAGAGGACTAGGATGGGTTGTTTTGCAGGACTCTCACCTTCACTCACAGACATCACCAGGACCCTGGTACTGCTCCACAGAGCACATATCCCCTTAACGCTTCTGGCGCTACAAAAACTGCAATTTGCAATTTCCTGCCTTATTATGCTCACCAGGACAGATGGCTGGATTGATGAACACAGTAAAAAAAAATCCCCTGATTATCCAGCAGTGGTAGTCTACTCCATCCTGCCTTCATGAGGCAAACAACCATGAGGAAGAATTCTCCCATGACCATCTTTTTACTGGAACTTGTCTTGGAGATTAGTCTACAAGCTACAAAACCAATTTAGGAATGTGTTTTATTCTGATGCTTATTTCAGCTGCAAATATATTGACTCCAACTGTATAAGGCTAAATTAAACCAAATTTCTCCAGGGGCCAGGTAATAATAGAGGCTTTATTAGCATACCTCCATGGTATGCGTCTTCCCTGATGAGGTTTGTCCATAGGCAAATATGGTTCCATTGTACCCTTCAAGCACATCTGTAGAGAAGAAATTGCAGCTAATCTTCATTATTTGTTAGTGCATTGTATGTGAGCTACAAATGTCAAGTCTTATCACAGAAACAGAATACAATAATCAGAGTAGAGAATGGTGAAGAGTAGAGAGTAGAGAGTAGAGAATTTTCAGGCGATCTTACCTTTAACAATCTGTTTAGCACAGGCATCGTAAACCAACTCTTGTGTTGCATTAGGAGGAAGAACGCTGTCAAATATGTAAGGTTTGCCCTAGAAAAGACAACAGAGTTACGTCAGAACAAAGGAAAGAAACCAGGAAGCCAAGTCCATCCCACAGAGCCCTTTTAGGTAGTCACATATGAAATATTTATGTTTTTTCATACTCATCCAAAAAGCTGCTGAGTTAGATAAAGACTTTTTATTTATGTATTTATCTATTTATTTATCATTCTTAGAACCTACACATACAATTATTTTTAAAAAATCATTTTTTGGAACACTTCCTCTACAATGGCACGTACTAATGTTTTAGCCTCTTTAAAATGAGCTAATTACTTAAGCAGTTCCAGCCACTAGTATAATCAGTGCATGGAGATTATCTCAGTCCAAAAATGTTATTGCTGTAACCAGTGCTGTGGAGATTATTTCAGTCCACTGCTGTAATCACTGTAACCAGTGCAGTGGAGATTATCTCAGACCACTGCTGTTATTGCTGTAACCAGTGCAGTGGAAGTTATCTCAGACCACTGCTGTTATTGCTGTAACCAATGCAGTGGAAGTTATCTCAGTCCACTGCTGTTATTGCTGTAACCAGTGCAGTGGAAGATATCTCAGTCCACTGCTGTTATTGCTGTAACCAGTGCAGTGGAGATTATCTCAGACCACTGCTGTTATCACTGTAACCAGTGCGGTGGAGATTATCTCAGTCCACTGCTGTTATCACTGTAACCAGTGCAGTGGAGATTATCTCAGACCACTGCTGTTATCACTGTAACCAGTGCAGTGGAAGTTATCTCAGACCACTGCTGTTATTGCTGTAACCAGTGCAGTGGAAGTTATCTCAGTCCACTGCTGTTATTGCTGTAACCAGTGCAGTGGAAGATATCTCAGTCCACTGCTGTTATTGCTGTAACCAGTACAGTGGAAGATATCTCAGTCCACAGCTGTTATCATTTTCTCGGCAGGTGTCATTGCATATCATGAAGCAGAAGCAATGCGGAATGGAAATGTGGAAAGAAAATGCAAGAATATGTTTAGAACAATTTGGATTGTTTTCAATCTTAAAACCTATATAAGATCATACTAATGAAGTACATTTTAATTAAATGCAAATGACAATAAACACCAACATATGCCTATAACATTTCCTAGATAAAACATATTTATTTTAAAGGAGTACACATCATTTAAGTAGAAAAGACAAATGCTCACCCATGACTATCAATCTGCATTTCCCTAGAGAACAAACAGTTTTGCACACTCTTTCTTTACCTTTATTTATGGCAGAGCTGTGTGGTTGACGTATATCTCAAATAAGCAATAGATCATGGGGGGGGGGGGGGTTTCATCACAAATAACAAAAACTAAGAATTAAAAGATAGAACTGAGTTATTTATTAGGGTTATTGTGTTATTTGTAATTTGTAATATTTGTAATTGTGTTTTGTGTTATTTGTTATTTGTAATGTTAATCTATGCACACCCATTCATTGTGCAGTTAGAAAATAAAAAGGTTGCTCTGTAAGACATGCATCGCTATCAAACAGCCTCGTGTGTTTTGTTCTGTCCACACAGCAGTCGAACTAAATGTTAATGGTGGATGTAGTATTTGATGTACGTCTGCGGTCACATTATCCAAACAGCCTGCAGATCAAATCTTATCTTATAAAGTCATGCACTGTTTTCCTCATTTTGTGTATGCACAAAACAACTAAGGGTTGGGTGCATAAAGCTAGTTGTTACTTAGCAACGTGTTAGAGGAATCATACAGTTTCAGTGTGAAAAAGTGAATAGAGTTAGAGCGCTTCTCAATCAGTCAGACTGTGAGGTTGGAACTGTTGTTTACCTGGCTACATATCCTGTATATTACTAAAATATATATTACTTAACTGAATCACTGGTAAGTCATGTGTCATCAATCACCCTAAAAAATTGTCATGTTTAGTTTTTCACTCTGAACAAGCATCATGCAATTCATTATATGTAATTAATTTTTTAAGATGTAGGACAAATTTCACAGGACAAACTAAGTAGTCACTGAGCTGGGAAAGAGCTGAGCATCAATCCATATTGACTACACAGTGGAGTAGTTGGAAGATTTCTCAGACCACACTAAAGGGTGAGAAAACTAAAAACCAGATCAGAATGGGCATAAAGAGAGAGACAGTTAACGTCTGCGTACTGCGAAACACACACATAAAGGAAAGTGTTGCACCATTTCTCTTGTTTTCTCCAAGGATGGGCGCGACTGAATGGACATAAGGAGCTGCAGGTCTTCAGTACATCCACAGAGCCCTATGCCTTTGCAAGTAAAGGTCTGTATGCATATCATCTGCATATTGAAACATTGTCTGTAGCATACCAAGATGATCTTCATGCATGTAAGGATTTGGGGAGAGCCCACATATTAGTATCTATATACTCTATATCTTATTTATTAATTGATTTATTCATTCACACATCCATTCGTTCATCCACGCAGTCATTAATTCAACACACTGAGCCAACATTGTCATTTAAAAACACAATCTGTACAAATTAGTGAAATCAATTTGCATTACCTATTAGGTGCAGTATGTGTATATGTGTGTGCGTGTGTTCTTAAACCCGCTGCCTCTTGCCACTGGCCGATTGGCCGGTGCTACTTCACTCAGTGTCTGATTAGACAGGCAGGGGTAAGGGACCCCACGGGTGTGGGCACAAAAGCCTACGCTCCTGAACAGACCCTGTCGCCACGGAAACTACAGCCCAAGCAGGGGAGCCCTGCACTGATTGGCTGAGACACAAAGCCAGGTGTCCCTTGGCGTACTGAGGAAAGATGGAAACATGATTGCTGGTCAGGAGGAATGTCTGTCTTTATTTCCAGTCATTGCACTCTGTCCTACTCTCACTCTGTATCTGTTAATGGTGTCACACAGGGGCAGGATATATACCAGTGAGGGGTGCAGGAGCCACCATACAAAAGTCATAACCAGTGCTAAATATCCTAGAGCTGAAGAACAGTTGGAAAAAAGATTTTTGATGGTTCCCAAACTACACATACACTATGAATTGGTACACATTTATGGGGTAATACTCTGTGGCTAGTCACAAAAAGAGCAGCATTATCAGGCTATGAACTATATTAACAGATAATTTATTATTTTCATTCCTGCTTAAAAGGCCCTGTGAATAAAATATATTTCTGTAAAATACAGAGCTCCAGAACTGAGACCTATACTTCACATTCTATAAAGAAAACAAAGGAGAGCTTACATGAGCAAACACATACTCGCACACACAAACACACACACACGCACACGCACACACAAACACACACACACACACACACACACACACACACACACACACACACACACACATGCACACACACGCAAGTGGTCAGGAACATAAAGATGCAGGCTCAAAATGGGATCTTCCTTTGGTCAATAATTAATGCAGATTCTCTAGGGGCGGTCAAGGCCTCCATAGGTGGGCAGATGTGTGGGGGAAGTCTGTGTTCCAGCCAGATCAAGGCTTAAAGCCACCAATACTGTTAAGTGTTCCACGCCTGAGCAGACTCTCTCACCAACCAATCCAACATTACTTATAACACAAATAAATTTCTGTCACATGATGTACGATCTACTAACACAGGGCTGTGACACATATACATGTCAACACTTTGGCTGAAACATCCACTATAATGGTACCAGAAGCCAACTCATGATTGACTGTGGTATACTGAGCAACATTTGCAATGTTATTGTGACAGAAATAGATTGAATGTGAAAAACAAGGAGCAAAACACCAGTACTCAGATGGCACCTTTACATAGAAATTATACTACGTGAATCTTTATGTATGTGTAGAGGTGGGTGGGTGTTTAGCTTGAACGTGTGCCTGCATTGGCAATGCATAAATATTCCACAAGTCCCAGTATTGCTCCATGAATCATGCCTCTAGAACCCCTACCCCATGTCACGATAGAAACATAAATTACTCCTAAGGATTCTGAGTGGGTTTCTATGCAGCCTTGTACATAGAATTCGAACATCAAGGCTGGCCTAAATAAATAGAATGTCGCAATACATTGATTAATAATCTTAAGTGGAGAACAATAAGCTAGAAAGACATAAATTAACAGGCCACTCTAACGGACTGGCCACAGTATACGAACATGTGCGAGTAAAATGACCATTTTTGTTTTATTTCATGAACTACTGACAACACTTCTACAAATTTCCAAATGAAAATATAATTTATAGCATTTATGACAACTGATCAAAATAACAAAAAAGATTTTCAGGCCTTGAATATTGCAAATAAAATAATTCGCACACACAAAAGAAACACTCACTATACTAATGTACTAATGCTTTAACTTATATATATATATATATATATATATATATATATATATATATATATATAGAGAGAGAGAGAGAGAGAGAGAGAGAGAGAGAGAGAGAGAGAGAGAGAGAGAGAAGTGAGAGAGAAAGACAAGATTAAAAAGAGAGAGAGAAAGACAGATCAGACAGAGAATGAGAGAGTAAGAGAGATACAGATTAGAGACAAACAGAGCACAGCCTAAGCAAACAGAGATAGATAGATAGATAGATAGATAGATAGATAGATAGATAGATAGATAGATAGATAGATAGATAGATAGATAGATAGATAGATAGATAGATAGATAGATAGATAGATAGATAGATAGATGGACAAATGTGTAGATGGGTGTTTTACAACATTAAATCCTAAAATCTATTGCTCATGTCTGAAAAGAGGAAAGGAGCTAAGGCCAAAACCCCTCTCCCATTCCAAGTATGTATGTTAAATATACTATGTTGTTACACCCCACATCAGGAAACCTCTAGAGAATACATGCTGACAGGTTAAACGTGACAGTACAAAGAAAGCTTTGCCACCTAATAAAAGTTATTAATAAGGTGCAGTTAAGCAATGACAGTAATATATGTGCATATATCAAAATATAATGGGACAGATTGAGTTCAGAGAGGATCAGCTAAATCTCAGGGCCAAGGGTCCGGAACTACACCTGGGGATGAGCCATGCTTGGCAAAGAGCCATGTAAATGTCTCAGAAATGTTTCTAAACCTTGGGGACAGGATTTGGTTGTCTAATGGATGTAGCGGTCAATTTGTGCATGAGTATGGTGATTACCATATGAATAAGCTTGATGCTGGAAAAGAGTTTTGGGGGAAGGTGAACTTGGGGTATTACAAATATCCTCTATTGTCAGTGTCAGGACGGCAGCTGCTTGAAAAATGTGACCTAGTAGACTACTAGGTACTCATCAGGGGACAGTGTGAAGCTACCACAGAGTTTCAGCTACAATCTAGGGAGACAGTTATTTAGCACCTAGTTTACTTCTAAAAAGAAATAATTAAAAATAAACCACATCTTCACTGGTGGTGACAAAACCAAACATCACCTAATCAATGCTACATGGATTACGCTTATCTGAGATATAGAGCATCAGTTCTGTGTGCAAAAGTAACACGACTTTAAAACATTGAGATTTTGGAAAGACTTAAATACAACAAGCTAGTAGTCGAAATTAGCTCAGCTACACACACCCAGCAGAGAGCGAGCAAGGGAACAGGTGCTGCACTGTGTGAAATTTCACTGTACAAGTTTCAACATGTGATCTGTTCACAGTGAGTAGTACACACACACACACACACACACACACACACACACACACACACATATACTATAATCAGAGATGTAACTACTAATAGCATACAGTAGGATGCCTTAATATCATATATAACAGCTGAAAAGTGCTAAGGAAGCAAAGTCAGGAATGTGTAGTTACTTTCAAAAAGAGCTTCAATGTCAGACTGATCAAAAGCACATTTGTTATATGATCTGTCGATTTATCTGATGGCTCAAACTCACATTCTCTCTCTCTCATATATATATACAAATGTCATTGGGAATTATCTTGGTGTACAAATATGTGAAAATCAAATAATAGTAATAGTACTAATATAACTGTATAAATGATATCATGGAATCAATCCATTCCAAGCCTTTTTTCCTTCACACACTACTGGGAGGGAGCGGCTGACTCCCTGTGCATAATCAGGGTGTGTTTGCACAAGGCCCAGCACTAAACAAGCATGACCTACTGCTGCAGACCAGCAGACACTTCAACATGTAATCCTTCTCCTTCTCTCTGTAGTTATGACCGGTTTCCTTTAAAGCACAGTGACCAAAGTGGACACAAGATAATGCTGCTCGAAGGAACATGAAGAATGTGAAGTCTGCACAAGGGACCACTGACACCATGATGCTTTTTAAATTGAGTGAGAGAGAGAATGTCCTCTCAAAGCATCAGCGGAAAAATGTTGATGAAATGTAAGCCTCTGTTTCATATGTCTAATCTGTGATGCAGGCATGATGTTCTCCTTCTTTCTCACTCTCCCTCACTCCCTCACACACACACGCGCACACACACACACACACACACACACACACCTATTTAGGGAAAATATGGAAGAGTGGTGGGAAGAACAACAGAACACCACACTTCGACATAAAGCAGCAGATAATCACCACATCTAATAATCATGTGTTGCTACTTCATGCCATAATACCTACAGTTTAAGGATGTAAAAATAGATATGATACTCTTTTATTCAAGGTGGTACTTCTGTTCTGGTGTCTTCCAGTTACTTCAGATTTTTACTCAGATTGCTTTTAATATTGTGCTAAAGGAATCATACTGTGATAGTTTTATGGTGTGCAATAACACTGTTCCTAATTAAGCAGGAAATTCACTTTGTTGGTCTTAAAATTAGATTATACTGTGTACTTCCAGAAAACAAAATAGGCAAGATTAGATTGAGAATTTATGTGAACGATAATATGCTTAATTTAAGGGTTAATTTTAGGAGTACTTATTAAATTACCCATTTGAACAAATAAATCAGGGAAACTGTCAGCACAATAGGTGATATCTGCAGTGTTTTGACATACAGACACAGAACTACAGGTCAAATTACAATGTATTTATTTTAAGTTAAAAGGTGTTCATATATTAACATGGCTATATTTCAATAATTAATGACTATACAGATTTCCTAATAATTTATTACTAATAGGTCTACCAGTAGTAGAGGGCTACACTGAACTAGGTGATATGTACATGCAATTTGTGTGCTTCTAGAACAAAACTGTGGTGAGCCATAGCTTATTTATTATAAAACCAAAGGAAAAGAGTGAAATTAAATGTATAATACTCTATAAAGGTATCACTTTATAAAACTGTATTTCTCTATGAAATTTGGAAATTATAGGCTAAATTGAAAAGCAGCTGTCTTCAAGAAATGAATGCAAACACAGTGCACACAAACATTTAGACCTAAACTACACTATATATATTTTGATTTTTAATATAGCCCTATTTGTTTTTAATTATGTCGATTTTCTGCATTATAGCAGGGGTTGTATTTTTGGACCAGTTTCCATCTTAAAAAAATGGCCCATAATTTGCCCAAGAGCATTTGTTCAGACAAAAGGTAGCAAACCCTTTATTAGTGAGACATCCATATGTAAAATATCACTCTACTGGAATTAGCATTTCTACCCCATCAATGCACATCTGTCATTCTGTAGGCTATTCAGCTATTTTTGAATGTGTACATGGTCTATAGGGAGTCCACAAATACAATCCATATGTAGCCTATAGAAAATCGTAGGCTATTGTCTGAATATCAAGCTATCATTGTAGTGGAAATTTTAATTGGACATTTCTTTTACCGAGCCACCCGAAGAATAATATAATAGTATAATAATAGTCAGAATAATATTCAAATCAACTACATCCCAAAGATGAAAACAACACGCTACGCCTGTAACACATATCGACATTGTTACAGTCAGCATGGCAAATACTTGATGAATGGGGAAAAAAGTTGTTGGTTGCGGGTATAAATGAGGCTCGTGTGAAGAGGGGTGTGGAACAGACCCCAGAAATAAGCTTATAGCGTTTATAGTAATCAAGAGTGGTCTGCATCTCAGTGCTTTAAATTTGACGTGACCTTCTCTACCTTCATATCCTCGTAACAGAAAAAGTGTTGAGCTGAGAACTAAGTTAGGATGACTACATATACTTTTTTCACAGTTGACGTTTTACAAAAGTAAGGCAACTTACCGTTATAATGACCGTGTCTTCCCCCTTAAATTTCGGTATAAATTTGTCTCCTCTAGTGATTTCCGATTCATTCAATGGCCTGAATCGGCACATCACTTTAACACCGCATTCAGCTGCATCCACCATGACAAGCTGGACTGAAAACCACTCTTATCCAGAGAAAACAGATTTATCCTGAGAAAACTTCAAGTCGGTAGAAACTTGGCGCCCAGTAGTTCGCAGAGGCAACGGATCAACCACAAATCTCCATTGCTGCCAGTTTTCTGCTAATGCGAAAATTTCAACCCACTGCAATTAAACGCGATAAATTCGGGTTTCCACCTGTAAAAGGCTGTCAGCCTAAAAATGACGTCGGTTCAGTTAAATGCAGTGAGATTAAGCAAATTCTTATTTTAACTGTAAAGGCAAACAGTGTTATATATAGAATCCAAGGAGCACATACGCTGGATCGCCCTTCGAGCACCATCAGCAACGCGCAGCAACTACCTACAGCGCACATACTCCGTTTCCAGGGTAGAAACGCACTGTCCAACAGCGCCCCCCCCCCCCCACACACACACACACACACACGCACACACATTTTAGCCAGAGGGAACACACACAAATCATTTTTTAACCTTTCTTGAGATATGTACCAACATTAACCGGAAAAGAAAACTACCCAGTAAACCCATAAACATGCAAGTCTGAAGCTATATATACACACTAATGACTGGGTTTAAGAAGGATGGACTGATAGCGTCCTGATTACGTCCTTTGACCCAGTAATTATAGAACAAAGATAATTATACCAAATGTGAAATAAGACACAATTTGTAGTAAAAAGTGGTAACTGCAGTGCCTTCTGAAGAATGGCAAATCTATAATTACTGGGCTGAGGTAGACCTAGTCTAAACGTTTTTCTTTTGCCTTACTAAATATTTTGACTAAAACATATATTCATAGCATGTACATAGTACATAATAAGTGATGTGTCATGCTTCAGGTGCTGGGTACAGTTGTTACATCACATGATACGCACTTCACCTCTTCTACCAGCAGGAGGCAGAAATGAGAATTTAATTTTCATGGTTCAACGTCTTGTTTGGCTCATAGTCTTGTTTTTATTTTATGCAGATATGCAGTTTGTATGGTTGTTGCTTTAAACCCTTTGAAGCACAGCACAAGATAATGTTGGGTTCAAACTCTACTGTTGTTCAGAATATTTGCAAATTATATATATATACATACACACACACACACACACACACACACACACACACACACACACACACACACACACACATATAAACAAAACAAATTAGGTAACTGAGAAGAAAATTTTAAAAAATGCCCCCAAACCTTCCTTTCACTACACACATGGGTTGTTATGAGACTGAAACAAAGATTAGTGTTCAGTTCACTGTTGGTCCCCCAGCTCCACTGTCTCCTAGGTAACAGGCTGTAAACTCAATGCTGCTCTGTGCTGAGGACTGCATGTGCAGTGCAGCAATGAGGAATATTAACAGATAAAACATATTCAAGTTCATGGGATGCCACTGCCATTAATTTGCTTCAAATGCTGATTATTTTGCTGCAAACAGAGAAATACATCATTGTTCTAACCTGAAGAGGCTTGGAGTTTTTATGCGACTTTGACAAGTGGATCAACATTGAATTATGCTTCTGTAATAAATACAGATTCAGATTGTGTGAGTAGGGACCAAATACCAATCCTGGTTTACTGACTTTGTTTTTGTAGCTTTTAAGGAGAGCATGATCTGGCAGAGTTATCCATTAATCCATTAAAGCTGACTTACTAGCCTGGCACCTGATGCCTTAAGGCAGCCAGTGACCTTATATGGTGGAAAATCACAAACAGCTCTCTCCTGCTCTACAGGACCTACAGGAGACCTGCGATCTCCAGGACCAAGCAGCAACCGCACCCAAGAGCTGGGTGACCTAGAGTGGAAATCACAGCCAGGCCGAAGACAACAGCACGGCCGCTATGATGTGTTGACCGGGGTTGCTCCTGCGGCTTCAGATCCTGCGATCACGCTTGCATCAAGGTTCTGTGCACCATGGAGAAGCAGGGGTGGAGGATGGTGGAGCTCCTGTTGAAGGAGGAGCTGGAGGCTGTGAGTGTGGGGCTGGAGCAAAGGCTTTACACACTGGAGGAACTGGACGAGCCTCACGACTCCAACGGCTCCACTCCCCTTATCAGTGCTTGCCAGATGGGCCTCACTAAGGTAAGAGGCACTGCAGTAATTCTGTAGCAATATAAAACGTACATAAAGGTACACCATGACAAGTTTAATGCCTGTTGTCACCAACGGAGAACTCAATCTGTAGCATTTGGATATCAGGTCATTTGTAATGACTTTCATTTTCGCAAAAGTATTGTTTACTTATTTGTCTTTAGATATTTTGCAGCAGATAAATATCTAGCAGTTAAGTAGCAATACATTAGATAGTGGTGTTTAATGTAGCCATATCAAAAAGCAAGATAATATAACTGTTCTTTGCAAGTTATATGTTTTGCTAACCAAATTCCACCCTTATGTCACCTGTCCTACAACTGTATTCAGATCAGTTGTTCACTCAATTTAAATAAAAAAGAGGATTGTTTATAGTTAAAAAAATAACATTTTATCCTCTGTACTGATTTCAAAAGCATCATTCAAAGCAGACTACTCAGAGAATCCAACTTTGACAAACTGCCTTAGCAATCTAGAAAAAGAGAGGATTTAGTAATACACAGTTTGATTTGTCATAGTTATTTCTTTATACCAGTTATCTTTTAAAAGCTATTTTTAAAAATTATTTATTAATTGTGAATAACTATTACCACAGTCAAAGGGCAGGAGCTTGTGGTCACACTAAAATGATATTTTCATGTTTGCAATATTCTTACACTACAGGAAAGGTTCTCATGCACAGATTTAGGAGGCTTTAAGTCAAAAGCGATGGTGCACAACACTGCACTTTGTTTGGAAATTGGTCCATGAAGTAATTAATATTGCTAGTTAATGCAGGCTGAGCACATAAATAACTAGCGGTTCTAGCATGAAAACATCTAACTTGGCAGTTACTTTGAGGCATAATTACGATTTGGTCATGTGTTTATGTAATGAACAGTCTCTCACGCATGATATTCACAATAAGCACATGACTTTCTGCAAGTGTGTGGGTTCCAATGGGAATGGTGACTTTCCCCAAGGTCCTGCTTCCCTTAAAATCTCACAGACATCAGTTTAAGTCTGCAAACATGCATACTAACATACACATACTACAAAGATGTATACACATACTACATATGTGCTGCTAGGAAGCCTGGTAAGGATATATGTGGTGGTTGATTTTGGTCAGCATACACACCTCTCCTCATATTTTGTTTTTGGATGCAGGTAATGCATTTCCTTTTGGACAGGGGCGTAGATGTAACACTGTGCAACCACAACAACCAGACAGCTCTGCATGCCAGTCAGCCAGGCCTGCAGAGGGAGCTGTTGGCAGCCATTTCGAGACCACTGTCCCACCCAGCTCAGCTCTTAGAGGCCGCCTGGAAAGGTGACATTCGCTCCCTGCAGCACCTGCTGGTAAGCGGGCCAGCATGTAACCTACCCTTACCATGTGTCAGACAGGAAACACGATATGACTGCAATATGCTTTTAGACACTAACATAGAAAAAAAAGCACAGGATGACTGGAAACTTCTAACACCAGCCATCTGAAATCACTTTCCAGGGTAGGGCACCTACCATAGCCAGAGGAAAGTAAAACCAGCCTCTTGGTGCTGCAAATTGATTTTGTATGGGTAATAAAAGTTAACATATAAAAATAAAAAGTGAAATTCTGGTTAACAGAATTTTTCACTGTGAACGTCTGTTTCAGATGCATACAGACTTGGTGGATGTGAAGAACCGGGATGGGTTGACACCACTCATGTTGGTGGTGAGGGATGTGGACCTGTTTACGGAGCTGCAGGGCACCATTCTCTGGGACTACTGCCCTGCTGAAGTAGTGAAGGCACTGCTGGCTCTGTCTGCGTATGCCAACCGGCCTCGCCTCGTCTCACTCAGTCTATAATCCATTTTGCATAGATACTTTATTTTCTGAACTTTTGCAGTAAGGCCTTATTCTCAATGAAATCAGTTGCGGCACAGCGAAAGAGACTGAACTAAACCATTAGTTCTCAGCCTTTGTCTTGGGGAGCCCATGGACAGAACATTTGTTTGTTTTCACTGCTTTGTTACACCTGACTCAGGCCATATCATCTCATTTGAAGGGCTTGACATTCACAGAATTGGAGAAAAAACCCATGTAGAGAACAACTGTGTACCTGAGCAGCACATGATGAGTCCTTACTCATCTTGCTCTTCTGCTCTCCAGAAACACTGAAGTGCCGGATAAAAAGGGCTACACTGCTCTTCACTACGTCTCTCAGATCAAGAGCTCTCTTAAGGAGAAACTGCTCCAGATTATTCTGGAATCCCTATCCCAGTCAGGTGAGATTAGACTATTTCCTTTGAAAACCGTTAATATATCCAGTAAAATTTCAGATATGATCAAATTCCCTTTTCTCCTGCAGATTGCCCTCTAATGATTCAAAGTCTCTTGAAAGCAAAATGTGACATAATACATGACTCACGTTTTTCTTGTTTCATGTGTTTTGAACCACAGCACCTCCACATGTGGAGTCAGCTGGTGACTTCCCCTCAGACTGCCCTGCACCATGTGGTTTGACAACTCCAGCCAGTGACAGAGTGAGCTGCAGGATTCACTCAAGAATGTTACTTATGGCAAAAATGCCACTGACCATTCACACTCTGTGTGGTAAAAGTTAAATTTCATCTAATCTTAAAACAATGGTAATCATCTAAATACAGATTTTTAAATACAGAAAAACCTAATTCCTTGTCAAATTTGATGACACCTTTGAGAAATATTGAATAATCTTTTAAGGCAGACTGAATCATGAAACGTGACTCGAGTATTTGAGTTTGATTAGTAGTTTCTACCTGAATGGCCCTTAGCCACAGTTTAAAGGTAACATTCAGGCATCCCAGATGACTTGTATTAAACAATCACACTGATTGAACAGGTGAACTCCAGATGGTCATTGCTTAGCATGCATAACCCAAAGATCACCAGTTTCATGGACACTTAATCAAGGCTGGCCAGCATTTAGCTGGGTTTTCACCGCAAATAATATCCATTATGATACTGTAGACATGGGATCCTCCCATATGAAGTCGAAGAGTTGAGGTATCTGTACATGACATTGCTTTTAAAAATGCAAAACAGAGAAATTCCTTTTTCACAGAACATAGCAAAATCATATAAGGATGTTGCTGTCCGAGAGGGCCACAAAGATTTTACCAAAGGTAAGATAACTTCAGAACATTCAATCTCTCTGAGTCAAAAAGACTGTGCCAGAGATACACCTGCACTCTGTTTCCAGAAATACAGTACCTCTCTGTACTTTGTGTGCCCCTTGAGGCAACCCTTTCAGCTGAATTAAACACACAAGCTCACCCTGTCCACACACACACTGATAATCAGAGGCAGCCCATCCCACAAAGGAGCAATGACAATGGAAGAGGTGGGACTCGCCGAGCTGACTAGCCTATTTTGTACTAAGTGACTACAAAAAAGTACACATGCAGTCACCTAGGAGCACATTACTGGAATACGGCTGAACTCTACAGAAACAATTGTCATGAACAAAGAAGCTTGAAGGAACAAACAGGTCTTTCTGAATGGACAACCTGATATCTGTCATCTAAAGAGGCAGGAGTGAGATTTTCTTTGCTTTAAATGCATTTTACTTTTTGCCAACAATAGATTTGCTTGTTACGATTATGCCATTTAAAGTAGCATTTTAGACATTGATATGGATGCTAAGTCTATACATAATACTCTGGTGTGAGACTGAAATGGGCAAATAAGTTGGTATGCAGATTTAACTATGTCACTATTTTGTCTTGCCTGCATCAGTAACAGCTACATAATTTTATTTATAAGAAAAGGCCTAAGTTGTCTTTTGACAACACCATCAGGTGAATAGGGCTCCTGGAACAAACCAGTGTTATAACTATGTCCCTGATCTGCTCACCCACTGTGACCTAATAATTTAATGTGTCGGTCTGTCTGCAGATAAGATCACCACCCCTTGCTTCCAGACTGCCATGGAGCCCAAACAGAACCCTAGACGAAGCTTCCCACAGCTTAGTAAAGGAAATGGGTAAGGCAGCTGACCACACATACACTAACTCAGCTAATTAGACTCAATTAGCATTCAAATAAACCAAGTTTACTTGCCATCCACTAGTTAGCAAACAGCTGCACAGTTGCACAAATACTTTCCAAAGAGCAGCAGCGCATGCGTGCATACAGAGAGCCACAAATACAAACAGACCCACTGTGTGCTCAAGAAAATAAGCCATACTGGCCCCTCTATGTTCAGTGACTAGCACTTGTTCACACAAAGACTACACAGAGGAATACAGTTACAGCATCAACAAACTGTCAGCATAACTCCATGTTTTTCAGCACATGCTATTATCCCAGAATGGACAGGGAGAGGAAGAGATGAAACTCTAGGGACATTGAGTGTGCAGCAGTCGGAATTGATCTGAGAATACCTGTTAATTTCCCATTTAATTGTTGATATTGAAATTATTTTGAAATAAAATAATCCAGACATAATTATCAAACATAATCCAGAATTGAATTCTAATGTTAAATCTAAGGAAGTAAAGAAAGAAATAAAAGTTTAAAAAACTGATGTAAACCTTAGGTATAGTTTATAAAAATAAAGCTATATATTTGAATATTCATATACATATATTTAAAAAATCCCCCACTCACCCTCCTCTGGCTGGTCTTTTGCCTACAAGATCAGGTCCCAGAGGCCTGGGAGCTTAAGGGTCCTGCATATTATTTTAGCTGTTCCTAGGACACCACACTTCTGGATAGGGATCTCGGATGTTGTTTTTTGGATCTGCTGGAGCCATTCTTCCAGTTTGGGGGTTGCAGCCCCTAGTGCTCCAATTGCTGCTGGAATCACTTCTTTCAGCCTTTAGTATTTCTCGAGCTTTTCATGTTCCTTGTTCCTGATGTTGATCTCACTTGGGATTTCTACATCTATCACTACAGCCCTCTTCTGCTGTTCATCCACCACTACTATTTCCAGTTGATTAGCTATTACCATTTTGTAAGTCTGTATCTGGAAGCTCTACAAGCATGGCCATTTTCCACCATGTGATGAAATCAGAGACCTGTCCAATCACTATGTCACCTGCTGGACATTAGTGATACCTGATGCCTCATGTAGTGAACCAAAGAAGTAGATTTACCTGAGATCCTTGTTCCAAAAAACTGGAAGCTGGAGCAGCTCCAACCTTTGTACCAGTCAGGTCAGGTACAGGTGACCATACGAGGGTAGGGGGAGCTGCCGAACAAGAACACCTGTGGATAAAAAAGGAGTGAGTCAACAAATGTTCATATTAACCCATAAACGTATTGATATAATGATCATTGAACTGTGCACAGGTGGAGGTTGGAGATATAGGTGATATGAGCATTACTCCTTTCATGATTGTCTGCTGAATGAGCTTCATCTAATTCTGTTTTAGCCTGGTACTGAAGCTTAGTCCAGTGTTAATTAATAGGATTGTTGATTAATGTCTGAGGAGCATTAGAGTCCTGCTGAACTGCTGTTTACTTTAAAAACCTTTTTACCAATAAATTGAGCTTCTAAACCTATCTGGAGGTCTCCTGTACTCTTGGTGCAGTGAACCCCATACTCCATCCTTGACATGAAACCACGTGTAAATCCTGGAATGTTTTGTATACTATGCCAGCCAGTTGGTTATGGCATTCCATGTATGCTCTATACATCCCATGTATGCTCTGCTGTTATGTGCAGGATTGTCTCAGGGGCATCTTTGCACAGCCTGCATCTGGGGTCCTGCCTGGTGTGGTAGATCCCAGTCTCTATTGATCTCATATTCCGAGCTTGCTCCTGTGCTGTCTTTCAGTCCAGCCTTTTCCAGCCATTGGTAGGATTTCTCCATATCAGTCATTTCCACTATTTGCTGGTGGGTATATACCGTGCATAGGTTTGTCCTCCCATGATGGTTCCTGCTTCTCCTCATTCCAATACTCCTCAGGTTTCTGTTGACTGAGGTACTCAGTATTTACTTGGGGCCATCATTCTGGTGTACTCCTGAATCGATCAATCGATCTATCTATCTATCTATCTATCTATCTATCTATCTATCTATCTATCTATCTATCTATCTATCTATCTATCTATCTATCTATACATATATATATATATATATATATATATATATATATATACATAAAATAAAGGTATATATTTGTTTATTGTACTTGATAGTAAGGTGCACAAGGTTTGCAGGGAAATGGGATGTTTTGGACAGAGGTCCTTCGTCAATGTTGCAATGTCACATTTATTTCTGTCCAGAGTTGCATTCATTTTTCCCCAAGATCTTGTATTGATGATGGGAGATTTGCACCACTGCGCAAAGTCTTCTCCAGCACATCCCAAAGATTCTCAATGGGGTTCAGGTCTGGACTCTGTGGTGGCCAATCCATGTGTGAAAATTATGTCTTATTCCATTGCTCCAGAATCCAATCTTTATGCACCCTAGCAAACTGAAGCCGTTTTTGCCGGTTATCCTCACTGACAAGTGGTTTTCTTAAGGCTACACAGCTGTTTAGTCCCAATCCCTTGAGTTCCCTTCACATTGTGCATGTGGAAATGCTCTTACTTTCACTATTAAACATATCCCTGATTTCTATTGTTGTTTTTCTACGATTTGATTTCACCACACGTTTAAGTGATCGCCGATCACGATCATTCAAGATTTTTTTTCCGACCACATTCTTTCCTCGAAGATGTTGTTTCCCCACTGTCCTTCCACTTTTTAATAATGCGTTGTACAGTTCTTAACCTGATTTTAGTAGTTTCAGCAATCTCCTTAGATATTTTCTCTGCTTGATGCATGCCAATAATCTGACCCTTCTGAAACAGATTAACATCTTTTCCATGACCATAGGATGTGTCTTTCGACATGGTTGTTTAACAAATGAGAAGCTACTCACTGCATGAGTTAGGGTTAAATAACTTGTGTGTGTGTGTGTGTGTGTGTGTGTGTGTATATATATATATATATATATATATATATATATATATATATATATATATATATAAACAGATATAAATAAACATTTAATATATACGTAACAATGCAATTTAGAATATAACATTAAGGTATTTTTTCCCTAGTTGGACATCATCATTGCCAAGCCTGAGGGATGGAAATAAATGCTGGGATCAACTTGGTGCTCTGCATTCCACTTCTGCTATTGCCATTAAAGCCTCCCTGATACCTTTACCTCCAAGGCTCATAGAGAAGAGCACAATCATAATAGATCCTCCAGCCCCACAATTTCCTCAACTGAGCCAGTCTGATCCATGCCTGGCCCTCTTGGATGCAAACGAACTATTACAAGTACGGGCAAACATACACAACCGTGAGTACAAATTCAGTACAGGGGAAGTGGCAAAAACTGCCAGTTTTAACCGAAATATTTGTTACGTATAAATCACTTAACTTTTCAATAAATTACAGGACTAAGTAGTGGTGAAACAGACAGTGATGTTTCTGGACAAAAGGTAATTCTATTGTACGTAGTGCTCTGATGTCTTACAGTTCATTCTCATGATCTCTTTTTTTGCATCTTAGAAGACTTATATTCTGGACTTTAATCTTTAGGATACACCTTCTGTTCTGTGCACACGAACTCCAAAACGCTTAGCTCCACTTGACAGAGGATCCAGCAGTGGCCCTGTGCTTTCAAACCACCACAGTTCACTGCACCTGCCACACATGCCCATGAGACACTTGACATTTGGCTCAGTGTCCAGGCAAAGGAGGGAGAGCTTGAGAGGATCCAGGAGCACAGGGGGGTGCAGTGAGGAAAGCTGTGGCAGTCAAAGCTCCTTGGATGAGGAGGAGGAAGATAAAGAAGATGATAGTGGCAGTATGACACAGCAGAGGTTCAGGAACATAGAGAGTGAGTTGCAGGGATCCCTCAGCTCCTCATCCTCTTTTCAACATTTGGTGAATTCAGAAATAATGGATGTCAAAGAAATAAATCCAAGTAATACTGATATGCCTGTCACATCTCAAATCAAGAGCAGCGGACAAGTTCAAGAACAAATGAGGACTGACTCTAGAATTGAATTTTCCAAAACGTTGAAAAATACTGAGAGGGCTTCATCCCTGCAGCATCAATGTGAAGCTGTGAATGACTGTAACAGTGGCACAAGGCATTCAGCAGACCTAACAAAAATGGACAAAAATGTTGAATTAACAGGGTCTTTAAATACCCTTGATGGACATGAAGGTTTAGCCACACTGGTCAGACCTGTAGTTAGAAAGGAATGCTCCATCTTTTTAGGTGCTGCTGAGCCTGAACACCTATCTCCTGTGAACATCACAGTGTTACGCCCCACTTCACTGGAGAAAGGCAGACCCACTATGACAACCAAAATCAAGGAAAAAAGATGTGGACCTTTTCTCACCAATCAATCTTTTAACATCTTGGCCCACAGAAGCACAGTACAGAGTACTCTTAAGCCTACAAAGAGTAAAAGGAATTCATCCATTTTATCTCAAGTTAAAACTGGAGAGCTGGGCCCTGTACTTGGTTGTATTAGTAAGGAGACCAACAAATTGGACTGGCCGAAGACAGTATCCCCAAAGCAAAGTCAAAAACAGAAAGATCCCTTGAACCGAAGGAGGCCCTCTGAGCCTCTGCATCATGTAAGATTTAATGGAGACAAGAAGATGTTAAATAAATCGCAAAGTCAAAAGCAACTTCTCAATCGGGAGCTGAAGACAGCAAGACAGATGAAAAAGCCAGGGATTTTAGGGTCATATCGAGCAAAGTCTGCTCTGGACTATGTCAGTTACAATGACATGTTTCAGGCAATCCATCAAGGGAAGGAAGGACCAGCCATATTTGAGATGTTTGCTACTCCAATATATGAAAATCTCAGAGTAGGCAGTTCAGCAGAAAGGACTGAACAGGTCACATTAACTCCCCCAGTTAATCAACAATTAAATGGCCAACGCAGAGCTCAAAAATCCATACAATGTAACAGAAAGAAACATCCACAGAAATGCAGCCAAGCTAAGGGGAAGCAACGCAAAAGGAGGGAAACCCGATCAAGTGGAACACAAAGCCACAATCAGGCTCAGATAAATAAAGAGGATGCAGTTGTCGTCTCTGGCCTTGATGGTTATAGACAGTTGAGTAGACATGATATTCTTACCACTGAGGATTACAAGAAGGACTTTCAAATGAGAGTGGGGAATGTGGAGAGTGCTATGCTGTCACCCATTGAAGAAGCTCTTTCTGATTCTGCAACTCGGACAACCATTCATCATAAGCAGAGAGATTTACCCACTTCATCTCATTCAGTCGTGCCAGCTGGTCTCAGCAGGCAAATCATTCCAGTAAAAACAGAAGCTTGTAAAGATAAGGTAGATGTCTCAAGTGAAGGTGTGGAATCTGTAGCAGATACGTTCCCAGCACAAGGCATGATGAACACATGGACGAGTGATAGGACAAGGTCGCCTGTGTACCAGACATTTATGGATGAAGTGGGTGAGGGGCCTGTAACAGATGATTTGCTTAGATGCCTGGCAGAAGAATTAATTTCACTGGAGGAGAAAGATGTAGAGACACTAAAGACTGAAAATACAGAGAGCAAAGGGATCTTAACTGACCTTCCACTGAAATTCAACAAAGTTCTCAGTGAGGTAAAAGATATTCAATCAAAACATGAATGAAGTAATCTTACAGTTGTAATAAAATAATATTCAACTTAACAAAATACTGGGAATTTATAGATACCAAGTTGCACATGCTGCATATACAAGGTCTTTTTTTTAATGTTCTTTCTTAGGGCACACCATGTTCTGATGAACTGCCTTGCACTGAGAAGTTCAATGCAGATGATACGATCACATGGACAAAAGGTGAGGTTCTGGGAAGAGGAGCCTATGGAACCGTAAGTACTGTTGCTGATCCATTTGATCACAAACAAAGAAAATTAAATCCTAAAATAAATATTCATGGTATTGTATAACCCTCTATAAGAGACTGTGAAACTAACTTTCAGCATGTAATCAAGAAATTTAGCACAATTCTTATTTTTATTTACCGGTCTACATAATTTAATTAATGAGCAGTTTTAAGGAATTAGTGTCCATTAGGAATGACACTTCGCACCATATTTCTAAAATGCAGGTGTACTGTGGCCTTACTAGTCAAGGCCAGCTCATTGCAGTTAAACAGGTGACACTGGACATCTCAAATTCAGAGAGCATAGAGAAAGAGTATGATCGGCTGGAGAGGGAAGTGGATCTCCTGAAGAACCTCCATCATCCCAACATAGTGGGGTTCCTGGGCACAAGTCTTTCCAAACACATAGTCAGCATCTTCATGGAATTCATCCCAGGAGGATCCATTGCCAGTGTTCTCAACCGTTTCGGACCTTTGCCAGAAAAGGTGTTTACCCTCTACACCGTACAGATATTGGATGGCATCACTTATCTTCATTCCAACAGAGTGATCCATAGGGACTTGAAAGGAAACAATGTCATGCTTATGCCCACCGGTGTTGTCAAGCTGATTGACTTTGGCTGTGCTCGCCGCCTCAACTGCATGTCACACAGCGGAGGTGGCTGCAGCGATCTCAAGTCTGTGCACGGCACCCCTTACTGGATGGCCCCGGAGGTGATTAATGAGACTGGCCATGGAAGGAAATCAGACATCTGGAGCCTTGGATGCACAGTGTTTGAGATGGCTACTGGAAAGCCCCCACTGGCACACATGGGGAAAATGGCAGCTCTTTTCTACATTGGGGCCCGTAAGGGACTAATGCCCCCACTGCCTGATGACTTCTCCGAGGAAGCAAAGGGCTTCGTGCAAGCATGCCTAATCAGGTTACGATCCTGTTTTTGGATAGTCTTCCTTCATGAATTTCCTAAAGCAGTGGAATATTGAATCTTTTACTTAATCTACAAGAAACATCAATAGTAATTTAAGAGTCTGCATAAGTAAAAATTATACTTCAATAAATTTTTTTATGGTCAGCTTTCTATTTAGGACTGCTCACTTGTAAACCGTAAAACAATTATTCCTTTGCTTTCCTTTTTGCAGTGACCAAAAACAGCGACCATCAGCAGCAGATTTATTAAAGCATCCCTTCATCTTTCACCTCAGACAGCCCAGAAGGAACAAGCTACACAATTTAGCTCGTCTTGCCAACTGCTGTTAAAACAGAAAAATGTTCCAGCTACTTTAATGTAATGTGTCAACTGATTTTTTTCCTATGTATGTACCTCAATGAATGACTGGAATTGAATTTCTCACAAGTGAGTATAGTAAATGGACATGATCATTCTTTTTTTTCCTCTAATTTTGAACCAATCTTACTTGTACTACATTAAAACATGTAAACACTTGTTGACTGCATGGTTTCTTTTAAAATGTTTAACTTAAAAAATAAGCAAGATGCCATTCTAAAATTAATATTCTAACACTGAGTAAGACAGGAAAACAACAGTCAGTAACAAGACAGACAAAAGGTAGGTCAAGGTACTGGAAACCATGGGATTTATTGTTAGAATCTAAATTAAACTTGGAAGGGGCAAAAAAATCTAGTTTGCAGATTTGCACGTGCCTTCCTTGAACAACTGTATGCGTGTCCAAGAAAATGAGTCAGAACAGAATGTTGGCCATCATTTAGCTCAAACTGGAAAATCCAACATAGAAAAATTAAGAACCAAACATGTAAAAGTGAGACAGCCAATATCTACTTTTTTCCTTGACACCACAAATCTGTGTTAGACCATCTGCTTCCAACACTGAAGGAAAAAATGTAGTCACAATCAGTAATGATCGAACATTTTTGATTTACAACTTTGTAGATGTAGGCTACAGCATCAAGCCAAGAAAAGTTTTAAATGCACTTCACAGCAAAGGTTATGTAAACTTCAAAGTACTAGACTTTTTTTTTTCCTTTTTTGAGGCACAGCCTTTGGCATCCAGCTTAAGGTCGTCTTCAAGGTCTTAAAAAAAACAAAAACAAACAAACCCCAAAACAAAAATAATGAAACTTATGATAATAAACAATAATAAAGTACAAAGTGCATGGCCTCTGACAACATGCCAGGTGACATGGGGACAGGACTACCCCAGATGAAGGGGGATGGCGTCCTCTCCTGGCAGCCATGCAGAATTCAGGCTCTGAAACATTACTGGAATGCTGCAGTTAGAATCCCCATTGATTCTTGTAGCGATTCACAAATGTTACCCCACCCAAATATATATATATATATATATATATATATTAATTAGAGAGAGAGAGAGAGAGAGAGAGAGAGAGAGAGAGAGAGTAATACAAGCAGCTCCAAACCTGAGTATTTATGGTATAGCTTTTAACATACAAAAATGTATGTACATTTATCTCCACTTTCTGTAAACAGCATTCTTTCATCCCTTTGATAGTTGAAACATGCACATCATCCATACGCAAGCGTGTTCAGAACTACATATCTAAAAATCTCCCCATCCGCACCTCACTAATGACCACATCCAAACAAAATGAAAGGGTATGTATCAGATTTGAAGCATTTCTTCAGTGTCTTACAGTTTAAGTAAATATCACTTAAATTACAAAGAAGGGAAAACAAAAGAAATTGCACATGTCATGCCATACAGCATTCATAATACTTTTAGCTTGTGGAGAATTAAAGATTCTTATTTGCACTAGGATAGCCACATCTCTCTCTCTCACACACACACACACACACACACACACACACACACACACACACACACACACACACACACACACACACACACACACACACACACACACACACACACACACACACACACACACACAATCCATTTGGAAATATGGAGGACTAAGCAGCAATTTTACACATACAGAAATGGGCAGGACTGAACTGAACTGCCAAGAGATCAGAAGATCGGGAAGCATTTTATTATTGTTTTTTCGTGTCCTCTTAATCTCTCGCTCACATTCATTTTTTTTCCTTCTTTGTGAGGATGAGACCCAAGAATTCTTTTATTTATTGATTTACGTTTTGCTTCTCTCCCATTTTCTTGTCTGTAGGTTCTATAAGTTTATTCCTTGGGCACTTAACAGCGAATCAAGCATATCAAAAGAGTCTTTGTAGTCTGTGCGCAGGCCAATAGTACCAGGGGTCCAAGCGGCCTCCTCAGGCCCGCGACTCCCCACTGGCCTCCTGCCCAGTCTCGCCAGGGTGCTGAGCTGTCCGAAGCCCACCTGGTGTGTGACAGGGGGAGGAGAGGGGAAGGGAGGATTAAGATCAGAGCTGGGAGACGACACACACTGCTGTACAGAGGAACAATGAGAGGGACTACCTGCACTGTTCCGGGAGCTTTTGCTCTTTTTCGAGTGGTGGTTATGACCCGAGTCGCCGTGTGTCCTCTTGCGTGATGATCCAGATGGCCCCTCTCCACTGAGGCCTGGTGGGCTGCGGAGGGCAGCGGCGGGCGAGGGCGCTTCAGGTGCGCTGCGCCCGTTGCCACCGTGTGCGTGGAAGTGTCGGTGGGCTGAGTGGTCCCTGTGCCGCTCCTTGCTCAGCGGCAGACTCGGACGCTTGCTCTTGCCACCGCTCTCATCGGATGAGCCATGTCGCTCGGAGGACACCTTGATCTTCATCTTCAGCTCCTCTCTACTGGATGAACCTTTCTCGCCTGGGGCGGGGATGGGGAGGCGGAGTTTTAACGAGCTCCCCTTGTCCCGCTTTTCCCCCTGGGGCTTGTCCTGGGCCAGCAGGGGTAGCTTCACCTTAAGAGGAGAGGCGGTGGAGGAGGGTCCGGCACTGCTGGAGCCCTGCTGCCCATAAGTGTGGGCCTGGGGGTGCTTGCGATGCTCAGCCTGTGCAGAGCCTGCATGCATGTCGAGGGCGTCTGTGCCCTGCTGCTGCTGCTCCTGTCTGCGCTTCTGTGCTGCCAGCTCTGCTGCATGCTTCTCCTTGTACCTCTCCAGTGACATCTTCTGGGTGGGAGGTGCAGATGCAGGCGTAGGCGGCGGTAGACAGGAGGGAGCCGTGTGCTTCCCACCGCTGTTACCTTTCTGTTCATGTTTGACCGGATTGAACTCGATGCCTCTGTCCGGCCGAAGTGCATGCAGCGAGGGCAGCTGCTTGGAGGAGTACGGGTCCAAGCGCTGCCCTTGATCCTGGGGCCAGTCACCGGGGCCACTGAGGGCATAGGAGGTGCCCTGCAAATTGGCTACGGAGTCAAGGCAAAGGGAGCCACCCAGGTTGCCAGGCAGGGTGACTGGGAATGACGCAGAGGCTTTGAGGAAGGTGGCGTTGGCAGACATGCCAGGAATGGCGTCCATCATGGACTGGTCATGGATTATGGCCGAAGGGCACCCCAAGGAGCTGTTATCCGATGGCTGACCATCACCTTTTGGTTTCTTGGCGGCTTGCGTTGCCTAGCAACAGCCAAAACACAGGTTTAAATTAAAAAGGAAAACTTTTATAAAAACACCCCCACGCCATATAGGAAGAATGTGCACGTTTGTGCTATGACAATACCCTCCAATTCCGAATCCTCTTCAATCTACTAGGTGTCTTTTCCAAAATCTGAAGAAACTCATGTGTCAGTTCTACAAGAATAAAACAACACCGTGATAATACTTTACTACATTTTGAAAATGTACATATATGTATGTAAAGTACACAAAGCTCCCAGACAAGACATTTCAGACAGCTAATGAAGGGCCTTTCATACCTTATTGCAATTAATATTGCTATGTGACAGAAGCTTTGCAACAAGCACAGTGGTGAATGCTTGATGTGACATGGTTACATCACTAGCTTGCATTTTTGAAACCGCAATTTTAACTATAAATAGATAGCATGAAATAGCATTATTCTAACCAGCCTGGGAAATCTCATAGGCAAGGTGTGGGATTATTTAGGATGGTGATAGCAAAGTTGGTTGGCAGGCTCATCTGCAGACTGTGTCTTGCTGTCATACCAGCACTGCACGAGAGTTATAGACTTGCACTGCGCAGTGCTAACAAACAGACCACAGGTACCCAACACAAGTGTGCAGAACTGCAGCATCAGTAAAGGCTGCACTCAAAGCACCACCAGTAGGTCTTATGGTTACTATAGAGAACACAACTCACCATCCAGCAGCTCGAGGGTGACTGAGCTATCCACATACTCCCACCAGTGTTTGCCATCGGTGGACACAGGGATCTCCCAGTTTGACCATTTGCATGCCAGGTGGATGCAGACGCAGGCGATGACGGTGGGCTTGTACTGCAGACAGAAGGTGGTGAGGTGGAGACTGTGTGGAAAGAAGAGGGGGGACAAAGAAAGGGCGGGCCATCATGAGCCAACGAGAACACATGGCCACAGCAACACATTTCCACATACTGTAGCACCAGATGCTCTACAGAGCCAACACAGACACTGCTCGGCTGGCAGGAGCCACTTTACGGCTTACTCGTGCTGAGATGCATGTGACTATGCTTTCTGACCAAACTAACGTCACATGACCAGAATCAATTTTACACTGATCAATTTAATAGTATACATCCAATACTGATTCAAAAGAGGAATGAGCAACTAAGCTCCAGCGGGTTACTGAAAACTGCCATCTGGGATTAGCTGGAGAAATACACAAAACCATAGGTGGATAACCAGTTTGGTCATTTCAACAGTACACAAGGAAAGTAACAGGTTTGTAATATAAAAATCAAGTCTATATAAGACAGTATAAAATACAGTCAAACACTACAATGCTCTATAAAATTTCCCAGTGTCATGCAATTAACACCCTGAAAGTGACAAAAGATCATAGGTTAGGACACTAGGTGGTATGGAGAGCATACAGTTACCATCCATATATTTACCACAAATCATAAATTGAACAAGTTAATTTCCATGAAGTTAGTATGCTTCTTATAAAATGTAATAATCCAAATACAAATGGTTCATTGTTGTTTCTCTTTGTATCAGCATATTTAAATGTAAAAAAACCCCCCATATATTTCTTAACTCACCAAATACAACAGAGGGCTGAAATGCTGCCCAAAAATGCAACTAAATACTGAAAACAATACAGAAACATGGTAGAAGCTGGATGGTAACCTTGTGCCCTATAACATTAATGTTTGGATAAGGGACTACAGAAACTCTCAAATGTTTTCACAAAAACCTTTTGCGTGTTCCCAAAAAAACACTTGTAATTTTCCCCAAAAACTAAAAATTGAGGAACACTGTAAAAGCCCCAGGATTATACAGTCTGATTACAAAAATCACAGGTCTAAACCTGATTTTTAAATTTTAAATTCAATCTTTACTTAAAATGGTGTATGTCACAGTGGGACCTTTTGTACTGGTGTTGGCAGTGAGTCTGGCTGTATGAAGCTGTTCATGGCTACTCAATTCACAGTGGCACGAGCAATGATCCAAAGGTCTTCAGATTAAACCATTTTAATCAGACCTTTGTTCCAACAAAAGGAATTTTGGATGGGAATGTGTGTATAATTAATAATGGTACAATCAGGTGGGGGGGGGGGGGACACTTATTACTGATAAGAACATGCCAATGTCAACAAGTCTCGCATCCAAACATTGATTTGCCTAGAAACCGCACGATGTCCACAACTAAATGTAGCCTAATATGAGGGCCATCCTGAACAAAAAAAAAAACAAGTTTCCTGTGAAACAGAGGAAACACTATGACTAACCCTTTGAGGACCTTTTCACTTTAGCAGGGGACCCCCAGGATACTTTATTATATTAATTTAGTATGTTTGTAGTGATAGAACTATATCTAAATCCAATTGTAATTGCATATGTATTACTAACTTTTCAATTATTTATATTCCATGACTTGTAAAAAAGAGGTCCTTAAAAGGTTCAAAATCTACCCTCAACTGACTAATGATATTTAATGTTTTTTGGAAAACAGACTGTATATAAAATATCAATTTCATATCATTTTACATATATATATATATATATATATATATATACATACATATATACATATATATATATATATATATATATATATACATACATATATATATACATACATATATATATATATATATATATATATATATATATATACATACATATATACATACATATATACATACATATATACATATATATATATATATATATATATACATATATACATACATATATATATATATATATATATATATATATATATATATATATATACATATATATATATATATATACATATACATATATATATATATACATACATATATATATATATATATATATATATATATATATATATATATATATATATATATACATACATATATATATATATATATATATATATATATATACATATATATATACATACATATATACATATATACATATATATATACATACATATATACATACATATATACATACATATATACATATATACATATATATATACATACATATATACATACATATATACATATATATATATATATATACATACATATATACATATATATATACATACATACATATATACATATATATATACATACATATATATATACATATATACATATATACATATATATATACATATATATATATACATACATATATACATATATATATACATACATATATATATACATATACACATATATACACATATATATATACATATACACACATATATATATACATATACACATATATATATATATATATATATATATAAAAAAATTAATTAATATTAAAAAAAACCAAAAAGGGGTCTAGACACTTACCTTGAGGACGTCTATGTAATGTTTACATCTGTGTAATCTTTAGCTGCTATTCAGGCTACCAAAGTGTCTTTTTTAGACAAATGCACTTCTGTAACCAAGCAAACGTGAGGTTCAAGAGCACCACTACACTTCGCATTGTGCATTCAACCCCTCTGCGCCAGCACTGATCCCTCGTACAATACACCGCACCGCGACCGGGGCCGGTACCGCCGAAGCCCCGCTCCCCTGGCCCGGCCCTGGATTGGGGTGGGGCATGGAGAGGGAGAGGCGTCCCAGGAGCCACCGGCGCGAAGAGGGCACTGGGCACCATGAGGGGAACCTGCAGTAAAGGAAGCTATAGTGTGCAGTCACAGTGCAACAAATGAGGTTCAGGATAACAACCTGTTGGTAGCCATGAAATAGGAAGTCTGTGCCAGATCCTTGCTTGCTGTGGAGGGACAGTTGGGGGGGGAAAGAGAGAAAGAAGAATGAATTAGGTTTTAAAATGAAGACTTCAATGAATGCTGAGTAGTTTTATACAGGGGTGACCTCTCCTTGTATTATACTTCATTCTTAGCCATAGCACAAATATCAACGGTTTGTCACACAAACATAGCCTGCATTCTTATATCTACCATTATTGGGATGGTGTAGAGACTGTAAAAAAGGGGTTAATGAATGAAGTCTCTACCTCGCACTAGCTGGGAACATTTCACAACATCAGTATGAGGATGCTCAATAGTTATTTCAAAGCCTGTAACAGAAAGTACATTAGCATCATATACATGGTTCCCAGTGAATGCAATACAATACTTGCTAGGGCCTCAGACAACAGAGAGAATTAAAACACCTAAAGAATACGCTCCGAAATCTAAGGCTAAGGAATAGTAGTATACTCAATAGCCTTACAGTAGAATTTTCTGAAAGCTCAAAAGATTAGACTGGGATCTGCATCATCATTTCCTCCTGCTCATGAGGACATAAGTTATTGACCATGCACCCATGACAGTCTGAACACAGATGGTTCAATCCAATGCTCTGAGTGTGGGGTTTAGCATCTTAAAGAGCTCACAAAGCTCTCACTCTTCAGATGGTAGTGGTGGTTTTTTTTCCATCATACTTCAGACCCTGTGACAGATTTACACTTACCTAAAGTCTGTAGCACTATGGTTTCAAGTATCACCAGCTCTTGGGCTTGCTGGAGGTACGCCTAAAGTTCAATAGACAATCATTACATGATCATTGTAATGTGTCTTTCCTGTAACCGACAGTGCCACTGACTGCTCCGTTCATGGGCCAAAAGCTTTGGCATCAGCAATTAAGTATGGTTGACATATACAAATGCTAGTTTTAGTGTTTAGTTTTTATTTATACCCCACTGTCTTTCTACTAATTCAACAATAATTTTGCTTTTTAGTGCATTGCACAGCTCTCTGTATTTTGAGCTTTGGTTGCCATGAGGACTACCATTACACAAAGTGAGTTACTATTTGAGTGTATGTGGAAAATGTTTTAAAATATGTGATGAGGGGAAAAAAGTACAATACCCAGAATTACCCAGACTTACATTACTCTTTGTATCTAATGGAGGCTCTTGAGGGTTTAGACAGGCATGTGCCACTTTAATGACATGTTCAAGTTTTCGTGGTTGCTCCTCAACTTTTGCAGCCAGGAATAATGTAGTTGGAGAGATGATCTTGTGTAAAGAAGAAGGGGGGGAAAAAGGAAAAAGATGGACAGTTTATATCACCTAACACAAGGTAATCAGTCGGAATGTGAGAAGCTATGGGGAAATGATTGCAGGGAATTTAAGCAGTTTAGATTTGCAATACTTACATTTCTGTGAAATTTGGTGAATGAGTGGTACATATAAAATCTGTGCATGTAAACAATTGCAGTATTTATCGTGAGTTGAGAGCTGGGACAAGAGTTAAGGATCTTGCATTCAGATGATTAAAGAGACATTTTTTCTTTGACTAAAGCTGGCTAACTGTGTAAAGCAGATTAGCAAAACACACAAATGTAAAATAGTTAACAACTGAAATGCTAGCTTGCTAGTTAATATTAGAGCACGCTTTAAAATACTCATTAACTAGCACACCAGCAACGTCTCATGTTTGTCTTATTCTTAAATCGTTATTTCATTAGGAATGAATTTACTTTCACTTTCGCAAATTAGCGTTGCCTAATCTAGTTAACATGCGTGAGCACGAATCTGTTTCCCAAAAAGGGTAAATGTGGCTAACGCTTAGTCAGCTGCTTACCTGGGGTTACCTAACTTCAACCACAATTTGCTATGACATTATTTCTGTTGCCGATGTGCACGACCAGTTCAAGTGTGGTCGAATACTGTTACTATACACCCTGGTGGCAAAACACATAAGATAGATAGCAGTAAGTATTAATTAAGTATATACCATGAAAGCCCTGTGCGTGGAAATTATACGAACAGTCAAAGAAAGGGAGCCAGCTAACCTAAGAGACTAGCCCAGCAGTCTGTTACAAAAGCTCTGACGAATTAGATGTCCACCAACTAACACAGGCCGACATTAGCTACGCCACTAAAGCCAATAGTTGTTACAAGTCAAAATCTAGCCACAAACCCCGCTGTTTTAACATCCGAGCAAGGCTGGAAATTGGCGGCTAGGTTATCCAATTACTAGCACAGTTAGGGAGGTTGTGTAGCTGGTTAGGTACCAATGACTAAAACTGCAGCCAACGTGTTTATCAGGAGTCTCCAGCAGGGTAAATGGCCACAGCACAATCGCATGCGCAGCGCCGAGACCACATTTATAAAGCAGACATTTATAAAGCAGACGTGACTAGCTAAGCAGACATACGCGAGAGAAACTGTGGCCTACAGCACCGCCATGTCTGTCCATCCTCCATCGACTAGCCACTGGCTTCTGGAAGGATACACGTTCAGCCTCTGTCCCATGTCCTGAATGAGATTTGCAGCCTGTTGTCGATAAGACAACTCCCTGTCCGGCTCTACTCCGCATCGGCGTGACGGCGTCGTTTCCAGCTGCTCCCGGGTAAAAAACCACTTCATCGACGATCCCCGGTGCGCCGCCATTGCACTCCAGCAGTCGTCCAGAAACGCAATGAACGTAATGTCGTAAGCACGCACAGATGGACGCGTTTGCTTATACGTCATCCGGTGAGCGATGTCCGAGAAGGGAACTGTAGTTTTTTTCACTGAGATTCGCGATAGCAGATGGTATAAAATATTTATTTCTCTCTCTTCTATTTACTTTACACCGTTTTAAATAGCTGCCATGGAAAGACCTTTGAATGTATGGATATTTAATACTTACCATTTAGGTGTATCACAATCCACAGTTCAGAAAAACAAAATACAGACCACTACACGGGAAAAAACAAATAGGCGATTTGATAAACTAGCCTAGTTTCTAAAGACACAAATGCTCAAGCTGGAACTGCAATATTACTTTTGCTATCAGGTAAAATGGATACATAGTGCTGTCAACCTCCCCTACTGATTAAATGGAAGATACTGATTGGAGTGTGTTTGAGAATGCAATCAGCAACCTGAATGATCACACGGATATTGTGACATCTATTATCAGTTTCCATGAGGACAGTTTTATTCACACAAGCACTCAGACAAAATACAATAATGACAAGCCCTGGTTTCATGGAAACTCAAACACCTTCATCTGGCCAAAGAAAGGGTATACAGATGTAGGACAGAGCCATAGACAATCAGGCATGGAACACTTTAAATTAAGAAACAGAAACAGCCAATGAACAGGAGGTACTCCAGTAAGATGAGCAGTAAGCAGTCAGACAAGGACCAATCAACTGGAGAAACCTGAAATACATCACCAGCTGCATTAAGCCATGCTCCCAGACAATGGGTAATCATCAACTGCCTGATGAGCTTAATTCCTTATTCAAACCACAGCAGAGCCATTAGCACCTCTTCCCCCAACTCTGACTGCCATCCAGTCAGCCACTCATCCTACTCTGAAGATTTATGAAGAGCATCTGTGTGGACTCTTCCGGAGACAGTAGGTTAGGAAGGCATCAGATGTGATTCACCTTCCTGACTGACCAACATGCACCTATCTTCACATAGATCTTCAACAGATCATCGGAGCTGTGTGAGTACCTGTCTGTTTCCCATGCCCAAAAATAACAACCTTTAAAGGAACTAAATTACTTTAGACCCATCCCCTCTGTGGTCATGAAATCCTTTGAGATATTAGTATTAGCACACCTGAAGGACAATAAAACCCCACGTTGAACGCATTTCCATTTGCATATTGGGCCAAAAGGTTCATGTTTGATGGAGTGAACATGAGAAAGAGATATATATATACAGTAGAACAGAGGTACAGAATACCACTGCTGACTGCCACACCATCAACGCCAGCGATGGGTGTGGACTAGGATACTGCCAGGCAGCTCAAACCTAGACAGGAAACACCCAAGGACCTATGCGAGAGTTCTGTTCTTGGACTACAGCTCAGCATTCAATGCCATCATCCTATAACTGCTCCAAAATAAACTCACCCAACTCAGCGTGTCTGAGAAAATTACTCAGACAGTTAGTACTGCCCCCCCCCCCCCCCCCAAGGATGTGCTTTCCCGAGTGCTCTACTCCTTACACTAATAACTGCTCATCCATGACATTACAGTCATTAATCTCATCCAAGATGGTGATGGATCTGCTTACAGAAGTGTGGTTGAACTCTGGAGCAGTTACAGCAACCTGGACCTGAATGTGAACAAAAGATGATGGGCTCAGTGGTTAAGGTGCTTGATTTGTAATCAGAAGGTTGCTGATTCAAGCCCCACCAATGCCAAGTTGTCACTATTGTTCTCTTGAGCAATGCCATTAATCCTCAATTGCTGAAGTGGTACTTGATCATAATTGTAAACTACTTTGGATAAAAGCTTCATCTTAATTTACATAAATGTAGGTTATTCATTAGAAAAGTGTGTGTGATGGAAAGTACTTCAAGTCTACAAATACAAGAGATTTGAAGTTAGACACCATCACAAAGAAAGCCCAGTAAAGGATATACTTCCTGTGTTAGCTGAAGAAATTCAACCACCTCAGCAGCTGGTTCTACACAGCCATCACTGAGTCTGTCATCACCTCCTCCATCACAATGACATACACCCTGCTCCGCCAAACATGGCATACACAGACTACAGCTCATCATCAGGGCTGCAGAAACTGGTGCACCATGATTGATCCAGAACCAGGAAGCGTGCAGAGAAAATAATTATGTCAACCATTACCTTGTCTATCACCTGTTCCAGCTAAGCCCAACACTTCAGCTCCTTACCTCTTGCCATCACACTCATAAACAATTACAGCACATAAACACTACTGTTCTACCTCACACACATATACTGAACAGATATATTTTATTTTATTGTATTCTATTTTTATTCTATTCATTGCATTGCTCCCTGACCCTAACCCTACCCTGTACTCAAATACGTTTTATTCAACAAATGTATAATGTAAATGTTATGTAAATGTGTACATGAAAGGGTGTGTGTGTGGACATGTGGATGTGTTAAAGACATGAGCTGATTTTTTTTTTTAATATGCAACATCTTTTCAAAAACACATGTTCATAAAGTTATTTAATTGAAAGGGTAAAAGTAGTAAAATCCCACTTTTGTTTTTTTGTTCTGACCACATGTAATTTTTACATGAAATAGGCAACAGATTTTCTACCATGTCACTCAAACTGTTCCCTCTGAAGGCCTAAAAATTCAAGAGCGTTTCTTGCCAGGAGTTTATCCTGGAAAAGAGGGGGGAAAACACAGTTTAGCAACACAAAACCTGGAGCATTACAATCCAAGTATATAGCAAGCATTTTGATATTTGGTCCATTGAAGGCTTCATATGGGTTTTCTAATAATTTCTATGAGCCTCATGATTGAAGTTACCTTTAGCATGTCATCAAATGTATCCATTGACTCTATCAATGTCCCTGGCTCCAGCTCTCCCAGTGGAAATGGGTAGTCTGTTCCCAACATCACCTTATCCTGTAGTAGTAGAGGACAGAGTGCATGTTGTAACAACAGACTGGCTTTCCTTTACTATTGCATGATATGTTAGAAAATAATTTTCCCTCTTAATATGCATGCATTGCAAAGAAAGGTGAAGTTAAATATTAGCCAAAAGTCAGATGATAAATAAAATATCTATAAAAAACCAATCCTACCTTTCCTATTACATCAATGAGTAACTGAAGTGCAAGGGGGTCATGGACCAGAGAATCCGTGTAAAAGGATCCTATATATTTACGTGGGTTATTCTTGTTGTCTGTAGCACACAGGTCTGGCCGCACCTTAAAACCATGCTCAATTCGTCCAACTGTATAGGGAAAAGCACCTCCTTAAATAGAATAATATGAAATGGTTTAATTCATATAGCAGTTATTACCACCAAAGTCCATTTTGGAGTAAGCATGTTTTTTCTTGTTTCATAACATACCTCCATGGGCAAAGCAGACCTTTAGCTTTGGATATCTCTCAAAAATACCCCCAAAGCTCATAGAACATATTGCCATTGTAGTTTCTGAGGGCATACCTATAGGTAATTAAAAAAAACAGACCAATCCAGGAGCGATGGACTTTTGACACTATAATGACTATAATTCAAAAATGAATAACTTCGGATCATTGGATAATCTTGTAGTATATATGAATGTATTATTGACAGATATTTTACTGAGGGATGAGTTTCTTAAGTAATTATTGCCACTTTCAATTTGATCACTCCTTCGAACAGGTAAGATGACCTCAGTACTTCAGCTGAGTTTCTGAACTAGCAAGGAAACAATTCTGCTCTCTCTTCTTTAGACTGAAATTAGAATAAATTTGCTTCAAAACATCAGTTCTTGGAAACATGTTGTATTCATTGAATTACATTGTATTGTCTTGTATTACCTTGTATTAGACTATTTTTGTTTCTTAATTAGTGAAATACTGACCAACGAGCCATGGCAACCAGTACTTGGCCATTCTGCCATCTGTTTGCATGTCCCATGGATGTACAAATATTGCACAATTTAATTCCTCAGCAGCCTGTATCACAGAACACAGAAACATTCTTTACAAATTAATCCTTACATTTCACCAGCAACAAGTATTAAAAGGTTACAGTAGCTGATGGTCAGTATCATTGTTCCTTGTTTTACTGCAGTGTCTCTCACTCTCAGTCCTGGGACTCAGACCCCATTCACTTTGCTTTTTAGCTAATTTCATTCAATAAGTCACATTCACCTCACTGGCCAATTGTGTATTATAATAAAAGTGTGATTTGAAATTAGGTGTAAAGTAATGCAAGAAAATGCGCAAAACAGTGCACCTCCTGCACTGGAACTGAGAACCACATATACACTGTCTGGGAAAAACCTGAAAAAACAATTCACAATTAACACCAGTTAATTGTATCTTTTCTAGATAGCTCCTCCCTGGCTAGAAGGTCTTTAGCTAGGCACCCTTTATAAAGATTGTATTCAATTACCAAAGGGACTTGAGCTCCAGCTCTCAGCCTTCATTCTAAACCTTGACTCACAGCATAGAAAGGGTAGAGATCAGGCGTGTTCAGGTCCCATGCGTTCACGTGAGAGCCGATCTGCACTCCAGGGAAGCCTAGCTCCCTCACGCAGCGTCTCATTTCCTGCACAGCCAGCCCAGGAGCCTGCATGGGTAGTGTGCCCAGGCCCACAAAGCGCTTGGGGTGGCACCGAACGGTTGCTGCCAGGTCATCATTCAGCATCCTACACAGGTCCAGCGTGTCGGCAGGCTTGGCCTGTTCAGGCATGGACAGTGATTGCATGGGGCATGGTGGTTAATTTGTTTGGTCAGAGGTAGGTTGGCAATTAACTGAAGAGACAGGTGCCTCTTACCCAGTAGCTGAACATAACAGGAACTGTAGAAAGTGCTTGTACTGTTACACCTGACAGAAAGACAATTAACCAGCAAATCACTAATATTACCACCAGGCACTAATAAATTATTAGTAGCACTAGCCATGTAGGTTAATAATGTAATGCATTTAATAAAGAGCCTTTACCGTGCTTATCCATGTCCCGAATCCGGGCTTCTGCATCCCAACAGTTCTCCTGAATGACACGGAACACTTTCCCATCCTTCATCATTTTGGCCTCTCCCTAGAATACATATATTTATGGCATCATACATGTGACTGCACAGTTAACAGCATGGCAATTTATACCAAATCCCACATAGGGTTATAGCGAAACTGACTTCGGCCAAAAAACTGGAAATGACCAGAATTTATAACGTTTAGGCTGTACTTTGTACTTATAACCACCAGAGGGCAGTTGACGGCACCCTACTCGACTGTAGTATGTGAGTGGGATTTAATTTCCAATAACACGCTATAAAATTAGTTCGAAATAAACATATTTATGGGCATAACACTGTACTAGACGTGACACTAGAAGCATAATTATATAATTAAAGAAAGACTATAAGTTACCAATTGTAATATACCAGTATGTGTTAATACATGCAATTTCCTAACTATATTAACTGCTTTCTATTAACAACTACTACTAGGTTTTAAAACAATTAAATAAAAATAAATACATTTGTAATTACAGTGTAATTATGTGTAATTTGTGAAAGCCCCCCCCCCCATGCCAAGTAAACTGTGCTGACACTGAGCATATTATCTCCCATATGAAAGGTCTGCCTGCATTTCAGAAAGGAGAATCAGTCCAAATGGAGATGTATCAGTAATTTTGTTACAGATGATTCCCAATGTGTGTGTGTGTGTGTGTGTGTGTGTGTGTGTGTGTGTGTGTGTGTGTGTGTGTGGAGGTGGAATTCTAATGATGGGCCATTTAATGAAAAAGTGGTTTGGAATTCAGCTGTAACTTTACCAAATTTCTTCACTGACACATCTCCATTTGGATGGTTTTCTTTTCTGACTTGTGGACAGACCTTCCATGGCAGAGATGATTCTGTTTCACTTACTTATTATAAGATCAGATGGCGGAAATAGTATCTTTCTGAGCCAGTTTCCTGAATGGTGCTGTCTGCCAGCTACATGCTGACTGTGAGCCAAGAAAGCCCAGAAGCTCAGTGCAAAGGTTAGGCCATCATTTAGTGACATCTCAGAGATACGAGACAAGGCTAACATGATGTAGTTGCTCTACAGAGATGTCCAGTAGTGGCATAACAGAGTCTAAAAGCTTTCCCTCACATGACATAGAATCACCATGCATCTAATTACCCAGCCTTTCAAGAGGTGAGCAGGGAACTGCTAGGGTAAGGTGCACGTCAAACTGCAGAGTGCTTCACCCATTCAACATCTGAATGGGACATTCCTTCTCCAGAGCATTGTGGGTAAATGGATGACCTTTCTGTCCCTTTGTCTTGTGCCATCATCTGGCCCAGTGGCATTTGTGGCAGGCTAGCTGTCCTCTCTCAGATCCTACTTTTCCTGTGTAGCCCACACATTCTCCACAGGGACTCCTGTGTGCGTGTTCTATTAGGAAGCCACACTGGGCAGGGCCAAAACATTGCCAGTCCAACTGCACAGGGAGCCTTCCGTCTTTCCCTCCTGATCAGGAGATCAACTTACTGCAATATGTTGCATGTGTGTGTATGTGTGTGTGTGTGTGTGTGTGTGTGTGTGTGTGTGTGTGTGAGAATTAAGGATGAAAATAAAGTCTCTGGCAAAAAAATAAAAATAAAATTGTTGTGTGTTAGCTATTATGTTGACTTACTTTACAGTGGTGGTGCAGCTGGACAAACCCATCATATCCATACCTCTAGAAATGTACAAGAAGCAAGGACATCAATTAATGAGATTTACAGTAAGGAAAGCATATATGACTTTACATTTTAGGGTTATGTACATCGATTTTTTAAAACAAAACTGTCCACTCTGAGAGAGCTAAACAAATGTAGCCAAAAACAGGCAAGACACATCTTACATTAATGTATGAGAATAAAAATAACTCAGTCTTTGACTTGACTTTCACAATATTCAGAGTTTTGATATTTGCCAAATTCATAATTCAACACGCTTACATTCCATGCACGGATATCTGTATAAATCACATTAAAAGAGAATCTAATCCTATAGGACTGCATGCTAACAGAACCGTTACAGATTACGAATACAGAGTAAGTTCTCATATCCAAAGGTCACTAGTGATAAGATGGACCCAAAGGTAAGATTTCTTCATGACTATTTTTATTCAAAACCTATGTCTAAATACTAAAGAATTGATTCATGGTATATGGACTCAGTAAAAGTTTGGCATCTAAGGAATTTTTTCTTTAAAATTTACAGGCTTTTAGTAAATATACAAGCCAACATGATAGCACACTGGTCAGAACTGTGCTATTTATTTATTTATTCATACATATTTATACATATATTAATTTATATATACTCATTAAAATAATCATTTTATGGAGCCAATGGATCCAAAGATTCTGATTCTTGGGTAAGTTGCTCTCCTGGCTTTTAAAATAAACTGAGTGATTATCTCCACAACATACACATGTGGGGAATCATTACTATTAAGTCTGCTCTGTTAATGCAAGCAAAAGAAACCAAAGTCCTGATTAATATTTTACCAGAGCACAGATTTAGAAGCACATTTGAGTTTGTTTCCTAGTGAGTTTGGTCTTACTGTGTGTTACTGTAGGTCAATGTTCCATTGAATATTACTTGCTTATGATTTGTAAAAGAAAATGGAAATTGCCTATTTTGTATTTCATAACAAAATGTGAAGTGCAAGAATACAAATAAAAACGGCTGTATCCCTTTTAATTTTTGACTTTTGATTTTTCTGTCTTGTATGCCATGGTAGAATTTGCAGGCTTGTAAACATGCATGACACTAGATTTCATACAATAGCTAATTTAACCGTGCAAATAAGTACAGCTCACATTATTTAATGCCTTCCTTTATAATCTATTTACGGAATGTGGAGCTTTCCCGAACCCTACCTCTTTCAAATCTGGCCATTCCTTGGGCAAAATATGATTATGGATATCAATCTTCATTCTGAAGTAGTGGTACACAGCTGAAAACCTCTACAGTTTTTAGACCCTCTTTAGACCTAAATGCACCTATAAGAAGGAAAAGCAGTTGAGCCTAGTTAAATCATTCTCGCCTCCCTTGTCCTGACAGTGTCTAATAAAAGTTAACCTTCTTCCCATTTCTGTAGCCAGTCACGCTGACCAATCATGGAAAATAATGAGAACACCTCCCCATATCTTCTGGTGCCAAGGTTACAAGGTTTTGCATAAAACACGGTGCATAAAAACACTTGAATTGCAAAATAAGACCAGACATCTGTTCAAAAGTCATTAAAGAAATTAAAAATTCATAGAACCTTTGATTATCTAGTGATGATTATTGAAATGGTTAATTTCACAGCATAAGTATGTGAGCGCAAACACTGCCCCCTGTTGGTTATGTTATGCGATAGGGGAGCAGGTTCATTCATCAAAATTGGTTCCGATTTGCACTACTTAGTCTTATATTAGTATATTTGAATAATATACTGATATAAACATGAGATGCCCTTGCAGTGGTCTGTGCTGTGATTCGTGCTAGAATTTAACTTTGAAGGGTGAATGTTGCGCCGCTGCAACCACAAATTAGGAAGTAAAACCGCTGTTTCTCGTCCTAGAGATTTGCTGGCACGCAGGCTTGCTACTGCTGCAACGCTGCATGTGAGACTAAAAAACTAAAACAAAACATACTGCAGCAGACGTCCTGGGCAGACACACAATCAAATTAAATAATTCAAAGTGACTAGGAATTGACTTTCGTTACTTTACATCTGACACACACACACACACACACACACACACTCACACACAAGCACACAAACAGACTATTAACTAAGCGTTCACATTTCCATCAGCAAGAAATCAAAAGGTTTTGGCTGGCAGCTGAAAAATATGTAGCCTATGAGAATACTGAAATACCGTATATCATGACTTTGAGATCCTACACACCTGGTTTAGTCTGTAATAATTTCGACACAACTGCTGTCGTTTTACAGGCCATTTACAGATAGCCTAATCTTAAATTAAATTCCCACACAATAACAAATCGAACAGATTACATCAACCAAATTTTTCAGTTTGTTTGTTTGTGTGTGTGTGTGTGTGTGTGTGGGGGGGGGGGGTGTCGTTAGTTTAATCTAGTATGTAGCGGTGCAGGTGAGATTATGCCCTGAAGAGTCTTTAGGCGGACATGTATTTTTTATGAACTACCGCTGTTTCAGTGCGAGCCAATGTTGCGTCCAATAATACGCTAATTTAGTCGAAACTAAGAAGTACACAACTTCAATTAGGCAGACATACACAAGTGAAATACATGCGCAGTCATTTGCGCGTTTGGGGTTCGGTTTGGGATACGCGTCGGTGGGTGTGGTGGAGGTCCTCTGCTGATGCCAGGCAGACTGCGTTTATCGCCGCATCTCTGACCCCTTCCACTCACCGCTGCCTGTTTCAGAGCGTTGGATGGCGGATACGCTTCTTAGGTCGGCGTGAGATTACTTTGAACGCTTCGTTTAACAATATGACGGACCTTTCGATTTCTTACCCTGTTCCGGAACCAGCTATTGTGGATCCCTCGGCAGTGAGGAACGGACAATGCACCGCTGCCCAGGATTCAAGCCTATCCAAAGTGGGTGGGCAGGACGACCCTTTCGATATGGACCGGGACCAGGAGATGAAAATTACAGATAGCGTAGAAGGACAAGGTACCCACAAGTAATATTTCCTACGCAATATTTATCAGATTACTTTCAGCAGCATTCGCTGTAAAGTAGTCTGATAACTGATAACTCAAAACAGATAAGGTCGTTTAGCGTTCCACTAGTCAAGGTAAATTACCCAGTTGAAGTGAAACAGAACAGAGCTCCGCATAGGTTTTCATTGGTACAAGTTTTCATAGGTGTAGGTTTTTATAGGTATGGGTTTTCAAGCTGCCACTTATCAAATGTGTGCATGGGATCAAGTTTCTTCGCTTTTTGAGATTCAAACAGACCGCGCTTAATGCTCTTTAACTGTATAGTTGACGTCAAATTCAACGAGTCGTTTGAACTTTATGAGCAAAACAAGCGAAGATAAATCCGAAATGAGCGTTTCTAATAGCTTGTCTGTAGACCCAAGGCGACTCTGCTGCGGCACTGTCACCGTTACTGGCACTCTAAGGCAGAACTAGAAGTGGCGTAAGAAAGCTATATACCTATCCACAGATGAACAATGTTAGCAATATCCAAGATGAATTCTGAAACAATATTTTTTTGTCATCGTAGCGACCAATGTCGAAATGCTGATTACACCTGTATATTACAGAATAATTCACGACGTCTATTGGAAAAAAGGCAATAAGTGTAGCCTATTCTTTAAACTTCAGACCTGTTGTTATCCTCTCTTTTACTATGTACCTTGAATTTTCTGATAGTTTTGCCTACACAGTGTGTGAATGATGCGTTATAGCTGCTTTCTACACTAACGTCATTTTCACCGTGCTATTATCTCATTGAACTTATAATTACATATAATTATAAATTAATACGCACGTTATTATTATACTGTTAGCCGCACTCAGAATGGACTGATAGGCTACTTACAGTCAGTACTCATTTATGCAGGGAGTTCAATTTAACCTTTCAAATAACTCAAGGCCATATTCTCATTTCCATATTTAGCCTTAGATATATTCATTTGCCCCAGCTAATGTATTTGAGTGTCTTCTCTAATGTAGTTCTGCAGGTCAAGAGGATGATAGAAATGATATTTAATATGTGATGCTGTTCCAAGTTGAGTTTTGAATTTTAGCATACAGTGAGAACTCCTGCTTATGCAGATGGAATGATTGGTTCTAGATCACCATCTCGTCTCACCATTCACCACAAGTTCACATCTGTATTCCTCTGCTTCACTAGCTGTGGGGCAGCATTGCTATATCTCACCTGAAAACAACCTCCACAATCGGTGCGTGGCACTGAGATCACGTCCACCCTGTTCCTCATTTCAAGGATGGACATAAAAAACCATGGAGGACAGGCGTGCTGCTGTGAACAGCGTGGCCAGTGTTCATTCAGGGGTGCAGTCCTTGAACAAGGATGAGGCTGTACTGGCTTAGCATGAACAACAAACAATGGATAGTCAACAGGTTCTTACAGACCAACTGGATAACTGGATTCATTGTTCCCTCTATTATAGACATGGAGTTGACTGCCAAAGCATCACTGGGAGGTTCATGTGGTATGACAAAAGGAGCATTGGTGAACTTTGTGTTGCTTTATGTTGTGCTGCAAAATGGCTTAAATAGTTGCAAGTCTTAGACTTGGGCTTGCATACCTAGGAAGTCCTACGATTTAGTAGATTCAGAATATACTCAACAAACGGAGTGTTCAACAGGCAGTTGACTAACAAGACCCATCCCCTGTGAATTACACAAACTGGGTCACAAGTGGAGCTAATTTTACCTTTATTAGAGGCAAACAAATTAGCGAATGCTAAAACTGCTGAAGGAGAGTAGCTAATTTAGTTCTGTTCATTCAGCATACCTATTAACATCCTGGCAATATGTCTAATTTCCTCTGCCTCTGGGTCGGATGTTCAGTCTGCTCTTAACAGTGGCTTGGCTCTTTCTTCTTCACTGCATATGGTCATGGAGGAGTGGATTGCTGAAATGTCCCTGTCATTTGCTTCAGTGATTAAGACAGAGTGATTGTTACCAATGACGTTTCAAGCAGCACTTTTGGTTTTCCATCCAACAGGTCTGTTGGAGAGCAGTATGCGTCTGAAGCCCCACGAAGCTCAGAGTTACAGGAAGAAGGCACTGTGGGTGTCATGGATCTCCATTGTGGTCACACTAATTCTGGCTGTGGCAGCATTCAGTAAGTTTCCAATTTAGTTGCTCAGTTTTCTTACGCCGCTTGCCAGTGAAGGGGTGAGCCACTCAGCTGGGATAGAGCTAGGTGATTTTCATTCTTTTTCATAGTGGGGAGAATAATTTATTTGAAGGTCCTGACTTAAGGATCCTAAAAACACTCATAACACAAACATGGCTACTCCATAAGATTTGCAAAGACATAAGAATATGTGTGTCATTAACAAGAGGAATAGCAGTGCTTGCTGTTATCTACATGAGTATAAATGTCATGCATGTATTATGATGTCCATTAGTTTGAACCTCATATACACTGTAAACAACAGGTGGGATGTACTATGGGATTTTCTATCAATGAAAAGTTGGTGAGGCAAGACAGTTTTGGCCATTCATTAGTTGGGAGTCACAGAAGAAATTGCTTATTGAAGTACAGGACAACATTAGTACCCCATTACCTTGTTAGTCAAATTAAATTATACATTGAACATGAAATCATTTAAACTAGAGATATGCACTGGTAGATGTCATAGATGAGAAAAGAATGTGAAGTATGTGCTTAGATTGAATGTTATGCAGTTCAATTTCTCAAGATTTTAGGACACTTGATATGTCTGAAGAAATATGATCACAATTTAGTGTTGGCAGTCTACATTCACAGGAGTGCACTTCACCTTGATGTAACTTTCCATGTCAAACTGCAAATGAATCCAGGCTTAAATTCAAGGGAGTTTATTAAATGCTATAATAGATTCTGACACATGTTGACTTATCCATTAATACCAACAGCACAGACCTTGAAGCCAATCTCATGACACCTCTGGATGGTCAGTAAGTTCACACCCCTCTTCTGTTCATGAAAACAAATCCTTAAGCCTCAGCAATCAACACCAATTCTTTCACTTCTTTTGACTGAAACACCAGATTTCATTCAAGCAGGATAAACAGCTGTGAAAAAGCTTAACCATAACATAAGGCAGATATGATCTATCTAAAACAATCTTTATGGAAAGACCTCTTCATTTTCGAGGACAAAAGGACCAGTTTTCAAGGATCAATCAGTGAACTGAACAAACAATAATTTCTATGTTAGGTATTGATATGTATTACAACTTATTAAACAGTAAACAAAAATTTAAAAAAGTAAGTGATAGTTAAGTGAGAAACTCTTCTATAATACAATGTAGTAAAATGGACTTGACTGCTAAAAGAATCTGCATATCAAGATCTCTGCATTTACCAGGCAAAATGAATCAACGATTGAACTAAACAAACAATCAATAATTTCCATTTTAGGTATTGATATTTATTATATGTTATTAAAACAATAAACATAAAATGAAAAATCTAAGAGATGGTTAAATGAGAAAGTCTTTTATAACAGTTTGATTCAATGGACTTTAAACAGCTTAATGAAACACCACCTGTGTTAGTTTTCTGTTGCTGTGCCAGCCCGGAACTGTGTTGAAACATCTGATAGATGTATTATATCTTTTGTCTGATCTCTATTGTTATGATTTTTATTTGGGTCCGTGGAGTTGTTAAATAGACCACACAAGACTGAAGGGAGATCTCGGTAGTTAGATTTGGTATTGAACCTCTTGATTGGCAGTGATCAGCACTTAGTAACTTTATTTGACTGAGGAAGCTGATAGGCTTAGTCAGAAAAGCTATTAATGGAAGCATTGCATTAATGTTGCAGTTATACCCGTATAATATTTGTCTCCACAGAAAACTGTTATTAAGCTTATGGATGACGTGTGGGTCTGCCCACTTTCTCATTTCTTTGATGTACCACCACTGATATATATGATTTCTTGCAACTTTCTGAAAAAACTAGGGCAGTTTTGCATGGATGGTTTCAACTGTGCCAAGTTTTCAAAAAAGGACTGTTTTCTCATGATATAATTTACATATTTAATTTTTGGCTGCACCTGCAAATAGAGGAAATGGAGAGAGAGAGAGTGAAAGAGAGAGAGCAAGAAAGAGAAGGACAGAGAGAATAGTGAGAGGAGTGAAAAGGGAAAAGAGATGAGGTGGCTTTTGGAACGGAAAGAACTGTCCCGTGAGACATGAGAAATAGAGTGGGTTTGGGACAAGATTATTTATCTGTTAGATACAGAAACAAGAGCATTTGGGTTTAAGGGAAGTGGAAGCACACTAACAGAGAGACAGATTTTCAGTTGTTGGGAATGAAGCTTAGGCCACACTGGAACATTATCTAATATGCAGTACACAAGGTACATTTATTCTCTTTTAATGCATATGAAATTGCACTGTTCACCAAAATATTAATAATGATCAAATGCAACATGGTAATTTGCAGTTTTAGCCAATGACCTATCAAATGGTTATGAAGGATATGACATGCTATTTAATATTGCTTGTAATTTTGACTGCAGGGTTTTGATGTTGATTTAAGGTTAACACAATAGCCATTCAATCTTCACAATTTCCTACACTTTGTTTATTTTTTGCATGATAATACTGTATCGTTTAACCACAACTGGTTATTACTGACATTATTACTGGATCAAATAACTGAACAGGTTACAGAAATGTTCCAAACTTAAGGCTTGTCTTTAATAATACAGTACAGTATAGTTAAAGGAAAGAAAATCCATAAACTCATGATCCAAACAATGCATAAAATTGCATAAAATAATAATATTGGTTTTGCAGAGATGTAGCTTGTTTTGATATAATTGATTGTCTTCACATATAGATTAAATGATGCAGAGTAATGTTTTGAAAGCCTAGTTTGGTTCCAGAAAGGATTGTTTGGCAGTGCTGAAACTCTCCATTGTTTTATCTACTGATATGGAGACTGATTCTGAAACATCCTCTTTCTGTTTGACAGGCTCATTGGGAATCTTAGAAGATGGTCTGGGATCAGTTTTTGAAATTGACAGAACTAAGAAGCAAATCAGCACATTTCTGATATGTTTTGTGGATACTAGATATGGTTTTTTATTTACATTTAAAAAAAAATTCCTGCACTCTTGTGAGACCTACAGGATAGAAACTGGCAGGTAGCTCATGCACATTTGGAATTGAATGTAAGTCTCAGTTCCTCTGTGTATACAATGAAAAATGGTTTGATTGAAAAGTTTTTGAGTATTGCAGATATTTGTAGTCATGGCTGAGGTACAAATATGTTGTAAATACACACAAATCTACTATACACATACTGTACGCATATTATACATTCTACATCTCATTAACTAGAATGATTTATGACAAACAAGATATAAAAAAAGTCTTAAAGGCATCTAATATAAGTGTTGTCAGATTAAAGGAGAAGTTCATTATTCCAGAGAGTAATCATGTATTTTATGACTCAAGAGTGTAAGTGCAGCAGTTTTCCTCCTGGGCTGTATTTGCAAGACCATGACTCATGTGTCCACAGGAAGCATGACCATCTCATGTGAAACATCACATCCAGCGCATTACTTACATAGTTTAACACATAACAACTTATCGTGCACCAGCAGTGACGACCACCACGTTGAACCAGGACATTGTTAAAATCCCATGATCTTTACGTCATGTGTACTGTCTCTTTTTGGGGAACTATGATTTGAAGACTAATGAAATAGCAGCAGAGCTGTGAAACATCTGCAGTAGTCAAATGTTCCCAGGGGATTGGGGCTTGTCTGTGACTCCTGACTGAATGCATTGAAAATGCTTAGTCATTCAACAGCCTTAATATTGCCCACAAGGCAAATGCAAGGGCTTGTGACTTCTCATACTTGGCAACAGTCTTGGGATGATGAGCACCAGGCTGTGTTCTCCTCTTATTCGTGACTTTCATTGGAGGAAGTCATATAATGGAAACTATCACATGATGTACTGTCATGCTGATGTCGTGACACTGACTTGATAAATTCAATCTTTATGGCTAGACAGTGGGGGTGAAATGAAATAAATGAAGAAAAGAGAAATCATTACCTTAAACACTTTCACTTCTATTTTGGACAAGGAAAACAGCAGTTCAAATTATCATTAAATCTCAAAGGAACAAGGGTACAAATGAGAGAAAAATGCAAATTATCAGGAAATGTATAATTTGGCTATTCCTTTTAGCAGGTTATTTTAACTGTTTATTTAATAGTAATCTATCCAAACATCTGTTATGAATAGCAGTAAGCTAGTTAGACATCCATGTCTCAACAACAACAGGCCTGTGCAGGTAGCTTGGGTTGCTGTGGCATTGATGTGGTTTCAGGGAATGTAAGTGAAACAGTTGAAAACCATTACAATGAAACAAACTTACAATTAAACAAGCAATAAAACTAACTAAAACTAATTAACAAGGAATAGCCAAATTATAAATCACATAAAAGGAAAAAACGAGGAAGCTTTCTGTAGCTTCACACATTATAGATGCCAAAGGGCCCCGACCACCCTACTGGTGTGTATGGATATGTATGGCTATCTACAGTTAGCATCTGCCAATTGCAGATAGTTGCACCTGAAAGCTGGAGCTGTGGACTAAGATCTTCTTCACACTACTACTACTACTACTACTACTACTACTACTACTGTGCATGAGTCATATCAGGTGTATTTGAATGACTGTAATCTGGTTGTGTATTACCTTTTTATGTACTACCAACAACCATTCTGTCAGAGGTTGCTTAGGACTCATATATAACTGCATTTATTGTCAAGAGAGATTTGTTTTGGAGCTGTCTACGAATAGAAGTAGTCATAAAGCTTGGAGAATGAGTCTAGAAGTTATGAAGTTATGATGCTTGGAATAAGACATCCTGCCTCAAGTGGCTGCACACAGAGAACCAATTCACCTAGTTAGAGCTTTGGATTTGTGCTCTCAGTAAATTCAAATGCCATTTCTCAGGTCATGTCTCATGTCCTTGGCTTTGTTTGGATTTGCTTTCTTTGCAAGTCAAATGCTGCCAGTTGAGTGTTTTTCTTCAGTATTTGGAGGCTAGCTCTTACAGTTCTCCAGGTGCTGTCAAGGTTGTTATACTTTCATTGGTTATGTCATCCAGTTAAGAAAAGATGTGAGCTGTTTCTCAGGCTGACTATTAGCTGCTTGTCTCAGGGTGTTTAAAATGAAGACAGATGGCTGACCAGTGACCATGAGCCCAGATCCAGTCATGAATGTAAAAGGCAGTGTGGGTCAGTTCCTGATGATGCACTCACTTTAGCTAAGATGCCAATAAACAAAATTGTAGTGCATACTGTATTCTTATGGTCTTCAGCATTCACCATATTTTCATATGAAGTCAGAATTTGTTCAGTACTTTGGCTTTAGGATTAAAAAATTATATTAATTAGGCTGTGCATTTTTTGTCTTTGTACCTTATGTTGAAAGACAACAGCAACAGATGATGTCTGCAGTTCTAAATTTCACTACTCGGTCTCTATACAGTCTCTAATCTTTTAACTCCAAATACTTTTGCTAAACTCTAAATTCCTAATACTCAGTTTCTAATCTCTATGCTCCTAATACTCAGTCTGGGATCCTTGAGGGAGCCCTCCTGCTGAAGTTGTTCCTTACATTTCCCCAAGAATCAGCTGTGATGGCAAAGTGGCCTGGCAGTTGAACTAATTGTTTGGTGTTCACAAAAATCTGGACTAGAATTAGACTCAAACCTTGTGTGAGCTCTATCAAGCTGTCATTTTTCTATAATTTTGCAACATTTTTTTACAATCTTCATAGAATGTAAAAATGCATTCAAACTTTAAATTTTATGTTAAAAGTATGCACATAAGAAAACATACAAACAACATACATAACAGCAAAATCAGTGAGGGTTAAATAGATGAAAATGCACTTTTGACACTTCTGACTCACTTAGCTAACTGCAAAGTCACTGCTGATTGTGAAGTTGCTGGCTCTCTGACAAGTGGCCATGGAAAGCTCTGGAAGAGATGCTCATGCCTGCATTTTTATCCCTCATGATGAGCAGTGGGGTTTAGCTGAGACCCGGAGCTCATGAGACAGAATGAAACACCCAGTGGCAAGTTTCCAATGGTAGCAAGATTTCTGAAAGTATTCCTCACAGGATACTACTCATAAAATGTAATGTTTGATATAACCTCCCCTGGGACGTCTATAAAAAATTGGTAAAAAATAAAATTGGTACCAGACAATGCTGTGCTTGCTAACTGATTTGTTAAATATGAATATATAATTCATATTTAACTAAACAAACTGTCTAATGAGATACATGAATCAAAATAGCCAGAGGCTCCTTCATAGAAGTGCTTCATTGTAGAGAGACCTATGTCAGATTGACAAGTGGCATCTGGATAAAAATAGCACCTAGCGTGAGTCAGAAGTCATGAATTTTTCATTGCTGAAGGAGTGTGTGGCACAGCAGAAGGAGGGGTTGTGTGCGTACGTTTGGGTGTTATTATAAAGAGTCGGCTGCACCGTTGACATAGAATCGGCTGTTGTGAATGCTGAGGTTTGTCTTTGTTAGTCTGAGGGAGCCTATCTGAGCACATCAATCACTACACTGTTGCTGAGTAAAAATGGCTAAAACGTTTGTGGTGTCTCAGAGTCTTTGAATATAGATGTGTTTCTTGTGACACAGACCTAGTGCTAAACCCTAGAAATAATAAAAGACTTAATTAATGGATAATTAAGACTTAATGCTTGTCAATAAGGCATTAATTCTGTTTGGTATGTTTATCTTGGTTTACCAAAGAGAACAACTATTTTGTCATTTAATTGTTATAGTTCATTTACTCCAGAAAACAAAAATCACCAAAGCAGGATCTTGTTAGTGTAGTATGACAATGGCTAGTCTCAGCCTAGTCATGATTAATGTCTCTCCTTAGAGCAGATTATTGGATGGTTTCGCCTTTTTCTTGTATTATGCTTTTACCTATTACCATTTTTTTAATGACTATTATTTTTTACCAATTATTTTCATTGTAGGCACTACAAGCTATTCAAGTCTGATCATGTGATGTCCATTGTGCCCAGTTATGCACTTGTGAGTGATGAAAGAGATACCCTCAAAAGCATCTGACCTCAGCTGTCTTGTATCGAATTTAACTAAGCAATTTTCTGCCCAGAAATGTTTATTTTTTCCTAGTGAAATGTCTAGCAAAAATCCCACTTTGCAACCCAATACATCCATCCATATCTCAGTCAAAGACTTTTAAATGAGACACCTATTATTATGATAAAGCAATTACCTTTACAGTTTCTCTCCAATTTTCTAAAGGAAAATTCTCAAATAAAACTGCAAAACTTCACTGATTTGTAAAATGTGTCAATGACACATTTTGAAACAAATAATAATTTTTTTTTTTTTTAATATTAAGTCTGACTTTGGATATCAATCTCTTTGATTAGTCCCCAAGCCTTAATTCGTTTTTTTTTTTTTTTTTTAGTAATTAATGTCCTTCTGTAACAGGTAACTCCCAGGTAACAAAAAGTTGAAAAACAAGTTGAAAAAACTTTTGAAAGTTGCAGGGTTATTTTCAGAAAACTTTAAAGTTCACCAAACTTTATCATAATCAAATCATACTCCAAATATTATTATTATGTTTGACATGAATTTTCTATCAACTGAATATCTAAAAATCTACATCTTAGGGGTGAGAAACTAATACTATAATATTACAATGGGCCTTTTGTTACCACTGATGAAAACTATAATATCAGAGGGTTTTTTATGGCTGCAGGGAAGGAGAGTGCAAATAAGCAGATTCTTTATTCTCCATAATAAAGAAACATTATAGACTATAGATAAACTATAGATACTTGTGAAACACAAACACAAACACAAACTCGTAGCGCAGACAGTCAGGCTTGACGTCTTCTAAGGTGCTGTATCAGCGAGCACTTTAAATAAGGGAGAGAACAAACAAGGCACAGGTGCTTGTGTTTAGTAATCAGGTGATTGGGAACTGGGCAGGTATAGTGTGTGTGTGTGTGTGTGTGTGTGTGTGTGTGTGTGTGTGTGTGTGTGTGTGTGTGTGTGTGCGTGTGTGTGTGTGTGTGTGTGTGCGCCTCTTCTGCTGGGAGCTCTGTGCACTGTGAGAGGTTTTAGATGAGGATAATGTAAGGGCCTTGAGAGTCGAACACATTCAAATCTCTGAATACCAGAATTATAGTGCAAGTACTGACAGAAAACAAAACAAAACAAGAACAACAACATCCAACAGCCAAAACAACACCATCTAGTAACAATGTGTATCGGTGAATTGATTTTTTATTTTTTTTTGTTATTTACATGAAATGAATTTATGTAGATGATTAATCAGTTTATCTGTCATAAGTGGACTCAACATACTGTGTGTCTATATCTCTATCTGTTTTATGGATCACACAGTTCCCATTTGATTTACTGTGCAGTATGGAGAGTTTTAGAAAAGCAGGCATTCTTAACCTTCTCAAGGTCCCTGTTACACGTACGCCTCACCCTGTGTCCATGCACAAAACCATTAGTCCTGCAGTCAATGTGAAGACTGTGTCTTAGTAAAACCTTCTCTTGGATGCTGGCACTGAGACAAAATTCCCCAAACATGTTGAATCGCTCTATAGGGAAGGTGCAACACAGAGCGATCACTTACAACAGTTAGCTGGCCGCCTGTGAGAGCAAAGGTGGCTAAAGAGGAGACCTTTTTAATGCCTGACAGCCGCAAGCTGCCAGTTGCATGGACAGAGCAAGTTTAGCCCAGAATCCAAATCCCAAACATTAGCCGGGGCTTGGACACAGGGAGGCGGTTACGTAATGGACATATCCTTCATCACAGTCAAAATGGGTAACAACTAGGTGGAACATGAACAGCGAACACTAGGGACAACCAGTGTGAAATGCATTAGATGGTAAACAAGACTCCACAAAGAACAGCCTGAAAGGTGTGAAGGTGAACACATGGACGTAATGAGTTCTAATAGAGCTGCAGGTGTGTGGGCTCAGCAGGTGCTGTCAGCATGGAAATGGAGGAGGATTCAAACCCAGAGCAGCAATAAAAGAATAACTACCTCAAATCTAAATGGCTTTGCCTTATATGTTAGCTCCTAAAAAACCTCAAGTGTGGATACAGTATCAGCTATAGCAAAACCTCAAGTAGAGATACTATGCTAATAGTTTCTCTGCAGGGCTGTAACATTTATAGAATCACACATTTCAACACAAAACACCTTGAAATAATCATATCATAAGAAATTAAAATTCTGTCAAACCCATCACACACACACACACACACACACACACACACACACACACACACACACACACACACACACACACATACACACACAAAAAAACCTGAAATGTTAAATAAGTACTTTAGTAGTAATTCACAAAACGTGATATATAGTTTGTAAGTAATCTGATGTTTCTACTTCATAATGGCTTTTGATTTTGACATATCTAGTGCTTTGGCTTTGCTTCCTATTGATTTAATCCCATTTTCCAGCTTCCTGTTGTTGCTTGTAATGCTCCAGCTTCCTGATGGCCTGTCACAGTGGTTTGCCATTTCTTTGGCCCTCATGTTTCAGCATCACAGTGGCCTGTAACACTGATATGGGCATTTCTGTGGTCCTCATATTGAGAGACAACAACAGACTCCAAATGCAAATCGCACATCCACATTCAACTTTACACCCTTAATGTACTCTTGCTCAAGAACTAATAATGCAATGAAACAGCCAACCAAGAAAGAACAGCCAATAACTTACTATTCACCTAAATGGGGGAGGATACATAAAACTGGCTTTGATTCTTTTAAGGTTTACCCTAAATATAGTCCTAAATACCTGCAGATTAAAGCAGACAAGCTGTGCTTTAGTCATTGTTTTATTTCAGGTCCAGAATCCTGGAGAGCAGACTGAAAACAGTGGGTATTGTGCTGCTGTCCAGTTACACATGGACTATAGTGTATAATGCTTAAAATGAAAATGCAAATATATTTTTTCCCTCAGAGTAGTCTGAAGTGCTTATTGTGCAGACATAATACTTTAGGGTTAGTTCAAACTCCCAGCCATGATGTTATGCTGGTATTGTCACAAGCAGAGGTTCAGTTAGCCACAAAAAGGATATGCTATGATTTATGTTAAGTAAGCTTTGATAATAATGCTATAATAGGTTATGTCTAATTGAACTACCAAAACTAGTGCCTTTTTATTCCATTACATGCAGATTCGCTACTGGAGATCTAGTGATACTGGAAACGGCACTTGAATAACGATAGATTTAAAAACCACAGTTTAATTATAGCTAAACACAAAAATAGCTCCAATTATCAGGCAGATTGGAAATGTGTGTGTGTGTCATATTGCACTGTGATTGGCAGTGGAGTCTCCCCAGCAACATGAACAATCTGATTACATCAGTGGACAGTATGATAAGGAAGATACTACAGGAAATTGCTATTAATGTTACATAATCTACCAAATCTTAACCTGGCCAACTAGGTAATATTCAAGAACTCTGTATACTTAAGATAATTAGAACAATATGCTTAAAATGTATAATTTTCATTTTAATAATTTCAATAATTTTCAATAATCTTTGTACAGTATTACGGCCTTTATAGCTAGCTGATGCAAGCTTGTTCCCAGACCTCAAACTCCCCAGTAAAAAATGACCAAAAAAAATAAAAAAATCTCTCAACTGATAAGACAAATTGCTCTTTCTTTTGAGGTTGAGAGTAAATCCATCACAGAACTGTTAACTATACCAAAGCGAATAGTAATGATTTACTTTATCAAAACAAGCTGGCAAGGGCGTTAAGATCATTGTCAGCATCCTAAAGCAATACACATAACAGGCTGCATATTTATATCTCATTCTGATGAGCTTTCTATGAGAACATTTCCTTTTTATTAGTTGTTGTGATTTACATAGCTGCCCCATTGACCATTTTCAGTGCACACAGTTACCTCACCAGCAATTGAAATACCTTCTTTGCACTGGCCTTTCACATGGGTCACAGATGTCTGAAGACAATGTTGACTACTAGACCGTACACCACCTCCCTCCCTGATCATACACTGCTGGCATAGTAACAGGAGCAGGGCTCTCCAAGATGTTTACCATTCTGTGCCATTAGAGATCTATTGAACCACATTAAGTGCCCATGCTTAGCTCTACCCCCTTTCGCTCCATTATGTCGGCACACAGTAAGGGCACTGCCACAAATGCTGGAGCTGGTGAACTGTGGGGATGGTGGCCGTGTTGATGCTCGTTAAGAAAGATTTCTGGGGCCGCACATATTAGTGGAGGGGCTTGTGTAAAAGTAACTGGGCAGTTTATGTTGAACTTTACCAGGTGATATAAGGCTGCTGATACATTTACTACCACTGCTGTCTTATCTACTATCACAATATCTAATTGGTTCACCATTACTCACTTGTCTATCTGTATCTTGAGACCCCACTGAATCAAATCTTTGTTGTTTTCTACCATTCTCTGTGTCTTCTACCATTTAGACTTGGGGGTGTCGACCTCAAATGCATTGTATATGTTCCTATACATGATCCATGCCACTTAGTGTTTCTCAGTGTATGCTTTCCCTCCCGGTATCTTGCACCGTGCTACTAGGTGCTGGATCATCTAAGGGGCTCCTTTGCAGAATCTGTGCATTGAGTCTTGTCTGCTGTATTGCTTTCATCAACCTATAGCTTAGATCTTGTGCTGCCATGATTAGTGCCTCTGTGTGTGTGTGTGTGTGTGTGTGTGTGTGTGTGTATATATATATATATATATATATATATATATATATATATATACAGAGAGAGAGAGAGAGAGAGAGAGAGAGAGAGAGAGAGAGAGTAAGAAAGAGTACCAGGAGCGATGCAAAACTAAAACTATGCAAAACTAAAACAAAAGACAACAGAAAACAAAATAATAAACTAGGCTTGATAAGCAGACTTGAGAAAAGACACCATCTCTGAAATGCGATGTGTGTTAATCTGCAGCAGACTAATGTGAAACATCAGGTATGGGGATCTTCAGGAATAAATAACACAGGAGATATGAGGGACTGATGAAAGGAATTCACTAATAAGTGGGGAATTTTGATCTAGGAAGTGATTGAGTGTTATGATTGGTGGAAGTGTGGGAATTGGTTAGTGCCTGACAGTGTTGATGATGTCACAGGGCGTAACAGTTGTGACTGTAACTGCTGAAATTGTAAATTTGGCCTTTGTCCAGTTGAGGCAATGCTTCTGTGTTTTAGTGCTAACTGCCATTCAGGTTATGTGTGTGTGTGTGTGTGTGTGTGTGTGTGTGTGTGTGTGTGTGTGTGTGTGTGTGTGTGTGTGTGTGTGTGTGTGTGTGTGTGTGTGTGTGTGTGTGTGTGTGTGCGCGCATACAGTTGTACTCAGTCTTGTCAGACTAGTGGTGCAGAATCATACTTGGGTGAAGGTTACTGTCCATGGTCCTGAAACCCCACTGGTCTGCTTAAAATTTTACTGTTGTTGGGGGTGGACCAGAGGTTTTTCAGTATTGTAAACAGGCATCCAACACACACATCACAAAACACACACACACACAAATTGCTGTAATAAGTTGCTGAAATTATATATTTCTGCAAACCCATGGCCACAATTCAGTTCAGTAAATCCAGTGGATTGTTTCTTTCGGTGAACCATATACCTGGACTGGAAGCTTAAAAGAACATTTCATAAATCTTCATTCAGAGCAGATACATACAAGTAGTAGATTTTTTCCTGACAATGTGTTCACCTGTGAAGACATTACAGTCTGGTTTACCTAAATCTCCTCAATCCTAAAAGAACATCTACTGCACACCTGCCAGTAGCCATGGCATTGAGCTTCCTCAAATGACATATGTGGTACACACATACACACACACACACACACACACACACACACACACACACACACACACACACACACACACACACACACACACGCGTGCGCACACACACACAGACACACAGACAAAGAGCATGCAAACACCCATACATCTCTCAGTTAATGGTAATGTGTAAATGAACAGAAGAATTTCTAAAAACACATTTACTGCATTTATTCACCTTTTATATACCAGAGTTTGTACATAAGAATTGTTGTCTGTAGTTTTCTTTAAAAGATGCGGAAATATACAACAACCAAACTCTGCACAGATTAACATTATGTATCGTTTGTTTGGAATGGTCTGTTTTTAGAGCATATTGTACACCAGACTTTGTGTTTTGTGCATCCATTTTTATTAATTGCACTAAAGGTCTGGTAGGCTAATAATAGCTAAACTAATACAGCTAATAGCTGATCCCAGAAATAATTTTTTTTGTTCCCCTCAAATTGAAAACAGGCCTGTGTAATACTCATAAGCTCCCTGTTCTCTTGAGCTCTTCGTTCCTCTCTGTAAATGAGAAGACGAGCAGAAGCCGTCTCCAGTCCCCCAGGGCTGCTACCCGTCTGCCAGACAGCTGGTCACATACAGCCTGGCTGTGAATATTGTCTCTCTGCTTGTGCTTTACAATCATGGTGGGTGGAAAGGCAGAAGATGAGTAAGTGTAAAAAGAAAAGAACAGGGTTTCCAATGAAGGAGAGACAAGACACCAAAGACACTAATGGTTTAAGAATAAAAGTGCAGTTGAAACATCAGGGTATGTTTAATGTCCTAAAACCTTTTGCAGTAACATCAGTTATTTAGACAAGGATTAAAAGGTTTATACGTGTATTTTGTGTATTTTGTCCAAAATAACAAGTGAAACAATTCAAAATCCACATAAAATTCATGAAACAGAAAAGACCAACTAACAAGACAGTAACCGTGGTGTTCCTAAGTCCCTGTGCAGTTGCACTTATGGGAAAACCTGGACCCACAGCACACAGCTCAGCATGAGTGGGGCTCATGTGCATTGTTAGTGCTCCAGCACTGCTTGAGCGCTGTGGCCCCTGTGGCCTCAGGGGGGTCCTGCAGGGGACGTAGCCCTACCGCTGTACCCACATCCATAAAACAGCCCAGATTAGGGCACCCAGCAGACCCAGGCTGAGAAACCTGGCTCTCTTGACCAGTTAGCACAGGGACTGGATTGCTTCATGTCAATTGTGAGGCGCATTCTCACAGAGTGTTCTCTCACACACTCTCAGGCGTTGAAACGGCCAGTTCGGACAGCACAGGGACCCAAGTGTCTCACATCAACAGTAAGGTTACTTTATGCGGAAACGGTTGAGCTTTTGGTGTTGACAAGTTAAGTTTAGTGTAAATTAAAGAGTTTTAGATTATTAAAGTATGTAATAGTGTGAATAATAATATATTGTTATATTATCATTTATATATATTTGAACATGATTAGTGCATAGTTTTGCTTTGGTGCTTTTGTTTTTGGTGCATTGTCAGTGTTGGTACTCGTGGTTTGAGGATTATGGTTTGCTTAGAACTTTCACCTTTCCTTTGCCTAAGAGCCATTTGTTTCCAAAGAGATTAAAACATTAGTAGTTTAGTTGGATAAAAATACTGTAAACTAAATAAATAAGGCTAATTTTGCTAAAGGGATATGTGAGTATGTGTGCATGCGTGCGTGCATGCGTGCATGTGTGTGCATGCTTTATCCTGTTGAGCAGGACTTCATCCCCCTTGGCAGATGTACAAATAAATCTCATAGTTGCCCTTTAAAGGATGTTGATGCTTTAGCATAATCTGATCAGATGATGAATGACCTACTTTGTAGATTTATGTAAAAATATTTTAATTACAGTGTTATCATAGTAACTACAAATGACAATGTAACACAGAAAACTGAAAGCAGTTAGCAGTTAATTTTTCCTTAAAGGTCCAATATGTAATATTGACATCAAGCATTTGAAATGGTCAGTACAGACCAAATTCAAAATATTGGAAAGAGTTGTCTGCTCCTGCAATCTCCTCCCGAGACTTGATGCTCACACGGGTTACCAGATTGATGACACAGAACCTATACAAATGATCATAGCTCAATGTCACTTTTAGCTATCCGCATGGCGGGCTATGTACGGAAGTCAAATCTAAACCTGTTATCCTGAAAAAAAAAGTACAGCCTCTGGACTTGGAGGTACAGGTTCTGATAACATACTACTCAATTTAACAAATATAATTAATTTCACATTTCAAAGTAGTAGTAGAGATCTGATGCAGATCTCCCTGGTGTCAAATGAAACCAGTGCCATTGATAAAATGGGTATAATGGCATGATCTTGAGTAACTCGATTTGGACGTCAAATTTGGACGTCTCTGGCCATGGAACTTATTTGAAGGATATTGAAGCTTTTATATAATGTTATAATCTAACATTAACTTTGCTGATCCAGTTGGTCTACTTGTTCCATGGCTACAGCACGTTGTGTTTGCAGGCCAATTTGTTTCGTATCTGGCAAACTGGGTTGTTGAAATAGTATGGGGAAATGGGCAGTGCACAGGATCAGAAGCCAAAACACAGACTCTCCAGTCCAGAATGTCAGTGATGAGAATATACTGTAGCTGTAGCACTGTTGTCGGGGGAAGCCTGTATTTCAACTCAGTATGTATCGTTTTATGATTTAGTACAGTAAATATATTACATATTGTTTCTTTAAATTAGTTTTTTCCTGAATCCAATTCTTCTATATATGCATTAACTATATAAACACACTCTAAAGATTATATATTTTACTATGATATTGTTCATGGCTTTGGGTCATTTTTGATGCATTTTCCACCAATTTGTCTTTCTGCCACATATGAATACTCTTCTGACTTATTTCCTGCAGTGGCCTTTGTAAGTAAGCTGGGAGAATTATTTCTGTCACATGCTTTTGACAGTGGCAACAAAAAACAAAAATCAGACAAACAAACACATACTGCATATTGTAGCAGTATAATTTTTGACTTCCTCCACAAATGTGCTGTATCTGAAAGGAGAGGACTTTTATTTTCCATGGTTCCATGGTTCACCTAAATTCTGCTGTTTTAAGTTCTTGGGAGATGATGACAGTTCTTGAGTTTTAATTAGTAATGCATCAGTTAGCTTTAATTTACTTGCAAAAGATGTTGGAGGCCTTTTTGACTGGCTTGGCACCAAGACACCTGCCCACCTTGGATATTCACAGATGGACTGCAGGATTTTCTCATTGATAAGGCCTGAAGGTGTTGTGGTATCTCCTCCTGGGTAAGGGATTTTATTAGCTATATTACCTAGTTTGTAGGCAAAGCAGGAAAACTGATGACTGTGTTCTAAACTCCCTTAAGTGTTGATTAAGACGGGACCTAAATCAATAACCACATTCTCCTTGGCTGCATCACATGCACGTTTGACTTCTTTCCCTCCCTGCGCCCACCACACAAAATAGACAGGAAGCAGCATAGATGATCCACTGCTTCAGTCTCAAAGGCCTGTGCTGCAGGAAAAGGAGCACTCAGTCAGAATGGCCTGGTGCTCCTAGAGCTCCTGAATTATTAATGACAACATATTGCAGCAAACTGGGGGGGGGGGACACAGTGCATGTGCCCATGCTCATGTTTTTGTGTGTGCGACCCCAACAACCCCACCCCACCTCCAATGCAGCTGCTGTTTGTGGAGCAGTCTGCCTGGAGTTTGGGGACAATTCGGAATGCAACTGGAAAACGCCAGAGCTGGAGAGGGATTGTTTCCTCTCAGCACAGCTGTTACACCAGAGGTTGTAATGTCGCTAGGATCCAGTGCTAATTCTGGGTAATTAGAGCCATCACATCCTGACATCTCACACACACACACACACGCACACACAAGCACACATGCACAAGCACACCTTAACAAGACTGAACATGTCTGATGTTTAGATGTTTATGCTATATTTGTTTTATCCAACTTTCTCAGAATTAGATCACATACAGTTTTTAAAAATAAAAACATTCTCTAAAGTATAATTTACTGACACATCCCTTAATGCACATAATGAATAGATTGTATGTAGTGGCTAGGACATTTTCAAGGCAGTGGGTGACTGATGATCCAGTCATTTTTAAATGGATTTCCTGAACCACTAAATGGGTGGCAGACTCTTACCCTTTAGGAAATGAACTAAAGAAAGAAAATGATATCTTCATAAATACGGCTACCTGTGTGTTTCTTGATTTTTACTCATTACCATTTTCTTTACATAAACAGAATACAATGAGTCAAACAGAATCACTATATCTGTCACTGAAGCCTAAGGATTCGATTGAAATTCACAGCACACCCCACCTAATAATAGAATAACCCCTGTCCTCATCTGAGTCCTCTTCAGAGACTGGAGCTTGCAGGAAGGAGAAACACCAACCGTGGTCAAAATCAGTCCTTCCCTACACCAGCTAGAGATGGAATTTTCTAAGCGTACATCCAATACATGAACACACACATGCAAAAACACACATAATCATGCATGCACATACAGGCATACAAAATCTGTTAGGGTATCGGAGTCAAAATAATGGCACAAACTGCAAATGTTAATATCTGCATTAAGTGGAGACCTAGCAGTGTGTAGGGTTTTCTTGGTCTGTGTAGAATTTGTAATAGAGATTCTATATCTTAATTTCTAATACTTAATTTTGAGATAATCTACAGTGGGCCTTGGCACTCAATGTCCTCCAGAAGCAGCACTTTATGTATGTCCCCTATACATTTGCACTCCAAGATTAAAGATTGATAAAATAAAAGTCTTTAATAAAATATCAGTATTTGTGTAGTCCCACATCCCTGTTTCAGGCTTAATAGTAGACATTGAACAAATTATATTTGCCCGTTTGCTAAAGCATAAATGTTCATCAACAGATTTGTGATGGATATGCTTTCAACTGAGAAGAAAGTAAACTTGCCAAAATGAGAGAGAGAGAAGTCAATGAATGGTGTGTCAGAGTTTAATGAAACTCAGTGGTGCACCAGGCTTCATTAGATTGCAGTCCCACTCAAGTCATACTCGAGTGAGTCAGTGCTGTAAATGGTTTAGGAGATGAGCAAAGCTTGTTTCACCTGCTGTTATTAATTTTCCACTGGAAAAATATAATAATGCACTCATGCATCATAGCAAATTTGTAGGACAGTTTGTGAGGTATACAACATTCAGTTAGTAAAACACCCAGATGAGGGTTACAATGCAATGCATAGAATCAACGTATGGACCTGTACTGTAACGGTGCGGCCCAAGTGCTGAAGGCCATGGAGCAGGACGCACAGACTTCCTTGACATGGACGAACATTTATTTACATAACACATAACGGCACTCACATATAACAGGAATGAAGAACACGAATACATTAACAATAAAGATGCCAACATTTAGCGAAACCTGCTACATTAACAATGACCAACACACTGCACACAATGACAAGGGTTTATATACATAAAGACAAACAAGGTGCAGGTGTGTGCAGGTGTGGTTACAAAAAAGCCTCCCATTGCAAGTGGCGGTCCAAACCACGTGACTCGCGGGAGGCGAGCATTCCGTGACATGTACATGGACACAGGGACAAGCACACACACTAATCTAGTCCATTTCCTGACATTGTATAGCAGGGGTGCCAATATCTATGAGTTAGCTGTAGTGTTTACAGTTTTTAAAACCCCTTGCTACGGTAGTACTGGTAAAGCCAAATTATCTCTTTCTGCTTTCTCAGCTAAAACCCACCCACAGAGCAATAAAAATGTTAGTCATGCAATATTAATTAATGTACTGTTGATGTGTGTGACTTGACAGTGTCAAGTGTTATGTTAGTCTTTATGCTACCCACACAAATGAGTTGATATTTAGAAGGCTAAAGATTGCGTAAGCTAAGATACTGCATAGCAGTAGTATGATACTGCAATCAGCAGATAATAAAATGATGGCAGTAAACAAACCCAAGAAAGCATAAATATCTAGGAAGGATTATAGCCTGATAAACAGCTCATTTTAATCAGAGTATATCCTTTCAGTTCTAGGATAGTATGGTAACAAGGATGCCATCTCTGGTACACTGTTAAGAAATACTACACAAATGAAAGATTTCTTTATATCTGAATTAAATGCAGATGTCTGATGGCCTATATGTCAGACATTTATTTTATAAAGACAGATTAGGTTTATTCTTGGACTGTGTCGAATTCCCAAACCTAGTACAAAGTGCGCAGAATATCATATCATATAATCATATAATGAATGCGTGTCTTCCAGAACTAACATGAACTACATTCTAAAAACTGGTCCTAGAAGCCTCAAAATGTTTTATAATAATTACATTTGGAAAAAACACACCAAATTCTTACCTCTGATTCTGTATAAGCAGGAGTTACTGTTAATTAATTATGTACTTATATATGGAACTTAGTTATTAAAAGATCCTCTAATCCACTGGGTTCTGTAATCACTTCTAGTGGTTCTTTAGCTATGAACTTTTCCACTCAAAAAACAGGGTTGTGTGGTTAGACTTGGCATTCCAACTCTACCACAGCCATACTTCTTAGGAAGCCATTGAAGGGGTTTCAGTCAAATCATTTCTGCTGAAGCAGCATCTACTTTGGTCACGCATCACTTGTCCTTTAGGGAGACACCTTGAAGAGCAGAGGTCACTGGACATTCCCTCTTACTTCTGGTCTGCTTGCTCACTTATATCTCATGGGATTTTTTTTTTAGGAACCAGGCAAGTACACATGACTCGGCATATGAGAAATTTCCATGCCAGGATCGGTGTTCAACGAAAAGCACCAGAGGATGCTGTAAGGACGGGGCTGCTCTGGGTTTCCATGGCATGGCCTTTGTGCTCAGTTGCTATGAAACATTGTGGGCCGTGCCGTTAAAAATCAGAGATCAATGGAACAGTTTGCTCCTTCACTGACTCTAGAAAGAGAAACAAACACATGTCCTTGAATGTAAGGCCAAGATATAACGTTGCTGCTGGCCCGATTGCCAATGGGCATAGAGGAGGATACACATATTCCCTCGACAGTGATATACATTTATTAACATAGAACACATATTATAACAATGGCACTCACACACAACATTAACGACGGACATGACTATACATTTAACTGAACACAGGCTACACAACATATAACAATGGCTACATTAGCTAGTTTTAACAGACTTCAGCAAACAATGACCAACACGATGCACACACTAGCAGAGGTTTAAATAGATACACAATGGTAATCTCGTGCAGGTGCGTGCAATCATGGAGGGTGTGGCTACAAGTGACGGTGAACCCACCTGCACATGGCAGGCTGTACCACGTGATTCATGGGGGGGGAGCATCTCATGACACAAGACTGTTACAAAAGAAGGCCTTACCATATCTTGACAGCTGCATTCTAGACAGGTCTGTCTCTTGCTCCTTATAAGTCATGTCAAATAGAAGTATTGTGGGCTGGCCATATTTTAAGATGAAGAACTAGAAATAGAAACTGTTTAATAACTGATAACTGTTTAATAGTCTTTTTGGTCATAATCATATCACTAGTTGTATATGAAACTTTGAAATTTGCAGATCAAAATATCTACCTGAAATTGTTCTTTTGATACGATTTAATTTCTTCAAACTTTCAGTAACTGTAATTGTTTCATTAAGATTTAGTTTATACTTTGTAATTAATTTTATGCTCTCTCCTATATATTTGGTTGTATCTTTACCATTTTTATAGACACAGTAAAATTTTATATAATATTTATATAATACTATCTCTTCTTTATGTAGTGGTATTAACACTAGTATACTACTAAATACTATAACTTTGTTGTCATGTCCCCAGAACACACACACACCACACACGACACACCACCAGAAATAGCCACAACCTTTATAATTAATGGGATGTTTATTGAATAAACAGCAAGTCTTAAGAACAGTGGTAGTAGGCATTGTAGTGCTTTAAAGAAGATCTCTCACATTCCAAACTGCAAATTACGATTCCTGAGTTTCCTTGTAGGGGGAAGGACCCTGTCTTTGCAGATAATGATAAGACATATTTTGTACAGGGTTCATTCTAATTTTGGCTTGGGTTGTTAGGCATACTGGTGCTAAGAATGTTCTGGTCACTATGAAATTGACAGTCCCCAAGGAAAGAGGGAGGTGTTCATTTTAAGGGAAAAAAATGTAATCCTAAAAGAAGGAGTAAGCTATACCCATTACATTCTGGTACACTTTCCTTATTATAATGGAATATCTGGCAATTCTTTAATGCCTTTTCCTAATATACAGTTATGACAGAGCAGTTCTCTATTTATCAGAAAGTTCCCAGCATGATAGGTGATCCACTATTTCCAACTTTCATACCATTTTTCCTGCAAGGCAACTTGTCAGTGGATTCTTTTGTCTCTCTCTTGTTGACATCTTATTTCCTGCACATTGTGCCCTGTCAATGGGACTTTTGGGGTAGACAAAATGGCTCAGATAATTTAACTTGTCCCAATTTCTCAAAAGTATTAACAGTGTTTTAACAATTTAATAGCCTCAGATTGGTAAGTGCGCTACCATTTTATATGGATGTTGTGCTACTGCACATTGGATAACTTGCCCCAAAGCAGTTATAAAAGATTCTTTTGCAAGTCAATCCTTTAGTCCAATCTTTGGTTTGACTGAGGCAGGTAATGAGCAAAAAATCACTGTCCTTGGTTACCAAGATGAAGTGTGTTCAATCTAACTGGGAGTCTATGAGAACAAAATTGAAAACCCTGAGGTATAGGGGACTCACAAAGAATGCAGCAAAGAAGACCAATAATTTGTATTTTATAACACCAATCACTATAGCTGTCTATGAGTGGTGGGTGGTGAATTCAGTGCCATCCTACCTGTACGCTTTGTTTAGACTGCAATAATAACTTGGTGAGTGATTTACAGAAGAGAGGTTTTTTCAGAAACCTTGAAGACATAACACAGAAAAAAGACAATATAAATGAGTCACTGGTCAGGGATTTGACAGCAGTGGTGTCTCAGCTGAATGACTGAGGAAAAATACCACCGTTTCATCCATCTGAATTTAGAATCTAACATTGCAATTAATAATATATGTTGGATAACTGCAAATCAAATCACTGTGTGGGTACTGTGGGATCTGCAGGACAAAAAACGTGTCTTTTGAACCTCTTGCTCAGTATCTGCTGCACATGTGTACATGCACATGTATCATTTCTCATTGTTATTAAAACAAAGGCCAATGTTGTATTTCCATAGGTCCAACATAAGGTTGTAAGAATAGTAGTAACTGTGTTTACTTTGCAGCAGGGCCATACCTTCTTATGCATTGTCTCTTTTTCTTGTTGTCCTGCATAGCTGTATCCTTCATGAGGCACAGTGCATCTGCCTTTGGATTTGCAGTAAGTATAACTAGTTCTGAAGTGATCATTTATTAACTGGTGGTGCTTGAAGGTTGCCGTGGTTACTCAGCCCCTTGATTTATGACGGTATCATCATGCATCTGTATAAAAGCAGAATCAGGCACTTTCCCGCCATCGCGTAATTATTAATATTTTTCAGAGCGTCAAGCATGTTTTTTTAGTAGAGCTTTTATTAAAAGACTTTAGTGGAAATAAATCTCATTTATCAAGGCAGCCATAATAAAGATGTTGATATTTTCATTAGACAGAGATAAACTGTATTGGGGTTTGTGACTTCAGAATATGAAATAGACTGTATCTGAGAAGCAAGAATTCAATAATACCCACATTACCCATACTTTTCATTTTAAAATCGTGTCCTATTTAGTTTATTATTATAACAATTTTTAATACATTTCATAAAAGGTTACAAGTCTGTTAACTTGAATTAATTTTGTCATATTACAAGTGGTTAACTGTGATATATGTTAAAATGCAAAGCTGTTATTGTGCCCTCATTCATTAGCTGGCTTTTGCTGCTTTTTCTAGTTTATTGCTATTTGTGAGTGGGCTAACAGAATGCTAATTAACAAAACAAATACAATGACACAGCCAGGATATATTGCCATGCTGGGATTCAAACCCATATCCCGACTATTTGGTACAGTCTCCTACTGGACACACCCTGGAGGGCATTTCAAATATTAACCACATTTTTCAAACTATTTATATTTCTTTGTGTATTACATTAAGCATGAAGGAGAACTCCACTGCTTTTACAATGCACTGACTGTTTCCATTCAGTTCGATGCTACGTTAGATGTGCTGTCGTCCGTCATTGTGCTCTGGCGATATAGCAATGCAGCGGCTGTGCATTCTGCCCACAGAGAGTACATGTAAGTACAGTGTTTAAAGCTAAAAAAACCCCACTCCAGCCAAGTCATAAAGCTGCATATACAGTATGCCACAAATTTTACATTCCCTAGAATTTTGCCTTTTAAATATATTTCACTATTTAGGCCAATATGAATTACACATATACCATATAGGCCCATTGCTGTTTTTAATTGCTGTTGTTTTATCTGACTTGGCATATACTTACACATCTCCCAGCTTTCTGCCCATTAGTGCCCAGATCCTGCCTAATCAGTTTTGGTACCCTGTTCTCCTTATAATGGTGCATTCCTTCAGTACAAGATGATGATATAAGCCTCACATTTTAGTTACTCCTCCATCCTTTGGCATGATTCGGCTTGCAGAGTGCATGTTTGGGGACCCTCTCACCTCTTCTTGCACATGTGTCAGGGACAGAGATTAATGGTGTTGTAATGGGCAAGAGAGAAACGCTGAACTCTGTCCCAGCTGGGAAAAGGCTGGTTCCCAATAGCTTCTTGCCACAGATCATACTTTTATGAGGGAGTTAAAGATTTGAGTGAAAATATATTTTCTTTTCTTTTCTTTTGATTTATTCAATTATAAAAGCACTAGTCTTAAATTCAAAGACATAAAGGAATATTTCACCCAAAACTGTTACCATGACTATCCACAGATAATAGCTTAGCATAATCTGATTTTCAATTTAATAATTTTTACTGAAGTTAGCATTTTTAAATGAAGTATTTTATTTTCCATTATTTGAACTACAGAGCCTGTGTGATCCTGGGTGTAGTGTTTATCCTTTCATCCATGTGTATCCTGGGGAAAGCCATCCATGATCTGGCCACCAAGCTTCTGCCTGAAGTGGTGAGTACTTCTACACTACATACTATCTGTCATGCCAGTATGGCACTAGTTTGTGCTGTGGTGCAAAATAAAATTTCACTAATTTAATTTCCAAGGCCCATTAGTTAAGAAATGTGTGAAACATAGTTATTGATTTATAAACTTTTAAATCCATGCTTCTATATCTGTAATAAATGATTCAGAGGTGTATGGTGCATGTACTCAGTACACATTTGTAGGAAATATACCATGGTCCAGTCTGAGACTGGAACAGGCAAACACTGGCAATGATCAGAAGCAGGATGGGTTTGCTGCACAGAATCAACAGTACAACTAACAGTGATACATACAACTTGGTAATGCTATGAGGAAAGGAGATATTTAGAAAAGTATTGAAATGAACTGGACTTTATATACTTATATTTAATGAAACAATGATCAATATTACCAAGCAATTTTGGTGGTGCAGGGGTGTAGCCTGTAAGAAAGTGGTAGTATAGGGGTGCGTCCTGTGAGAAGGGGGTAGTGTAGGGGTGCGTCCTGTGAGAAGGTGGTAGTGTAGGGGTGCGTCCTGTGAGAAGGTGGTAGTGTAGGGGTGCGTCCTGTGAGAAGGGGGTAGTGTAGGGGTGCGTCCTGTGAGAAGGTGGTAGTGTAGGGGTGCGTCCTGTGAGAAGGGGGTAGTGTAGGGGTGCGTCCTGTGAGAAGGGGGTAGTGTAGGGGTGCGTCCTGTGAGAAGGTGGTAGTGTAGGGGTGCGTCCTGTGAGAAGGTGGTAGTGTAGGGGTGCGTCCTGTGAGAAGGTGGTAATGTCAGAATGGGGCCAGTGAGAAGGTGGCCATCTCAGGGTGGAACATGTGCTCAGTAGGTTCTCAAAGGGAGAAGACAGTGTGGCTGAAGGCATAGTGGTGTTTATGTATAAGAAATTAGTGTTTGCTAAGAGACATTGAGAGTAGAATGCCTTAAAAATCTTAAAAAGATGACTTCGGGCCATATACTAAAAATCTTAATATTAAGGAAACATTAATGCTCCGTTCTATTAGTAATCTGAACACTAATGAAGCATAGCAAATCATTCGCCTTCCGTGGTGTTAGTGCCCCTTGGTAACCATTCGTTTCCTTTACGCTGTAATTGCCTCTAGCCAAGTCATCAGTTATTCCCCTGAATATTTGATCTTGCTGCAGTGCACCAAATATGAGCCAGTGTTTTTAATCTCCTGGCCTAAAGACGTCCAGCACAGCTCCAGGATCCTAATTTAAATCTCACCCTCTGGTCATCTTAAGAGAGAAAAAAGAGACACAGAACTGTATATGTGAAAAAAAGAGCGAAAGAGAGAAACGGAATTGAGAATGGGGAGATGTGGGAAATTTAAGCCAAAAAATGAGAAAGAAAGATAGAGGCTGTTGCATTTTGGGAAACCATTTTACGCAAAGCAGTAAGACATCTTCCCCTGCATTTGGTTCTGGCTGAGAAATAGGCTAAATATAGATACAATATTTTTACTCTTCCTATTTCTCTGACTTGAGGAACATGTCTGGAGCTAGCCCATTTTTCACACGCTGTCTTGCTCCCCACAGCCTATGAAATGGTAATGAGATCTGCAGCCCTCTTCTTAAAAGTTGCATGAGTCTGACAGTTCCCATGTACCTAAGATTTTACCAAACCCACCTCAAAATCTTTTTTCCCACAGATCCATGTTTAGACCTGAAATGAACAAAGATTCTAAAACTCATCAGATGATGGTCATGGCCATGCCATTAACATTCAAATGACAAAATTTGAATTTTAATTCATGTAGATAAACATGTACTTTTAGTGTTGCATGCATTTTGGTATACATAAAATGCAACCATGCTAGCTAGCAGAGAAAATATTTAAAAATGTACATTTAGCTGCTTTGTTTTAGTATTCTACAGTCTTGGAAAACAATAGTCCTATACCATTTATTTCACATGCTTTAATGTATTTGCTCCAACACACCTGAGCCAAGGTTTAGGCCAGTTATTAAGGCCTTCCAGAATCAAATCAAGCAAGAAAGCTATGCGATACCATTGGCCCTCTACATGTGAAGGGGAAGACCATGACTGACACTGGTTGTCAGCAGTACCAAAATGTGTCATGGTGGTTCCTGACCTTGGATTTTGAAGCCAGATTGAAGCTCCCATTAAGATACATTTACACCCTCTGTTTGGCTTTTACGGCCTTCTCATTGGATTAGAAGTCCTGTTCTCATCTACATCTTGACCAATCGACTCATTCACTTAGGTAACTGCCCACTATTGGCAAGAGGCCAGATATATAAAATCCTTAAGGTGCCCCTATTGAACTGATAGCCAAGGTGATTCATCAAATTGACGGGGCGAGCTGGCGCAGGAGACAGCTGTATAAAGGGGAAGCACATATGGTGTACTCGGGTACCTAATCCTCTGTTCAACTAAACAAAATTAGCCGTCTCTGCCACTACCCCAAGTCATAAAAGTTGTCAGGACAGACCCTGGCTTGGGAACCACCTGGTGCAGGCTGCCTCGATTAAAAATGTAGGAAAAGTGAAATTGGTTTCTCAGCTCTTGCGTGGGAGGGAAGTAGATGTATATATTTGAGCCTGGGGAAAAGAACAGAAGGAAGAAAACAGCTCTGTTTTCCCCCTCAGAAACTGAAGATCGGAGAGGCACAAAGGTTTCATGAGCTTATTGTTTTTTATTGAAAGGACAGTGAACAAACAAGCTATTAGGCTTTTGATAGGATTCTTATATCTTTTTATTTTTATCTCTTAGATATAAGGCAGATAGTTAGCAATAGGAAACAGTATGTGAATGTAAAGACTGGTTATCAGGTGCTCCTTAGAGGAAAATGTTCTCTCTAGAATTCAAGTAAAATACATTGACTACTATGTAGATTTTACTATAAGGGATTACTAAGGGTTGGAGTAAAAATGTTTCAAAAAGGCGGTTTAAACTAAGGGAATGTAATCAACAACTGAACAAACTGAGCCTCTAGTGAAACCAAGGCTATAGACTCCATTAACCTTCTCCGCCCCCTGATCTTGTGAGTAAGTTGTTGCTTTACTAGGAGGTACCAGTGAAGCTGCCCCTAACAAGCATGCTGACACAGGGCTGCTCTGTTTAAATGCAGTGGGCTTAATTTTTAGCCTTCTAAACATCTCAGAAGGTTTCCCTTTTGCCCAAAGAGTCTATTCTTTATCTTCCAGAGTGACTGCATTGCAGATTCTGACACCTGACTCAGCCTTCAGTTAGTAACAAGCCCTTGATGAGTTTAAATGGACAGGTTGTACACGGGAACCTAGTTGGTACAATAGAATGTAAGGTTTTGGGGTTTTTTTTACATTATACATTACATTTGCATTATATTTTAAACAGTTCCAAAAGGCTCTCTTTCTCTTTGATCATTCTAGTTATTACAGAAAAGTCTTAAATCAGAAATGATATGCAGCATTTTTTTTGTGCATTTTTTCTTCAAATATTTGTGCATGCTTAGTAATAGTGGCCTGCAAAGGACACCTCTGGTTGGGGCAGAGCTGTACTGGTGAGTTCTCATCCAAAAATTGAGAGGTTGTGGAAAACCTTTAGATATTTCTGTATTAAACAGCAGCAGTAATGAAGTGCAGGATATTGAAAACTTGACAGTCCTGAACCATGTAGTATTGTAGCTTGTGTGTTAGGACCTGTCATCTCTGTAAGTATCATAGCATGTCTGTATTATTTATGTTAGAGTAATACCATGTGTGTGAGGACCTGTGTCATCTGTGTCATTGTTATAGCATGTGTCAGGATTACAGAAAAGTCAATAAAGGGCTACATACAACTTCACAATGTGTTTTTTCTTCCGTTTTAGGATGACTTCCTCTTTAGTGTGTCTGTTGTGAGTGGGCTCACGTGTATCATTCTGGCTGTTGCCAAGTTCATGCTGGGAAGAGTGTTAACCAGCAAAGCCCTAATCACCGACGGTAAGTGCAAGCACACATGCCGAACACGTGCACACACGCATATGATGACAGACCAACCTGTGCACTGCCAGGACTGACTACAAGAAATCCTATGATTCAATGCACCACACATGGACCCTGGAATGCTTGAGGCTGTATAACATCTACAGGACTCTTTAGACCCTTCATCAAGAACTCAGTGGGGCTGTGGAAGACAACCCTAGAGGCCTTCAGACCAATAGCACGAATCACCATCAATTGTAGGATACCAAGGAAATGCTCTGTCCCCGCTGCTGTTCTGCATAGGACTGAACCCCCTCAGTGAAATCACCACCAATAGTGGCTACAGATGCCAGCTACAAAATGGAGCAACTGTTTTGCCACGTCCTTTACATGGATAACTTCAAGCTGTATGCCAGAAAGATGGAATGTCAGAAAGAAGGCAAAAAGAGGAAAAATGTATTTCAAGTTGAATTCCTTCAAAGACAAGAGAATAAATCAGAGAACTAAAGCAAAAAAAAGCTTCTTTGGAATGTGAAAGCCATAAGAATTTCCAGATTTGTGTGTCACAACCCATGAAAATGAAAAAGAAATCCACAAATTTAATCTGGCATTAACATCTTAAAATTTTTTGCTTTAAGATAACATTTTTTTTTCACACAAGACTTTAGCTGAATGCAAGGTGAGAAGTGTTGTATAGAACATTGTGTTTGAAGATCTTCATCATAAGCAGTTCAATTCATGCATCAATTCTTTGGAAAACAAGAATGGAGTGTCACAGTCCCACTCAGACTTGAAGGCTTTGTAACATTGTATTATTAAGTCTATATACAGTGATGTCTATATAGAGTAATGTGTTATACAGTGTTGTACCTGCAAATAAACATTTACTGCCCTCATAGATTTAATAATAGCTAATACTCTTGGGTGCCAAAGACCTTTGCACATTATGGTATGTCTGACACTTCTTCAGGAATGACTGCATTCCTTCAAAGGTAAGAATGATCTTTTTCATAGGTTTTAACTCATTGGTTGGAGGCATCATGGGTTTCTCCATCCTCATCAGTGCAGAGGTCTTTCGTCATAAACCTAGTGTCTGGTTCCTGGATGGTACCATTGGGGTTCTCATTGGGCTCATCATTCTGTCTTATGGAATAAAGTAAGTACATCCAATCAGCTTCTGCATTGAGTACAGAGTCTTAAGCAAAGGTTAGATAACTGTTACCTGCCCTGCGTCTTTATTCATGATAGGCTAAATGTGGATGACTTGTGGAAGACAAGGGGTGAGTACACCCATATGTGAATACAGTGTTGCTTTTTGCCACAGGTTGTTGATCGACATGGTGCCACGGGTTAGACAAACAAGGAACTATGAGCGTTTCGAGTGAGTGAGAGTCAGGTGATGAGTGGGGTCGCTGTACACACAGGAGGACACTTACATGCTGCGATTCCCGTCTCCTTCATGTTCTCACACCTCTACGTCCCACAAACACACACAAGCACACATACGCACTCACTCTCACATACACCCAGATCAAGAAATATTACAGTGGCTGCACCATCTTCATCTCAGAAGCAGTTTACAAGACCAGTCATGCTTCCTTTCATCCTCAATCTCAGTCTGTCAGTAGATGAAGAAGAGGAGCAGCAAGGAAGACAAGTAAGAGATGATCTCCAAGTTCAGTCCTGGCATAAGAATCCAGTTTCTTAACAAATGGGTCTCAATATGAGCAATGACTGAATGATGAAAGGCCAACTCATTTATCTCAGTTGTCAGCTGTGGTATGTAAATCAAAATACTTGCAATGCTTTGTTGTTCTCCTCCATCTTCATCCTGACATGCTTTTTTTTTTTAAATATCCAGTTTCACATATATTTGCTCACCACAATCTTATAGACACCACCCCATAGCTCTCATAATGTGATGTGTTCCTCCAACCAGAGGTCAAATGGGTGACCTGCTGTGTCTAACCTCACACCTGCTGTGTCTAACCTTAGCGCTCCACACATGGCCCCTTCCTGGCTCCTTCTCTTGCCCCATTTCCTTACAACCAAAGCCTTGTTATTCCAGAGAAATTTCATTAAAAAATGTGACTTCATCTAGAAGGTCACTGAGCCAGGGACATGCAGAGCTCCCAGGCCAGTCCTTGATAATGGAAGTCCTGGATAGCTCAGTGAACTGAATGCACAAGAGGACGCATGATTTCTTGCCCAAGGTTGTGCTAAGTGCAATCTTAGAGTGTGAATGTAAAGGTCAAAGGCCAGTCCTTTTACGCTCAGTGTAAAGTCAACAAGCAGAAAGGAGAAACTTAAAAATCCCTGAGATGTAGACAAAAGAGGCCACCGTAGATCAGGGGTGACCTGTAGAGATTCAATGCTCACCACTCATGTAAATAGCATTACATAGCAATGTTACCATATCAGCATTAGTAGCTGTAGTGCTGTGCTAGCATTTGATTTAAGCTTTTCAGTCCTTCTTTTGCCACTTATCTTGCAGCAATTAAGCTGCATGGATCCCACAAACACCAGGTTTACTTGTTTTGAGAAGTATTCTCTAAGGCTTTGGAAGAGCAGGTCTTTCTGGGTTTGTATGTATGCCTAATATTTCATGTTTATTTATTATGTATATTTATTTCATTGCCAGAGAGAAGAATACCTCTCATAGTCTGCTCCTTGAACTGTAGTGTGGGGATCATTTAAGATTAAGCCTGGCATGCTTGCACACATGCACCTGTTTGCCAAAACCAGTAGGGATAGTTTCCTTTTACTGCCAAGAGGAACGCAGATTAGGTAATGTTAAAGGACCTACTGGTGTTACAGAGCTTGGTATATCAGTGTTTGTAATCTGTTATTAGAATGATTGATGTACAGAGTTATAATGGCATGGTTTTAAATGGTATAGTAATATCATCAATTTGCAATTAGTTCTTGACCAGCAAGAGACAGACAGGGTTTGTCAGGAGATAATAATCATCAGTTTATCATTAACAAGGTTTTTTGCCTATATTTTATATACCCTACATTCAAAATGAACAGTATATTCATGTCACTTTCAGATGCTTGTAATGAACCATAATCCACAGAGTTGGCCAAAGTACTGACATTTTCCCCATCTGTAAACTTGCACAGTCACTGGTTGTCTTTAGTTCTGGAACATTCCAGCAGCTTCACACTAAGGGTATAGTTACTCCCCAAAACGTTCCACTAACTTTTATACCTCATGGTGCAGAGAGACAGATAAAAAATAAGTCTGTCAGTTGATGCCTGAAAACTGCATAAGCAAACACTCCAAACAAGAGTCCACAAGGTGTTCCTGAAATAATGACTGGTTGTGTCGTTATGTCAGACATTGGTAGAAGTGTTGTACACATCAAAAGTGGACCAAAGGCAGTTGTCCAGAACAGCCATCAGAACTCCCAGAGCACATTTGGATGGCTGCGAGTCTAACTTTCACTACTGCAGCTTGTCATTGTTAAATGGAGTCTACATTAGACAGCGGGGTCCATAAGGGGTGGGGGGTGGAGGGGTGGATTTGGATCTACTGAAGAACTGCTGAAGTCTGCAGAGAGTGATTGAGATGAGTGAGTGTATCTACACACACAGTGGCATTAGTTAAAAAAGAAGCGTGTTTCAGATCATGTCTGTTGGCACATGCATAAGCTCATCTTTATCACAGAATCGCAATAATGAAATAAATCACGCAACCCACACAAGAACACCAACTCCTCCTGCTCTGGGGGTCCTCCTGAAACTAAATAAATAGCGACTGGATCACACTGTAGATGTTTGAAGATCTGAAGTCATTCCAAGGTTTAATTCTACCCCTTTTCATGATTTGAACATGAACACATACCCACAACACACATGCACACGCAACCCTCTTTAGGTAATAAGATGTGGTGTTGTGTTATGATCAGAAACAGTAATGTAATTTTGCACAACTCAGAAAATGTCACATAGTGATTTCATTTTTGGTTTACTAGTTTACATGAAATCACAGTTACATTGTGTTGTTCTACATAAGTATTTATATGATAAATATAGCTTTGTACATTATAGATATGGAGTTGAATAATATTGTTTCCTGATTGATAATACATAATTATGTCATGCTATCTCTAAAGAGGTTGTTAATGACATTATTAAATGCATTTTATAAGCAATGTAGATGACTAGCATATGTGTCTTTACGTACATGCAGTAGATTTGGTATTGGAAGTTACAGAGTTCCTGTACAATGTAAAGTGATCTGAGTGCGATGTTCTCTCTGCTCTACATCTCAGCTCACCTACAGCACACTGATATGTATCCTGAAACAATGTATCCTGTTGGAAGACAATCACAGGCCAGTTCATAATGGCTAATTACTCTCTGTAGGAAAGCTTGTTTTGTTTTGATGCATATATGCTGTTGAGGCCATTTATATGCACTTAATTTTATTATTATTTTTGTTTTGTTTTTCAAAATGTACTAAACCTTCTGTGATGCCTGAATTATTGTTACAATAATTCAGGTGTTACAACAAATTCTTATATGTTATAATCATACTGTATCAAATTTTATAATCATGTTATATTTATTTACATTTTAATGACTACCGCCAATGTCCTGCAATAGTTAATATGAAAGTTTAGCTTTTTTTTCTTTCGTTTTTTAATAAATATTTGACCCAGGTGTAAACCGTAGACACTTAATGGACTAGTAGATCTGCCTGGGCTGATCATTTGTGTATAACTGATGGTCATGCAATGTTAACTGAATTCTGCTTGTTGTTGTTACTGTAAAAATGATCTTTTCATAGAAAACTGTGATCGTATTTTAAATAATTGTATGTGAAATTGTTTTACTTTAAATAGAGCTGATCTTGCATGAACACACACACACACACACACACACACACACACACACACACACACACACACACACACACACACACACACACACACACACACACACACACACACACTGCTATACTCATGCTATAATGTATAGGCGTACGTGTATAGTTAGCAATAGTCAGTGCCCAGCGGAAGACCACCTAGTTTGCTTCGCATGGGAAGAAGAGCGAACTTTCTTCTTCGGAGTGCTTGGACAGGTGTTTATGCGGAGATTGTATTTCCTGTGTAAATGATCTCGGTCCCAAAGAGGATTATATCTAACTGTAAATATGAAATTTGTCAGTGGTACTTCTGGAAATGTACCATACATTTCTGCAGAGCACATGACAAAAGGTAGATCGTTTCGACCAAAATGTTATATGGAAAATAAAATCTGCTTTAGGAAACCAGTGTTTTAATGTCTATTCGTCTGTTGGGGATACAAGTTGTAAATGTTTTGGATCGAAGACAACTGAAGTTTAATTTATTAAAAAGAACTGCATGTTTAGATGGCATTAAGAGGCAGTTGTGCGCTGTGTGGGTAGCAGCTGTAGGCAAACGTGATATTACTGCCATCTACTGGAAATTAAACGCAAATTACAAATCTGTACGGTGCCCTCTGTTGTGCGACGTGTCGTCCAGATAAGGTTAATGTAAAAGGCAGGTTGTAGGCTATTTAGAGTTGGCTGTAGGGTCTGCTTATACATGCATGGCTTACCTCGGTCTTTCTTTGAAGGTACAGCAACACAACATTTCTAACTTTTGTTTTATATATTTCTAGAGTCTATATTTACATCTCGTCCAGCATATAAAATAACCGTTCATTTTAACGCAATAGCAAATTTCGCGTAGTTTTATAATTCACCACCAGATGGCTCTACAGTCATATGGTTGTACAAGCATAAACAAGGACAGTAATAAATCTGGCGATCCAATTAGTGATAGTTTTATAATTATGCCCATTGCCTATTACTTCACATCGCAACTGAATGTCAAAGTGCCTATCCACCAAGAGACTCGTTTGACTACCAAATGTAAATGCATATAGTTAAAATTTTATCCAGAAGATATCCACGTACTAGTCTCGTGAAACGACATGGCGTAAACGATGTCTTGCCGCCATTTGACCGAGTGAAGAATAAGTGGAGGCGAACCCAAAAACGACAAAGCACACATAGTGGGTGTTACGAATAATTATTTAGAAAAAAAAAAAAAAAGTTTTCGGGAAAAAAAGTAAAATAGCGGGCATCCCACATATCCGTGAGGTAGTTTATTATAACGTTACTTGTCATTTGTTTTCTTTCATTTGTTCCGGCAGTGTAGTTACTATCTAGCAGGTTCACCGACATGCTCTACCCACCGCAGTTGGTCACATATCAGTGGAAAAGTAGCTTTGTTGCAGTACTTTTCATGGCTGTTCTGCCCAGTAACAGCCTATATAGTTGGCAGTGTGTGATTTTGTGTGGTTGTTTCGAATTGCGTCTGTTAGGTTACAAATTTTTGCAGACAGCAAGACCTATTGCTAGCTATCTTATTAGCTCCAATATTAGCTTTATTTAGATACCTCTTTAGTTAGTGCGTTTTGACCATTTGTTTGCTATCCCAAAACCCCTACCCTGTTTTCAACACGGACGCCTTTTTATTCGAATACAAATAAGTTTGCTTCCCCAGCAAATACAGATAAAAATTTAAATACTGGGCTCTCTGCACTTCCTAGTGTAAAACCTGGCTTTTCGTGGGACGTCTAAGGCTACGTTCACACAGCAAGTAAATGTGTTTCAAATCTTTTGCTCCATATGTAACAAAGATTTGTCATTTGTATGGCAGTGTGAACAGCAACAAACACACTGAAACGATCGTTTTCAGTCCCGGCTTGGGCCACATTTATAGGGACTTTTACGTCAGTTCAGCTGGACATTTGTCGTACATTTGCGCTGCCCAGAAGGAAACATGAAAACAGTAACGGAAGATTTCAGAAGATTTTCTAATGTAAGCGTATGTGACGTGTCCTCTGCATTTTGGTATTGGGGGAAAGTGTATGACTTGTGTATGACTTGTATGGTATATAATGCAGTGTAAGAAAACAGTATAAGATACTTAGCTAAGATACTTAGCTAAAAGTTGCGGCAGACCCTTTGCATTGCATATCTTACAAAATGTTTTTCCGAGTAGATACGTGGCACTGTACAGAAGGGGAATGTTATACAGAACATGCTGAAGAAGCGAGTCAAGACAGTTTATTATCTGACAGTCTGCGTAGACAGAACTGAAGTTTGTTCATGGCAAGTCCTCCGTTTACTTCCATTCAGTCATTGAGCGTCCGGTCTCGGCCCGCACCTCATTATGCATTTTAAACCAAGGCTTTCTCTCACCCCCTAGGGCAGAGTCTCTGATTTCAGAGGCGGTATAGCCAGGTAACATTTTAATGCGCACACCATTTGTATAGGCTTAACTGTTGTTTATAGCAACAGTCACCCAATTGTAACTGTAGTAATGACAAACTTGTCACATTACATGTTCATAGTGATGTAATTGGTGGGTGTGAAGAGATTAGCAAATTATCTGTTGTTCTTTATTGCGTGATATTTATTTCAGTATTTGCAACTGGCCTCCTCTGCAGATTAACATGAGCATTATTTTTTAGGCTAGTTACTGTAGACCCCATTTTGATTGTTTACCTTTAGACAAAATGCTGCGTGAAGCATTATTGTTTTGCATATGCAGGTCAGTTTAGCAGCGTGAACAGACTAATGTGAGATATAGGTCACACTGTGAACAGCCTAACAACAACAAAAATGGATTGGGGTCATTTCTACCTGCTGTGTGAATGTAACCTAAGATTCTTTTTTTTTTCTCTCTCTTTTTTTTTAAATGTTGCATGTTGTTTTTCCACACAAATGCAGTAATATTCAATTACTTCAGGTTCACACTCCTTATTAACTGTCATGTTAATTTCTGCCAAGAACATACTAGTTTCTAATATATTCCACCACCCACTTTATATGCATGAGAACCTGGATGGCCCAGTGCATCACTGTACGTAATTAGATGTCCTTGGCATAAGCCACAGCTTCCTCTCCCAAACAGGTTTAGCTAGTGTGCAAACAGATAGTGAATGTTTCACACTGAGCCTTGTCTCTTCTCCCATATCCCACATGCTACGTGTTCATGGTCATAACACTTAAAGTAGACACAATATTTGAATATGTGAATAACAAACAATTAGTGTATATAAGGCCTATTCTTTATTATCTTTTTTATTTGTTATTCTTTTTATCTATAAATAATTGTTTATTGTTTCCTATTTTGGAAACAATCCTATTGGCTTCCTTTAATAAATGCGACAGGTTCAGTGGCAACAAATTAGTCACATTCTCTACAGAATATTTAACCCAAGGGGCCCAACAGACTACTATACCACAGTGTTGTCTGCAGGATTATGTTACAGCACAATCACTGAGAGCTCGGAGAACATGACCCTTTCTTTGATTTATGTCATTTTGGAAGCTGTGATCCAGGGAACAGCTGAGCTGAGCTCACAAGGAACGTGACATGAAGATGTACGGGTTGTTAATCAAAGGAGGTTGACTCGTGAGTGAGAATACCTATGCAGCCATATTCATATCAGTCATACTGAAATCTACTGCAGGATAAATAGCTTTCCTAAGCTTAGATTTAAAAAATGCTGAGCAGCGTAACATATTAGTTGAATAACTGTAGGTTGGAGAGCTATGTTTTAGCCAGGCAAAAATAATCTAATTTGACATGTCAATTTTGAGTACAGTATCTGCATGGGTCATGTGCTTACTGTTTATTCTGCTTTGACCTTTCACAGTTTAAAGACTGTGTGAAGTCCTGCAGAGGTCATGGTGTTTTTTTCAACCATTCCCTAATGGGCTTCCAGTGCTTTGGCCTGCTATTCCCCTTCCAGCATCCCATTCCAGCCTTCCAAAATACTGTTCTGGGAATGGCCAACATTAGCTGCACACAGCTTCTGGTTGACTAACTACTCCTGGTTTTACAAAAATGCTCTAATGAAGCTGCATAACCCTGAGAATGTGGGGTCAGGCTATATGGTGAAAGGACACATTTAACAGTACAAGACTTGAATTCAAACTAAGACATAGTTCCATGGTGACTGAGTTCCAGAGGGAATGCCATCTCAGCTAGTGCCTGTGGTTCAGAGGATAGTCTGGTCTTTCCACGGAGCCCCAAAGCTGTATGGAACTGTTGGAATCTGTGAGTCTGTGGTGCTTCTCCAATCCTCTCCCACAACCCCAGACCAAGTGTAAATCTTCATCTGACATGCTGAAAAGGACTGATACAGTTGCCATGGGCTTGGTGTGGTCGGGGTGCCTATATGTGTACGGTGGAAGTTGCATTATAGGGATTCCAGACCTCTCACGGCATGATGACTTTGTTTGAAACTGAAACCAGTGGTGCTGCTTAGGGTTGAATTTTGAAATGCAACCCCAATACAGATGCAGTTGTTATAGCTGCATGCTTATCTGGCTTTTACTGCCTCAGCCATGTGTATTTATCATGGAGGATAGACAATAAATCCATGATTTGTATACACACTGACATTAAATCTCATGTTAAAACGTGTGTTGACATTAGTCTGATGATAATGTGATGAAGCCCCCGTGTATAGCTCAGGCATGAGCAGGACTCTTTATTCTGGTCTGACCTGTCAGGGTAAAAATGGAGTTATGTTCCAGCTACACTTACTCAATAGCCCCACCTGCTGGACCACACCTCAAATGAGTAATGGAGTCTTATGCAGAAAGCATAGTTCATCCTTCTAAAAAAAAAAAAAAATTTAAAGTATGACTTTCTGCTATATGTGAATTTTAGAAATGTGTCATATAATTGGGATATGCTCACTGAACCTGATTAATCACTGTCACATTGGAAAGGATTTATGTTTCTAGTTTCAATGTGTTTCTCAGGCAAGTGTAACCTAAAACCTGAAAGCTTTTCCGTCTCAGTGAAAAGCTCCATAGCTAAGGGAGCACAGCAGCAGGTCTGGAAGGACAACCAGAGGTGGGCCTTTGTTCAGCGAAGGAGAGGGCACTCTAGGCATGGTGCGCCACCTGCCATGACATGGCCACGTGGATTGGAACTCCCAGCTGTGAGCCTCCTGTCTGACCTTGCGTGAGCTTGGCCACTACAGTCTGTGCATGCTAGTCATTAAGAACCTGAACCTGAATTCTGAAATACTTGATACATGTGGGAAGTTCACTGGAAGTTCTTTGCTATATCTCACTGTGCAGGGCTTGCACACTGGGAACTGGGAATAAAACCACAGGACAGAGTTTAAAGTGGAATGGAAATGGTGATTTATTTTTATTAGCAGGCTGGGAGTTCAAACCAAACAAGCAAGCAAAACAACCCAAGGGCATATTAGTAACGGCAGTTCAAAAGTAAACAAAAAAACGAATACCTCAGTTGAACTAGTTATTCCAGACAAGACTTGCTTTTTCTGCAGGAGCTTCAGTTATGATTCCTCATTGTCACATCGTGAAAGGAAAATAAACAACTTACATAACTGTTACTGACAATCTCTGGCAAACATGCATGCATGTGTATGTATCCATGTGTGTGCATGCATGTGTGTTTAGTGGAAATTTCTCAGGATCCCTGATAGAACACTTCGGGGCAAATATGTACTTTTGTACTGTTGCTAGTGTGCATTTCAGGTCACATCATGCCATGTTAACATCTCTGTCACATCACACCATGTTGACATCTCTGTCACATCACGCCATGTTGACATCTTTGTCACTTCAAGTCATGTTAACATCTCTGCACATGACCTTCCTTATGTGCTCCACTCAGATGAGTGGGTGAGGCGGTCAGATAGCAGCTGGCAGACTTAACAAGAATGATTCAATTACAGTGAGTAGGACCCTCCCTATTATCATACACAATAAAAACAGGTTTTATGATTTTTGTTGTGTTTTCATATAACAAATATAAATAAATAAATGAAAATGTAAATAAATTAATCTATAAACAGTCGAACTGATTGTATATAATAATGTATATAATATACTATGAAGTGTGACATATAATATAATGACTTTTATGCTTAGATATGACTTGTATAATATACCATTTTAAAAGCTTGCTCTTACTGTAACATACATTATAGTTTTTCAGCCATACACACACACACACACATGTGCGACCTCCAGCTAAACTAGCCAATAGCGCCCTTAGGCTTAGGGAGGAGGTCCTGGCCAAGCCGAAGCAATTTGCTTGTTATGGAACGTGGATAAGTGTTTCAGCCAATGAGGGGCAAAAGGGAAGCCCTTGTTACCATGGCAACAGCCATATGCTTGCCTTATGGAGGGAGAGGACATGAGTGTAATCAGGGACAGTCTGAACTGGATACATACATGCATGTATCTGCATGTAACTGCACTTTTAGTAAAAAAAAAATCCTTTCATTTTTCTCAGTTGAAACCAGGTTTTTCCCACTGCTCCAGTAGCAGTACTACAAGCAGAAAATATAAAATTAAATAATTCCATTCACTGATATTTTTTAAGCACTGAACGTTGCTCTACCCGATGATATATTTCTATAAGCCTCACATATCAGAAACGCTTGCTGACCCACTTTTGTATGAACAGAAGGACCTGTTCTAAAAGAGGCCAGTGCTTGAAATCTGAGCTTCAAATAGATAATTTATTGTCAGCCTGCATTTCCTGTAAAAGGAGTACATAGTGATATCAAAAACGTATTGTGCACCTTCATCATTGACACCTCCAATAAAACCTAAATGACAGATGAATCACTTGCGTTGGTTAATGTGAATACCTGTGAACTGCATGCTTCATCTGTACTGTGATTAAACTATTGGTTAACATTTAACCTGCCCAACAGATCTAAATGTCTCAGCTATTTGGTTTAATTACAAAGACAAATAATTGAGCCTTTGTTCAGTGCATGTTTTAAGAGCTTCACCTAAACATTATCAAAATGTATTTCAAGGATTTTTATCTTCCATCAGGCCATTAGTGCAAACACGTGCAAACAAGCCGTGTTATCACATCGAGAGAGCCAAAGCTCTTGAGTGACTGTGAAAAAGTCCAGACTTCCATGGACCCAACTGTGTTATCAAGTCAAACAGGGCTTGAAATCAACAAACATGGAAGTCGTACGTGAAACATCCACAGTATTGTAGCTTTCAATAAATTCCTGCTATTCCTGCTTTACATAGTAAATGCACAATGATGAAGGACCTCAGTCCAAAATATCCTGTTTCACTGGAAACCTTGTGTACTGTATAGTTTTTACTACCTCTATAAAACACTTTATGTACATTTTATATATACATTTTATATTATATATATATATATATATATATATATATATATATATATATATATATATATATATATATATATTTTTTTTTTTTTTTTTTTTCAGTTTGGTGGCGCTAGTGTGCATTTGAATCATATTTGACTGAAAAAAGAAGACAGAAATCAGAACCAATAAAACATTTGGGCAGAGTCATTATCTGACATCCATTGCTAACTGACTTTGATATTATGGTCCTATAACTGACATGAGAAGGGGACGATGAAGAGGTCTACTGGAGCACTGTGTGCCAGGAGAGAATAGGACTTTTCTGTGTGGATGTGTTATGTGTAATAGGACTTGTCTGTGTGGATGTGTTATCAGAAACACACTAAATAAAGGACAGGTGAGCTCGATCATGATGACTAGACATTTCAGTCTCTGCGTTGCTTTACCTTATGAAGAAACGCTAGGTTTGGCTCTTAGCCCAATCACACGTACTCTTCTCACATGATTATACGTGTTATCACGATAACTGCAGAGCGACGCATGAAGAGATGGAACTAACAGGCCGGGGATGGCAGCATATGCTCCTCAGTTGATTAGTGTGAAATGGGTGTTGTTTGGGGTAACCTCAGTGGTGGAGGGAATACTACAATATGGGTGTGTTCAGGAGATGACCATGGGAAATCAAAGGAGTTTCGTAATAGCTGTATAGGTCAGGAGAAAGTCCATCCTTGTGCAGATCCCCATGCAGTCTTATAGAGAGACATGTGTTGCCACCTAGAACGTATGAGAATGTATGATACATTCTCATGTCCCCTTAATATGTATGATTCCCTTTAAACACATACATACTCATATGCCACAAGTCTGTGCCCCATTTATATAGAATAATTTCAAGTCAAGTCAAATTTATTTATATAGCACTTTTTACAACAGAGGTTGTCACAAAGCAGCTTTACAAATGTCCAAGTCCAAGCCCTCAGTGAGCAAGCCAAGGGCAACAGTGGCAAGGAAAAACTCCCTAGTGCATGAGGAAGAAACCGTGAGAGGAACCAAGACTCAAAAGGGGTAGATTGAGTTCAGAGAACAGATGAATTTTCATTTCATTTCATACTAAAACTTAGACTGTTCTCTACAATTATTCAATATGAAATCAGAATTAAAATGTCCAAAGGTTATTTTTCTGTTCAATGTGAGATTTGGACATTTTTTGACCTTGGAATGATAAACAAGCAATTTTATGTTTAATATTTGTTGGCAGTAGGTGACAAATATTTTATTTGTTTAATATTTGTTGGTAGTAGGCAAGTGGATAATTTAGTTTCACTTCAGAAAAAAATATTTGAAAAACAGCCTATTCAGGAGATACACTGAAATTATAAAACATTATTTATATTCATCCATAAACACTTAAACAACCTGAACCAAACAGCTTCGTTAACATCACCTCAAAAACCACAGGCATTATACATCTCAAACCAACTTGGCTGAAATGGGAGAGGCTGCAAATTACATAACCAAAATCTCCATAGAGACAAGATTATCATATGCTGGTACTTCTTCAATGCTCAAAACATATAAGACTTGCTTGGTTCTGGGTAAGTCCAGCTCCTTATAGCACACAACTGAACATAAATTCTTGGTAAGACACAGTGACTTGAAACCAGCTTTTTGACATTATGAAGGAACCAGCAAGCAGGCAGTATTTGAGTAATGATGGATGTCCCATGTCCCCCATTCAGGCCCAGTCTACCCACAGGCATCCTGGTTAGACACACATCCTACAGTCTCATCACACATGCAAGTAATCATAATGGTGTAGAGGAATGCCAGGATGTTTATACGACCAAATCCTTAGGCACATATGGCACATAGTATGTTTAGAGCTTTTGATTTTTTAATTACTAATTTATTTATAATTTCCTGCTCTCCTGTGGGTGATTAGTGCAATTCAAGGTAGCTGCAGGATGGGTTTAAACTCTGTTTTATCATTTTGGTCTTTTGGTCCCTGTGTTCCATTTATACCACTTATTATTCCAGTTAAACCTGAAAAATAAGCTTCTGCAGTATCATTTCTCTGTGATTTATGGTGTTCAGACACCCTGACGCCATCGTGGCAGTCGGCTGTCCTGACAGCTAGTTTGGCTTCTGGTTAAAGCTTCAAATTCAGTCAATCTACACTGTAATTTAAAGAAGCAAACAGGAAAAGCTAATTTCCAAACAGCTTGTCATAAATCAGACTAAAATGGTAGGGTTTGAAGGTATATCACTGAGGGAGTACATTCTTCCATATAACAGAAAGGCCCATTAACACATGGGACCAGATGGCTGTATACTAGTGTAAACGATGTGCTCACATTGCTATTTCTTAGAAATTACTTCCACTAGAAGAAGGCCTATGAAATATTAGCCTACAAAATATTAGCAGTTTGACTGGTATATGTTATAAAAGAGATTCATTTAATTAGCAAGAAATCCTGTTGTCACCTGTTTTTATGGACGAAATGTACATGGTGGCTATCCCAGATACGCTGTGGAGGAACTTAATGTCTTTAGAAGCTTAAAGTACAAACACATTGAAGTCTCATAACAACTAGGTCAAAAGGTGTGTGAATCTCATGTGCATAGAACAGTAAAACCTTTTGACACGTTCTGTGGGTTAAATAGTAAAAACTTATTTACTGCAAAACCCCAGAATAGGTGAGAAATGCAAATGTATCTTTGTTCTTACATCTGAGCAGATGACTCAGTGCTGAGGCACACTTTCTATAGCAAAAGAGCAGGCTAGAACACGTTTAAGAATTCTTGTGCACACAACCGCAAACACACACACACACACACACACACACACACACACACACATACACACACACACACACACACACACACACACACACACACACACACACACCCGCAGCGTACTCTTTAATCACCTAGCGGCGTCATGCACGTCACGCTCACTGTATTCCAGAGCATGACTCCACCATGGCCCAGGCTGTATTGAAAGACCAGGCAAAAGACATGGCCACTCAAGAACTGAATCGATTCAGATGTAGTATGACTTTTCATTGACCATCTGGAGGCAAACAACGCAAATAAATAAATAAATAAATGAATGAATAATCTCTAAATACCCATTTTCCCATGTGTCTATTAAACCACAGTTACAAATCAAATCAAAGGTGTTGCAAGGTATTGCAAGGTAATAAATAATCACTCCTTTTCTACAGGTAGTCCCTGCAGGCTTTTAATGCACTTTTAAAGTCACTTGAGCAGGAGAATGTAGGCCAAGGCCCATAAAAGCTAAATACCCAGGGGCAGGAAAGCTGGTTAGTAAAGCAGCCCTGAAAGCTTGCTTGGCTACTGGCAGGATTTATGTTCTCCAGCTGGGGACCCTTGGCAGTCACCTCTGACCCTGCGGCCCCACCCCGAGAGAGAGGCCACAGACTCTGGTAAGGCTGTCCCTGTGTGGGAATCGCTTCCTGAGCAGTTTCGGTTAGAAAGGACATGGACAAAGGTTTCTTTGTGTCCGGAACGCAAAGCCACCAATCTCTACAATCTAATGCAGCAGGATTCAGTTTCACTGCTCTGCAGACAGGGCAATATCTCGAATCCCCGAAGGCTTCTCTTCAAGGAGTCAGGGATGAACAAATTGGAACAGAACCTTGTCAATTGAGATCCTTCACCATCTGTTTTTGCTTAAGTGAGCTGTTCAAGAAGACTGTCATGGTACCCACCAGGTTCCACCATCAATTTCTTCTGCATAAATATGACATTTTTGCAAATTCGAATTTTCAATCCTGTATTTGCATGGCACAGGCCCAGCTGACGCTTTCGTCAATCAAATCCATTCATTTAACCCGGACACAAGACATCCCTTTGAAGATGCCATCTCTTTGAACACTTCCCTGCCCTCCATTTACTGAATCATATCACAGTGGGTGAAGTAATTCTTTAGCCTCTTATGAATAGCATGGAAATTAATTACCAGTGTATTAGGCATTTTATAAGAATCTCTCAAAATCTTTCTCTGTTTCTGTCTCTCTTTATTTCTCTCCCTCTCTCTCTGTTGCTGTTCCTATTTGTTGCTCTCTCTCTCTCTGTCTATCTCTCTCCCCATCTGTGCCTAACAAAAGCTCTGTTGTGAGCTATAATAGCTGAGTACATTTTCTTTGCTACTGCTATTGTTTGCACAACAGAACCTGTAAAGTCCTAGCCCCCTGGTCACAGTGTTGGCTGAGTCTCCAGATTCTCTTATGTAGGCCTGAGGTTTTTTCTCCTCCTGAAAAAATGTTTGCTTAGATTTCTGTTAATTTAGCATTTGTTATTTGTCATTCTCAACATACAAGTGCTATCTTAAAAGTTGGGGCTTGGTTTAACAAGGTTTCGAGCATGCATAAAGGCTATTAGCAACTCCACCAAAACAAATGTAATGAAAAGGCAGCAAGAGTTGTAAAAATGGATGAAACAGTCTAAACATGCAAATCTTTCCAGTGGTCACTGACATGAACAGCTGACTATATTGTATATGCAACCACACAGGATTAAAATGTAACCCTTCACCAGAAGTGTTTCCCAGACATACATATAAACCAGTGAGGCTATGTCTACATATGTCTGAACAGGGAGCACATTGCCTCTAGCCTCAATCCTGTTAAGAGTTCTAGTGAGACAATACTGAGGAGGGCAGTAACCCGCCATACTGAATATCTTCCCTAGTGATCCCTTTATCAAATTAATTGGTGTTAATGTGTTTTTGGACTGTTGTAAGTAGAACACTTTGTATGGTTTGTGTAAACTGATTGAACAGCACAGTTATGGGGAAATGAGTGCCTGTTTAAGGCATCTTCCACACCTAGTCACAGTCCAGCAGATTGTTCTTAAACAAGGTACCAGTAGATAACCGGTATATAACTGTAATATGTTATCTACTGGAACTACTGGGGTGGCTCTGAAAGATAATGATTTAGATCCATTCCACACGTTCATGTGTGAAGCATGGCTTTTAAATGCGGTTAGAAAGAGGTCATGATGCAATGCATCGAATGAAAACCACATACCTAAAAGGAGGGATGACATCAGACCATGACAAGCTCAAAGAAAAACAGTCTGGAAAGGATCTGGAGGCAGCAATTCCGCCGACAACCAGCATTTTACCAGGTGAGCTATCGGCATCCATCTACTGAAGATGACCACACAGTTATTGGCTACAACCTTGCCTTCATCACCAGCTGAGGACTGTTCACACTCACAGGAAAAACAAATGGGGAAGAGGCTTAACCCTAAACTTGCATGATGATCTCAGTCATTTCCTGTTGCGAAAACACTAGAGTGTAGTTCACAGTATGTGACAGGTTTTTGGAAACTATATTTAGAAATGTGATAGTATCATGACCAAACAGGGCACTGCAAGTTTGCTTCCAATTGGGTGTATTTTAAATACCATCTGCAATATTTGTAGTTGTATGAAAGAGAAGCTTTGGCCCAGGAATATTATTACACAGAACTTCATGGTTTCAGATTAGTACCATTAATTAAAATTTGGTACAAAGCCCACCCCTCTCCAGCCTTCATTAGTCACCTTGTTGAGCAAATGGTCCTCAGCCAAAGATCCTCTGTTGAATTGAGTCCAGAACAGGATTTTAATTCAGATCATAATGAGAGTCTCCTGTGAGCTCGTCAGGATCAGGCAAGGACATGTAGGCTTGTTCCAACACCCATAAAGAAATTACGGTGATGCTAGTAGGCTACACAAATACACATTCAGATAACTAAGGTGAGATGTCTTTTTCACATGAAGATGAAAGATGATCTTTTTTGTTTTAAGTACATTTTTTTTTTCTGTTTTTGAGGACACACAAGTGAGGCACTGAGTTTGATGAAAGGTAATGGAGAAATTAATTGTCCATGGGGCTCTCCTGGGTTAATTTTTCAACCTGGAAGACACGTGAACACTTCTACGGGTTTTTTTGTTATTGTTGTCAAGTTTCATTTTGATGAAAAAGTTAATTGTGGAAAAGGGTTTATTGCTACTGAAGAAATGTTGGGTTATTTAGATACTATTTGGTGGTAACTAAGGGAATTCATATGAATCATTGCCCTTCCTAAAAAGCTTCTACTTCCTCGAGACTGCTGTACTGTGACCAGATGGACTGGTTGCCATGTCAACATGATGGTGTGTCATGTGAAGGAGTAACCTTAAACAAAGCCCTTAGGTCACAAGTCAGCCCTTCTCTTCTTTCTCACCCTTTGTCCCACTCACTGCAGACTTTGGCTTTGTACAAAACTGTACAGCATTTTCAACAAAACCTGTCAGCTTCATACTCAAACAGGAAAAACTAATCTCTCAATTACCCACAATATAAGTAGAATTTGGCTAACTCACCTCAACCATTATCCTTGGAAAACAAACAAACAAAGGTAAAAAAAAAAAAAAGGTAATTCAAAACATAATTGTATATTAACTACACATTTCTCAAATTTCTTAAAGTTGCTTCTTCATGGACATAATTGGTTTAAATATTCTATTTTTTAAAAAGGTAAATGCAACTGAACACAAACCACAAGAACAAGGATACTAGTCATGTCATCTGTATATTTAGGGCTTAAACACAATGTAATGAACAACTTAATGTACAACCCATGTACATAAACACAACATTCAGGGCCCCAATTTGCACAGACATGACTGATTCTGCTCTTTGAAGAAAGCAGACACCTCAGATGACTAGTAGTTAAGTGCCATGTGCACCAGAAGACCAGTAATTACTGGAGGCTTTGAATCACAAATCCCAACATGACCCCTACCCATTTTAACCATACTGAGACAGTCCAATATGATGCAGCCAGTTCAGCCTATTATCACTTCCAGATCTCTCAGATCTTTGCCTGCTATTGAAAAACTTTAAATGAGCAGCCCTGTGCAGTTCATCTCACACAGTAATGGCTTCCTGTTCTTGTTGCTCCCATCCCCAAAGATGCAAATTCATTGTTGCCCCCCTCCAGCACCCATCTCTCTCTCCCAAAAACACAAACAAACAAACAGAGGGAGGGAGAGAGAGAGAGAGAGAGAGAGAGAGAGAGAGAGAGAGAGAGAAGAAAATGTATGAAATGAGGACTTAAGCTTAGAGTGAATAAGCCCACAGTGTGGGCAAATAACAGCCACCCATGCTCTGGAAAATACACTATAACCAGAAACTAAAGGGTACCACCACTAGCTTTACTAGAGTGAGGAATGCATAAGGAACGTCCATCCTATCCACATTTCACATTTCAAAGAAAACTCTAAACATGCCTCTCTTTTCAACATATGTTGCCTTTATGTCCAGTTTGCATCACATTATGGGGTCAGATTTTAGATGGAGATAACAGGATGAAAGGATGACTGTTGTGTGATTAATTATTCATCTGTAGCATCCTGAGACTCTGGGTTACACTAGTGGTTTGAGAGTGACCTGTGTGCTATGCTCATCTCTGTATCATGTTAAATCCATGGAAACTTGCAAAAATAACTGTTAAAGAGATAAATCAATAATATCATCAAATATTACAGTCATAAATTAACTATGGCACAAAAGATGTTTTCTTCTTTTTTCTGCTTCACAATATACTTGTATAATTAACTGTCTTATTTGCAATGACAAGTAAGTTAACTTCAGTTTCTCTACGTTTTTAATTAAGTACAAGTCTATCATTATGGTATAGTAGTTTTTTTTTTTACATAACTTGCTCATGCCATTACTTGAAGAAGGAACTGTCTGTGAACCGACTGGTGTATGTGGGAGTAACAGATGGTGGTGGTCTACCACTAAGTCCTTTTTGGAAGGAGACCCAGTTCAGCTGTTCAGCCCCCACACTGCCACTAGCTCTCACTATGTCTTCCCATCCCCAAAGCAACACGCAGCCTGCAGTACAATGTCAAAGTTCCCCCAGACCAAACAATCACTCTGGGCATCAGATGGCTCAGCAGTGATCAGGTAGGCCCTGCAGTTCTTGTACAAACACAAAACCTTTCTCTGTACATCTTTGCATTTTTCTGGCTCATGTTTTTTTTTTTTTTTTTTTCTTTCTTTTTTTTTTCTTTTTTTTTTTAATACTTCTGCATTCAGGTTTATACTTTGGTTGTTAACTAATATTACATCCTTTTATGGAATGGCTTGATATGGAGATTTGTGAAGCTAAATAACAGTTAAATACATAAGTAAAAGAATAGTGTTACCATAAAGAGCATATTTTTGTCACAATTCCATCTCTGAGATGAAACCTGTACTTATAAATAGTGATATATTACATTTTAAACCAAAAGTCCTCTCCCAATTATATATATTTCTTATATAATTTGTCATCCCTGAAATTAAAACCATGATTGACAGTTTTACCTCCATGTCTAATGTGCCTTCAGAAATGCTCTTCACAGTTTCTTTTTTCCCTCATTTTCTTCTGATACTTTCATGCCGAGATTCCTTTTGAAACCTTAGGGGTCTCTGTGATGTCTTTGTCCCATATATTAGCAGCACTGCCATGACCGAAGCCTGTTTGCTTGCCCAACCATGCATGGACTCTGACATTTAACCTCTGGCCACACTAGCCACAGAAACCCCCTGCTAAACAAACAGTCCTGCTTGACTACGCTCCGTGTCCAATCGTGCTTCTCTTTTCTATCTCAGATCCTGACCTTAACCAGCATCTGATCGACTACATAACTGATTTGAGATCAGCAACAGGATGAAAACACGCTCCAGTACTTACAAATTTTCCTGTCTGACACTGTCCTTGTCCTTCCTATCACAAGCAGAACACTGTGTACAGTGTGCGGGAACTGAGGTAACAGACAGCTTGGAAGGGAAAAGCAGCCTTGTGGCTGCCATTTGTAACAACTGTTAAGTTACATAACCCCTTCTGGTCTAAATAATAAAATGTGGTGGTAGCATGTGAATGCAATGATATTTAAAAAATTATGTTGTCGGAAACAGGAGTCATACACAGTAAAACAACATGAGAACTGATTTACTCTTACAAACTTAGATTTGGTCCTTTTCTTTTTTGAGAGGTTAATTTCGACAGCCATTGTGAAATATAGAAATATATCAGCCATTGTGAAATATAGAAATATATGTAATATATGCTATTAAAACTCTGATGAGGATTTATCCCAAAATTTCTGTGTAGGACCTTTTCCACAGGAACAGCCTGAAAGGAGATACCTCAGAAGCTCCTTCAAAAACCAAATATAGACAAAAGGAGACGAAATGTTTGCTCATTTCTTAAGGTGCTGGAAAGGTATTCTTTTGTATTTGTGAATACCAGATAAGAAGTCTTCAATACCAATGGTTTTTGAAGCTGTTCTCCTGCTGATAAGTTTGCACTATGGCACCTAAATGAAAATGGTTCTTGGTGAGAACACTCACACAGATACGTGTGAGAAGCAACAGTTACTTAAAGTATTTCTCAAATGGTCTTTTTTGTGCATTGGATTTGACACCACACCATCGTTTTGTCAAGGTTTTGAGAAATACTATTGTTTTCACTCTGAGCTAAGATCATTTGTCACTTGAAATGTGAACTCTAACTACAGTCTAAATCTCCTGAGAAAGGATGTGCCACACAGCTATATAGGGAATATAGGTAATGAGAGAAAATCTCTGCTGTCTTGGTCATGTTAATGTTTTAAATGACAAAATTACAGTAATGACTTCTCATAAGAATATGACTAATGACTTCGGAATAAGGACATTTATTAGGAGAATTAAGGAGAGTGGCAGATCATTTTTCTTTTTTAAGCAAAAAAGACTTAATCATAACAGCAACCTCTGATATAGTAAATGCAAAATATTATAACCCCCCTGGGCAATTAAGTTGATGAAGATATGTTACTGAATGTATGATGACATCAACAGGTGTTTCATAATCATTCAATTCCTTCTTACTTTTGGTATACTTTGTGCACATCCAAGTGTGGGAGAGTTTCCCATTGCTGTGGGCAGTGGTAGCTCAGTGATTAAGGTACTTGAGGTAATTGGAAGGTTGCTTGTTCAAGCCCCACCTCTGCCAACTTGCCACTGTTGGGCCCCTGCGCAAGGCCCTTAACCCTCAATTGCTCAGGGTGTACTCAATCATAATTGGCAGTTGCTTTGGATAAAAGTGTCAGCTAAATTTGGGAAATCATAACTAGTTTTGTTTTTTTTTATTGTCCCTATCTGTGGCCCTTCTTCACAGACAGGTTGGTTCTTAGTATGAATAAATGTAATTTACATCTCCATTTATGGCATTTAGCTGACACTTATACAAAGCAACTTATAATCATGGCTGAGAACAACCTTTTTGAGCAATTGAGGGTTAAGGACCTTACTCAGGGGTACAAGGACCTTGCCCAACAGTGGCAACTTTGCAGTGGTGGGGCTTGAACTGACAACCTTCCTGTTACAAGTTGAATACCTTAAGCACTGATCTACCACTAACATAGTAACTCAACAGCAACCTATTCTTACACCATTGTCCAATGATTCAAGTAAAAGGACCACAGCCACATGGGAAACATCTGTATTGTGTACTACGGATATATTTTGACTTGGTGAATAAAAAAACGCCCATACTCCCTGAGTGGCATACCTTATGTGACTTTTGTGACTTTTGTGATAAAATGAGAAATTATGGGAATAAATGAAGAAGGAAACAGAGCTAAGGAAATCTGGGATTCTAACCACAGTCTTGTGCAACCTCCAAGCCATATTATGAAATAAATGAAGCATTTCAATCTTGTGGTTACACTCTTCTCGAGACAACAGGCACAGATATTCTTGTGTAAACAAAGGTTCCACAGCTGTAGGGAATGAGTGAACGGCAAGGTGGAGGAGGAAAGGGAGCAGCCAGCCTCGAAGCAGTATAATGTGTGAGACATAGAGAGCACGAACCAGGAGAGAGACTGAATAATGGAAAACAAGGCAACAAAAAACCTGCTCCATTTCCATCTGAAAGGAGCTCTCTGGGCCCCAGCAGCCGAGAACAGCAGGAAAAAATCATTCTCAGCTCAGTGGGTGCTGTGCCTACTCGAAAAAGAGTGTGAGGCAGACCCAAACACTTGTCAAAATCCTCACCAAAACTTTGCACCAGACACAAAATACTTGTGGAAAAGCCTGATGCAAAGTTTGTATTTCCTTTGAAACTTACTTATAGGGAACTAAGACCTTGTACCATTTTCCTTTATATCACATAGGGAACTTAGGCCTTGTACTTTTTTCCCTAATATCACATAAGGGAAAATGGTACAAGGTCTAAGTTCCCTATAAGTAAGTTTCAAATGAAATACAAGCTTTGCATCAGGCTTTTTCATGTCCTGTTGTTTATACAGACAGTTCTGCCATTTCACTCATAGTTTATCCTGCTTACTTACTGCAGTTGTTTCTCTGATGCCATTTCCATGGCCCCTTTCACTACAGACCTCCATTAATATGGATATTTCTATCATTTTCAGGCCAGCAGCACTGACCTTTAACTCAAGCTTCTTTTTCCATTTTTCAATCCAAGACTCTGTGCTTGACTACAATTTTAGCATCATCTGAAATAAGAAACTGTGTATGCCTGAATTTACAGTGATAAAACATTCTACTCAATCTATTGTAATTTCACCCCAAAATGCACACAATAAACTAGTTGTATAATGACCTAAAAAGCATAAACCTGCTAGTCTTGATGTAGGGCAGCAACCAATAGACAGTAACAGAGCACGACCTCGATTTCTCTACCAAAAGAAGAAGAAAAAAACCTTTGTGCTGATCTGAGCTCTGTTTTGCATTTTTTCTATCAGAATTTACAATGTTTTAGTTTTGTTTTGAAATGGGTTTGAACTCTGATCAGCTTTACAGGAAATTGAAAGGTAATATCATGCTCCTCTCAATTGCCAAATATGCCATCCTCCTCAGAAAACCCAGGAGACCAGCCTGCCTCTCCCATTCTTCCCCCATCCCTCCCTATGGCACTGCAGCCCTGTGGAGGTCCTGCTCTGCCCTTCCTAGATGCTATGTCCTGCCAGCACTACAAACCGGATTTTTTTACCTTTGACTGGCATTCTCCATCATCAAACTGAGGACATAATTCATTTTCATGTATGCGATTGGTTGGGGAGAGGGAAATAAAAATATGATTTAGACCCCCTACACACAGATTTATTATGCGGCATCTGTGTGTGGGAGGGGAGGAGCCATGCAGGGTGGAAGATGGATAGGCTCATGTAAAGCGGCTGGATGGAATATTCTAGAAGCTTCCGCTTCTGTTTCTGGAACTACAGGAGCAGGAACACGAACACATTAATCAAACATGTCACTGATCCACTGAGAAGGGCTTGCTCTGGACTCGAAGCAGGAGCCAGTATACAGTCATACACTCTTGACTCATTCAAGAACACACATACACACACACAGACAATATCGCTGAAGCAGTGCCTCTATCATTTGAATGCGAAGTAAAATGAACCACAGCAACACTCTTTCCTCACATGAGCACATGTATTCTCAAAATATTATCAGGCTTAGCCTGTTTAACAGAGCCATCTCATAGTTTATGCAAGATTTCCATGTCAGCTTCTGAAAATATCAGTCCCTACACCATTAGGCAGCTGAGGTGAGGTGACAAATTCGCTTACAGCTGGTCCCAGGTCAGCTGTTCCTGATTCTGTTAAGATCAGGATAAGGTTAAGTAAGGCTGATGCTAGAATGGCAGCAAGGAGCAGCTGTGTTTGACTCTACGCTGAGCCAAACATGGCTGCCACAAAGCCTGGCTGCACAGTGAGAGGAGACTGTGTGATGAAAGGATGCTGTAGGGGGAGAAGAGACTCTATAGTGAGAAGACACTGTAAGATGAAAGGAGACTGCGTGATGAGATGCTGTAGAGTGAGAGGAGACTCTATATTGAGAGGAAACTGTGGGGTGAGAGGAGATTGTAGGGTGAGATGCTACTTTAGTGTGAGGAAATGATATGGTGAGAAGGGACAGTGGCAGGGCAGTGGTAGCTCAGTGGTTAAGATACTGGACTTGTAATTGGAAGGTTGCTTGTTCAAGCCCCACTGTTGGGCCCCTGAGCCCAACAGCCCTTAACCCTCAATTGCTCAAGTTGTATTGGGTCATAATTGTAACTCCCTTTGGATAAAAGTATCATCTAAATTCCATAAATGTAAGGAGACTATAGGTTGAGAGGAGGCTGCTGGCTTTTGACCCAGCACCAGATTGTGAGCTCTGAAGCCAGACAGACTCACTGCAGAACTGCTGTCATTCAGTGCCCTGATGGATGACATTTGCTTACACAGGCTCCTGGCTGTCTCTGAGTGCACATGCATGTGTGTCTGTGCTGCATGTTAATCCCAACAGGCATCTGTGGTGCCTCCCAGCCACAGCAAGCACAAGGCTACTACACAGCTCTTTAACTGCAATGAATCTGTAATAGCTCACAAGTTGACTGAATAGGTCTTTACACACAATTTCTTCGTGTCACATTTGTGCTAGGCCAGTATAGCTAGTATAGCTTGATTTACATATTACTGTCCCCAGCAAATTGTAATTAATTAATTTTTTAATTGGTTTATATATTTGTATTATTAGATTAACTTTAGCATTTGGGGGTAAAGTTTTCCTTTAATGCCAAGGCAAATGTCATTCAGATTAGTTGCCAAAGCTTGAGGCTATATACAATATGTTGTGGTTGATCATTTAGTCAGGCATTTAAAATCATTCATACTACAAACACTTGGCATACTAAAGTGTTGCATGACAAAATACCAGCTTATGTTCTTGTCATTTGAAACCTTATTAACAAAGAAACCTTAGTTCTTTTATCATTCTCTCTCAAAAGGCCATTGGCTAGTGTACCTGGGAAATTTAACATGGCATCCAAGAGTATTTTTGTTAGCTCTTATGACTGGTGATTTATCATTATAGTCAAAGCAGATTTTTATCCTTACACATACCATCTGGGATTTCCAAAGCGCTTTGCTCAGGTCAAACTAAATGTCTATGCTAATGGACAGCGAGTTAACCTCAGTCTCTCGCTCTCTCCGAGAGCTACTAGTGGTTGACTGGGTCTTGTGAAGGGTGGAGAATACTGATGACCAGATCCAGGGAGGGGAGGGGTGTTGTGTCTTGCTCCCTTGGGGAAGTGGGTGCGAGACAGAGACACAGGAAGCTGATTTAAACCAGTTTACTGTAGATTTAGCTTATCTTTGTTCTGTTCCCCCTTAGTGTATCTGCCCATTCTCACCCATGGACTCACACACACACACACACACACACACACACACACACACACACACACACACACACACACACCCCATTCTTACCCCATCCTTCTGACTCAAGAGTCACCCATCCCCCCTCTAAGGGGAAATGTAAACACACACACTTAAGGCCAGCCCGGTTAACCCCCACCCCCTCTCTCTCACTCTCTCCCTTCTACTCTCTCTCACACAATCAACGCATCTGAATTGGTTGACCTAGCACACGGCCAGAGGCTATGATCTGACCGACAGGCTTGGCTTCCCTCCCTCACTCCTCCCCTCCCAACAAACTCACACATGCAGATAGCAAATCTAGCTGAGGGGGTGTTTGGCTGTTTCAATAATCTTTTTTTTTATGTGTTGACATAGAATATCCATTAGACAATGTGGTGGGCAGACATACTTCTGGGGTAGATACAAACACATTTAGACATGTAGCTACTTTTTTTGGTATAACCTATCTGAAAAGAATACATTGTTTACATTTTTTGGAAAAAAACAACTAAGTGGGCAAAACAGTAGGACACGGACACACACACTCACACACACACACACACACACACACACAAAGTGCCCATCCATGTGTACATACATGCCTAGACAAATAAATATATACTGACGTATGTGTATGGCAAATCTTTTGCAACCTTTTCAGGAAGTGATATCAGCTCAGGAGACCATAGTTGCACTAAGTTCCATTTTCGCACTCACAATTACAACCACATTCCGTGTGTAAAAATGTAAAAATGTAGATCACCAGAGCTAACACAGACAAAAACTTAAAATGCAAAAATTCAGGGTACATACATGAGCAGTGGATAATGTATCCTTTTAAGCATTGCATATAATCCATTTTACTCTTAGCCAAGAAGGCACAAGCTTCAAACCCTTTATCATGGTAAGGATAAACAGACATTAAGCTTTATTGGCTGTGCTGTCGAGTGCTGAGGCTACTAGCTGAAACTGGTAATTACAACACAAAGAGAGAGGAGGATACTGAGAGAGCATGGGTTTGCTGGGAGTTTTTCACAGTTTCCTTGATAAAGCAGCAGCAGTTTCAGTAGTGACCCACTGTAACTGAATTCCCATCCGCACACGCTGACCTTGTTCAAATAACGCTAGGACAATGTTACGCTTTGTCCCTCTGGAGACACAACAGTTGCAAATTATAGGACCAAACCGCTAAAAGATAATAGGTGTTTAGTTGCTGGATGTTTTCCCATAAGAACATTTAGGAATTTGTTTGTGCAGGCCACTGTGTTTTTGTCAGCAGAACAACCTCCTCAAGGTTAATTCTATGAGACAAAGGGAGTGTCAAGTCTGAAAACATCCTGAGAAAAATCTGTGGCCAGGTTGTAATAGGGGATGAAAAAACAATAAAAATATTCTTAATAGGGCCTTTTTTTACACTAATAAAATTTCAGTCAGAATACAAAATACATGTGTTTCTTAATCAGCCTATTACTCAACTGTTAAATAAAAAAAAAAATTCAAATGTGATGACCATAAAAGACATTGCAATTGCACTGCTAATTTCTGAGTTTATAAAGCAATATGAAACTTCAAACTATAAGAGTATGAATATTTAGCTGCCATACTTGCAGTGTCAACACAGAGTTTTAACCTTTTCAAACAGAAGGTATCCAAAATGATGATTGCAGTTTTCAAGCATGTAACAAATGCCTCACAAAGGAGAAATGACCACTAAAAACTGGAAACTTGCTGACATTTGTAAAAAGGTTAAGAAAAACCCACCACTGGATAGTAATCTAAAAATGGCCAAAACACTGAATTTATCCCTTTGAGCAGGTCTCAGCGGAAACAGCATTTGGAGGGTGCATGTATTGAAAGTTAATATAAAGGAAAACACAAAACATGCTATGCTTGGGTGGTGGTAGCTCAGTGGTTAAGGTATTTGCGAAGTAATCAGAATGTTTCCACTGTTGGATTCCTGAGTAAGGCCCTAAACCCTCAATTGCTCAAATTGTATTCAGTCATAATTATAAGTTGCTTTGTATAAAAGTGTCAGCTAAATGGCATAAATATTGGTTGAATGACTGGTAAATGGGGCAGTGCAAGTAAATATTATGACAGTATGTATGGGCATGTGATTTCTTCACCCTTTTTTCTTTAAGAAGTGAGACAATTTGCCTGCTTCTACTGTCTTTGCGATAGATGGAGGAGTGGGTGGTGGTGGGATATGTTCTTCTGCTGAAAAGAAGAGATTTTCATATTCATTGTAGATCTACATTCAAGTCAAAGTTACCTTTGAATGTGAAAAAAAAAGCATTTGGAGAAAGATAATTATCATATGTGAAGGACTTGAGTCACACAGCATTGCGTTCTTCAGAGGACCCCCCCCCCCTCCCTAACTCTCTAAATGAGTCATCTCCCAGAGGCACCAAGGGACTGTCAAATGGCTTCAAGACGTCCAAGTTCAGCAATCGATCTTCATGAAAGTTTAATGCTGAGAGGCCCCCTGAACAACTGCTTTCGTCTGTCCCTCGTTTTGCGTCATCTTCAGGATTGAATTAAGACAGCAGCCACATCTCTCCAATTATCCTGTGTTCATTAAACATAATACACTAATTAACAGATGCTTTGTCACTGATCATGACAGCAGAAAGTAATTTTTCTGCCACTTAACGTGACTTTTAATTAAGAAATTAGCTTGACAGAGTAGCATGAGGTTGAGCAAACAACTACAAACTGATTCACGTTTGAGATTTCATTTGTGTTTTGTCAAATGCAGAGCTTGTGTAAAATAACTTGTGGTCAGGTGTGATCATGCAGGTTCTTTGTACAGTCAGTATACCCCCCCCCCCCCCCAAACCACTCATGAAGATGAAATGTAAAAATTGTAAAGGGATTTAAATGCACCTTTGTTACCTTAAAAAAGTAGGGCCACAGAAAGATGAAAAGAGAACCTGATGGGACAATCATAGAGGCAAATGATACAAGATATGCAGGCCAATGAAATGCTATGAAAGGCAGAGCTCTGAATAAGCTAACTGTAATTTTAAAGAGAAGGAGGTGCTAAGGACTAGAGAACAACACTGCACATATTTGATAATATAAAATGGTGGCACCTATGAGAATATGGCCACCTGGTCAGCATTATGATTCAATTTCATCTCTCAGTGCATCTACACTGCAGGAAATCAACACTGGGATACCTGGGTCATGTATTTTGTGAGGTGGAACACACTAAGACACTAAGAATGTGGACTGGCTGGCAGTGTTTGAGGACTCAAACTGTTGAGGGGGAGCTGTTGTGTGGGATTAGGTCCCCAAGATATCATAATTAGCAATGCATGCATCTTACATTTGCAACTAGTTATTTGTAGCCATTTTTAATCATCATTGAAATATATATATATATATATATATATATATATATATATATATATATATATATATATATATATATATAAAACATTTCTATATATTATAATTGCTATAGTAAATGCAATAATAATTGAGATGACATAAAGATTAGTTATTGCTATTTTTTTTTACTCTACATTGATTGTCACAGCACTGTCAAATGGTTTCTGCAATGCAGTGCTATAAAAGAAGATGTAAGCCCTACAATTGTTTTTAGAATTGTGCTAAACTCTCTTTACATCCTGATAGCTATCTATAAAGTAGTTGTTTTAAGGGGATGTTCTCAGCAATTACTCTGGCCTCTATAATTAGTAATGAAAACTCAGCATGGCCTGGATGCAATAAGCAAACCGGAAACCTCTCTATAGGGAGGTGGCACTTCATGCCTATTAATTATGTGAATGCAGCACATAGAATGTAGGCTAAGCCTGCGGGGTTTTGGAGGAAGGGCGTAACATTGAGACGAGGGGCCTTTGGTGGCCAAGTCTGAAGGTGGCAAGAACTTTTTTGCCTGGCTCCCACCCCGACAAATGTCCGTCTCAATACCAGAATGAAGTGTCCACACAAGGCAATTTGTCATGAAATGCACATCTCAGATCTTAGATATGCTGCCTACTATTTCTGCCTTGATTAGTAATGTAATCCCACAATGCAAAGCATTGGTCTTTAACATCTTGAAATAAACTGCCTTTATAATTTCATTTCGATATGCAGCTGACGTACTGATACATACAGGGTATCTACATGTACCTGTTTACTTAAGCTTTGCTTGCATCACAATGTAACACAATAGATCATCAAAACAACAGTAGGCCCATAGATCACACTGCACTTCTAAACCATACATTTTTTAAACTCGCCACAAATACGTCTTGCCCAAATTATTCAGGAGAGTAAAGAATGCAGATACAACTCAAATGCATTTTCTATATTTTAATTGAAAAATATTTCAAGATTCATCTTCTGAATGTGTAATACAATAATCAAGTTTTGTTTGTTTTTTGTTTTTTTGTTTTTTTTGCAATACAGTGTTGAAGTTTTCTGTTTTGGTGAGAAAAAGTGCGAAGTGGCACTAAACTAGAATTATAAAGTGGCAGCATGGCAGTCCACCGCACGCTGCTCTTGAATGCCTCCGTAAGCCTGGCCATCAACACCGAGGACATACGCGGAGTGAGACATTATGTACCTGGCACCAACTCTTATGCAGGCCTGAACTGCACCATTCACAAATCATCAGCCTTGTACATGGTTACAACTCATCAGAAAGAGTTTTTCATGAAGGCTTGAAAGCAAAGTTATTTAGTTACTTTATATTTTTTGCACACAGAAATTTGATTTGAGAAATCAAGCATTCCACGAACCAAAACTGCAGCGTTGTGATTCTTCACAGTGCTAAAGTAGAGAACTCCTTCAGTCTGACGAGGCTATTTGCAGGGTAAAGTATCAGCAGCTGAAAAGGGACCAGCCCCATTCGTGTACAAGTCTTTTTTTTTCCCGCGGTTAAACCACCTGCGTCGATACAATAACGCATCATTCTTGCATGCCACATAGCATCAGTAATTTCAACGTGACTGTAAACCAAAGCAAAGAACCATCCAAATTAATAATGTCCACAGTGCAACATTGCATTGGAATTAGCCAACCACAAAGGTCTACAAGCGCGCAGAAAGGCATAATCGGGTGGTAAAACACGTGATCATGTTATCGTTTTTTCTTTTGCTTAAGGGTTTTTCGTCGTTTCACAATCATTTCATACAATTTGTCCATGCCTTCATGAAGTCCTTCGCCAATTATGGCGCAAGCAGGCTGGATGTGATACGTCGTGGATGGCGTCAGCTCGTTTAGCGCCAGCTGTCTCTCGATGTCCGCCACGGGCAGAGATTTGGGCAGGTCTTGCTTATTTGCTATAACCAGCAGCGGCGTCCCTTGGTTCTCTGCGAATTTCGTCACCTTATGCAGCTCCGTCTTGGCCTCCTCAAGCCGATCTACATCCACAGAGTCCACGACGTATATGATGCCATCCGTGCATCTACTGTAGGATTTCCACAGGGGTCGAAGCTTCTCTTGACCCCCAACGTCCCAAAAGTGACAACTTATGCCTTTTGCTGTGCCGTTGCTTAGTTTGATCTTCTCAGTGTTGAAGCCGATCGTGGGGACGGTATTAACGAACTCGTTAAATTTGAGTCTGTAAAGAACTGTAGTTTTCCCGGCAGAGTCCAAACCAAGCATTACTATATGAAGGGATTGAAATGCGGATATGTTTGAAAAACTATTACCCATTCTGCTGTCTTTTTTTATCGAACTAGTAGAACTGATTCAGTAGTAGTACTTCAGTAGTTTGGGCGCATTCGGAGTAGCTGTAAGGTGATCATATCACAACCACGTACACACCTAAGGCAGAGGTGTTTGTTTCTCGTAGCAGTGTCCTAATTCCTCGGTATTCCGTCGTGCGATCGTTTGATCGTCGCGATAAGGCGCATCTACCCGGACACAGTGCGGCTCACATTTGCATTCTTCCCATGAGCAGGTTCATACTCCAATGCGCCAGCCGCCAGTTTTCCAGCGCGACCAGCTTCCAGCGCTCCGGCTGCGTCTCTCAGTGCCTGGATGTCGATCCGATCCAACACAAGCTTAAAAAAAAATTAAAAATCACACACGTGACCGTTCACACCGTGATGTGGTAATCAGAAGAATATAATTCGCTGAAAAGAAGCCGAGATCTATGCTCCCGTAAACCGTGGACCGAAGCTCGGGGCACTCTAGTCAAAGCACAGCCGTCTGCAGCCTCCTACCAGCTGTAGGCACAGCGGAGAAATGCTCGGTACCCGGACCGCAGAGCAGCGAAACCCCCAGTCTCCACCCACAGGGGCGTGAAAAACAAACGCTGCAAAAATCTGCGAACAGGTTGTAGTGTACTCGGAGCGAATGTCCCAGGAACAGAGCGACACCCAAAACGTTCATTAAACATCTGTGGAAAACTGATTTCCTAGTTCAAGGCAATAGCGAAACTTGTTGAACAGTTTCACGCGGCGCAAAGCTCGTTTGTTCGCCCCAAGATGCCTTGTTTTATCGAGCCTAGTTTAATCTAGGTCTGTGTTTAATAGCCTAGTAGGCCCGCATTATCTTGAAAATCTTCGTACAGCTTGGAAGCAGACAAGGCAATATCGCAAGGCTACACGTTTTCTGTAACATCTAAAATCACTGTTTAGCGTAATTTGTCCGTAGCCTATCATAAACCATTTTAAAGCTATCGAAAAACATCGTATTTTTCTTGGTCTTTAATTAGATATTTTGAGGTAACCCTAATTCTATTATAGATAATAGCAAGGGTCTAATTTACTTGTGCCTTCAGTAACAAGACACTGAATAAGCTATTAAGATTTGTTTTGAAAGGCAAGGTTTAAACTGTAGGCCTGCACCGCCTCCTGCTGTCGCCCTGAAGAGCCGTAACAAGCTAGAACGCATCCTGAGATACTGATCTGCGTGTAACGTAGGCATAAGGTTCTGTTGGCAAAATAGCCTGTACAAAATTGACTAGTCATGTTTCCTGTAAGTCGTTTTCTGCTGCTAAAGTTGTTTAAGAATTTTCTTCACGGCTTCATTAATTTGTCTGACTTTAGTAATTATGTACACTTACATGTGATTTCCATGCTCAGTGGGCCCCTTCTCGGATTGATTCTTTCAGCAACTTCTATATCTAGCTTTGTCTCTCTCTCTCTCTCTCTCTCTCTCTCTCTCTCTCTCTCTCTCTCTCTCTCTCTCTCTCTCTCTCTCTCTCTCTCTCAGAGTCGCATAACTGATTTCTGAGTAATAACTGTAAAAGTAGACACCAAAGGCAAAAGGCAAAGACTTGGTAACATCAACATCATTAACTCATTACACTCCTGCAACTCTCCATGACACTCATCCAAAACGGGTATACACACACAAGCACTGCTGAACAATACAGAAATCTATTAAAAATAATAATAATAATAATAATTATATATATATATATGCATGCAAAAATAACGGTTTTCCCTTTGCTTTTCCTCTGCCTCTGGACAGCATGCTATATTTTGCGTCATGTATATTGATGTGTTTTTTGGAGCATCATGACGGAATTCTAAGGCTGGAGTTACTGAGGAGCTCCAGGATAAGTCTAGTAGAAAAGACCATCACATAAGATCTTTTTCCGTCATCATACATGCAGAACACATTAGCTGAGGGTACCGGCTTGATTTTCTCACCATACACCTACCAGTGGTGGGTTGTGAGATGGACACCCATAGCGATGATTGTCATGAGTTCTATAATGAACTTTAATAAGTTGGGATAAATTGGAACAAGTCTGTGGAAGGTTCACGAGTAGCTGAAACCTGTTGCACAAACATTTTTGCTGTTTGTCCACTAGATGGCAGAAGGTTACTGGAGCTTGTTAGACTTGACTTGCATACGGCAAATAGCATGCACAGAAGTGGAATTTAACATGGAGTTTAAAATGCAGATGTAACTGTTTCATAATAAAAATATAAATCCTGAAAATGACACGATAGGTGTATGGTTATTGTTAAGCATAACCAGTTCTGAAGTGATATGCAAATGGTCAGCTAATAATTGTAGTGATCGTGCCTTCACCGTGCTAGGGAGGAATGTTTTCACGTTACCGCCAAGCCGTACCAGTCTCTCTCTCTCTCTCTCTCTCTCTCTCTCTCTCTCTCTCTCTCTCTCTCTCTCTCTCTCTCTCTCTCTCTCTCTCTCTCTCTCTCTCTCTCTCTCTCTCTCTCTCTCTCACCCACAGGGGAACAAATAAGATTAATATAATATACCATAAGCCATATTATAAATGTTAAACTATATATCCTGTTAGGAGAAAGACGATTCAAAAGGTAAATGTTAATTTGCAACGGTTAGCATGATTACTGCTAACTGTTTTAATGTTTTTGAAGGTATACATATACGTTACATATATCGCCTGGAATATAGGGGAAATGCGCTGCGTCTCTCCTTTTGGACACGTGCACGCCATTTAAATTGGGGTCACTTCGGAACCATGGTTTGCATGTATGTAGTCTTAAGAATCGTAATGTTAATGGCGCCTCGATGAAATACGAAGACGTCTGTTGTGCGTGAGGATGTGGAGCGCCACACTGGAGACGTCAGGTTCCTGCACCGCTCCCCGAGACGGGTGGGGCTCGAGCCTGCACATGCTTTACAAGGAAAAACATTGCCTTGCTATTATTATTCAATCTTTTTCAGAATTCCTGTCTTCCAGGTCGTTCAAGAAGTGCGTGTGTGTGTGTGTGTGTGTGTGTGTGTGTGTGTGTGTGTGTGTGTGTGTGTGAGAGTGAGAGAGCGAGCGAGAGAGAGAGGGAGTGCGAGCGAGCATAAATGAATGGAATCTGTGATACAAACCTAAATTTGTACTGTGTGTCTACATCTTAAGGGAGATATTGCTAGTCATTTTTGATGGGAGAAGTTTGCCTTTTGCACTTGAGGTTAAGGATGCAGCATTAAGATGTACCAATCTAAACAAATCCATGTCTGTTTGGATTAGCAGTGATTTTAGTTGACAGAACATTTTGGGCAGCAGGAAAGATAAAACAGGGATGATAAGGAAGGAATTTTTGAAATGTTGCTCTGGGTATAAATCTTACCTTTAGTGCGCACTGCAACAAAAAGGATCAACAGACCAAACACAGTTCACACTTAGTATTAATCTGCATCTCAATATGTATAAACAAAAATTATCATTCCCTTTGGAACCATTAATAAACTATTTATAATACAAATGACTTAAAAAAAAATTATGCCTAATTTTTTAACAGACACCATGTTGACTGTATAATAGTTGAGATGATTTTCACCAGTGGGAAAAACAATTATAACATCATAGAGAAACACTGTTACAGCCATTGAATTAATTTATTCAAAGGAGATTAGAATAGGAGAACTAAGGTACTATGTAGGCCCTGGTCTTCTTCTCTGCAGGTTATTTAATGTCTCACTGCAGAACATTTTCTACCAAAATCAGAAAGGCTTGTGCAGTAATCAAACTCTTTTTGTGCCATGAACAGATATGCTGCAAGGCATGATGGGTAGGCATAAACCTCTACTGTAGATTAGCTGGCTGGGGGAATGGGGAAAGGAAGGACTCTAACAGTTTTACAGCCATTCTTTCCTATTTCTCAGCATGTACAATGTAGAACAGACGCCAGCGGCACAACAGGAGAGCACCTCTCTTCAAAGGGCTTCAAGAGGAGGATATTTGCTTGGAATGTGGAATTTGCATTACATGGTAACAGAACCTGGTTTGAAACAGAATAGCTGTGAGTGCTGCCATTTTGAGTGCAAGGCAGGGCACAATGTCCAAGTTATTTCATATATTTTTAAATTAATTTTTAAGATCTTAAACTCCAGGCTTATTAGTTATTCCTTTTAAGGCATATTGTTTGGTGTTTACTTTAAGTTATTCAGGAATTACACTGATACTAATAGGCTATAAAAAGTAAGTAGGTTTAAGTATTATGAATGGTCCCACAGGCAGGGTTATTACAAGAATAACTACTAGGCCTTTTTAAATATTGATATTTGATTTTCATCTGCAGCACCAGGCCTGGACATCTACTGCCCTATAGAATGTAAGTTTAGTACATCTGGATCTAATATCCAGGTGCTGATGAAGGCCTTGATTGACTGGATGAGGTGTTGGAAATGGGGTGTGACTAAGCTTTGCTGGATGGTAGATGTCCAGATTGACAAAATCCAAAAAAACAAACAAAACAAAATCACATCATACATAAATTGTTCACTTTAAGGACAAAGTGCTTTTTTTCTTTTGCCACTTGAAGTATATGCACTATTGGAGTAAACATCAGTCCTATAATAATATTTCTACTTTGATTAAGTGCTCAGATGAAGATGTGTGGTCAATGAATAATTCACTGGACATGGCCAGCTGAGGAGTGGAAGTCATACTTTAAATGTGGATCCCTTCATCTGCCTCTCTGGTTCGTGCTAAGTGATCCTAGCATTTGTGTGCTTGGGCAGTGGTGTTGGGAACAACTCTGCTACATAGCAGGACACAAAGGGCATCATAATGTGCAGTAAGGTATAGCTTTAGGTGTTCGTGCAGATAGGATATGGGGATGGGGGAATGGACCACCCCAGGTTTTGTGTACCCAAAAGAGGCTCCTCATGTAAAGCTTCTCTCTGACCCCACCTGCCTCCTCCCCACCTTTTTCCTGCTCCCCCTTTTCATCACAGACAGAGAACAATGTGGTCTTTGTTCTTTTGATGTCTGAGACTCGCTCCTGTATATCAGGTGTTATGTTGCAGCTTGGGGAAATTCTATTAATCGAGAATAAATATTCTGAATTCACCTTTAACTCAGACAGTTCACATTCATCAGAATAAAAAAGGTTCTGGATATAAACACATTTTCTTCATTATTAAGGTGTTTTTAAATCCAGAATCCAGCTGCTTGATATGTAGCTGAGGGCAAAGTTGAACAGTAATCAGATATTACTGTCCACAGTGTTAGATGTTATAACACATTTGTGCAGTGTGGCAGTATCTGGGAATATCAAAAGGAAAGAGGATGTTTGACTGCCTTAGGAAATGTCTGCTCTTAAGGAGCTGTATGCTACTAAGAAGGATCAGTCACCACAGTGAGACACTCTTACTTAAAAAAAATTTTTTTTTGAGGGGTCTTACTTCCAGTCTTCCTTCACAAAGCTGCAATCTTTTGATTCACTGGATTTCAAAAGCTTTGAAACAAGTGCACAGTGCTGCAGGTAATGAATGGACTAACATAAAACACAAAGCTGCAGGTTGACACTGTGGAAGAATTCATAATCACTTTGCACACGTCTCTTTGTACAGTTTGAATTTAAACAGGCACCACTGTAATGGTAAATTGCAGTAAGAATTTTTTTAATTCACAGTCACAAATGAAGTGAGTTCCTGTCCTCATTGTTCCCTTTAACTGCTCCAAGCTAAGCAGAGAAAATATCCACATGTTAAAATTTTTGCTTTGAATGTGACTAATTAATCTCAGTTCTGTTTTGTTCTTCTTTTTGGATTGCTTAAAGCTGTTGTGAACCTCCATGTCACCATTTCCATTTCATTAGGTTCAAGGTTAAAGTGAACGATACTAAGTCAGTAGCAGTTGCTAATAGACTTGGGCAAGCATATATTTATGGAACTTGTATAAAGAAAGATTCATAGCAGGTAGCTCAGAAAAAGTTAATGCCTCACACCAATATTATTGAAATTTATGTAGTTTTTACTGTACATTTTTTTTACATAGTTTTCACTGTAAAACATTTTTTACATAGTGATGACTTGAAAAATACTACAAAGTTATTAGTACTTTATTAATGTTTCTGTGATAAGTATGCAGTGAATTCAGAAGCCAAATGTAGACAATTTCAGTACAACATTTACCAACTAAGTAAAGGAACGTCAACAATTAAGTTACAGACACAATGCTTTGGGGAATCCTTTGGATGCCATTACAGAAAAACAGACAAATGAGCAAGCATAGTGCATTACACATAACAAATAAAGATTATTTCATATAATAATAATGGCAAATAACATTGCCATCTCAAAATGCATTTTTTTTAACAATGAGTGTTTTGTTTTTTCTTTTAATTTAACAGCATTTGTATCTCTCTCTCTCTCTCTCTCTCTCTCTCTCTCTCTCTCTCTCTCTCTCTCTCTCTCTCTCTCTCTCTCTCTCTCTCTCTCTCTCTCTCTCTCTCTCTCTCTCTCTCTCTCTCTCTCTCTCTCTCTCTCTCTCTCTCTCTCTCACATACAGCATACTATGTTAGGGGCCTCACATAACATCCAGCATCTGACAAATTTCAGACCTGTTACTTTTTTTTAACTCCTTTTAAGAACACCAAAGTGATATGAATATGACATGAAAATATTCTGTACAAACTGTGCAAAAACCTAAGAGCCTGTACAAACACTTTTAACACTGTGACGCATTGCTGGGTTTTAGTGGGAGAAGGCTCACAGCTCAAGATAAAGAGTCTTAAAGTAAACGTCTTGAGTGAAGGCAGAAGAGAGCGGAGGTCACGCAATTCAGAGAACAGCTTGGACTGAAACCACTATGTAAAACGTAAAGCCACAGTCCTTTTTTTAAACAGACCTGAATAAAACATGTTCAGTCAACTGGGACAGAAAAAAATGCTGCCTCAGTCATGTTGGATTCAAGTCACTGAAATTATAAGGAGCATGCAGACCCCACACTAATGTGTATTAGCCTTAGACATGGCAGAGCTCATGTAGTACAATGTATAGAGGAAACCCTAACCCTAACCTTCAAACTGCTTGTTTCTGTCATATTCAAAAAACTTTTGAAGCGATTGCTTACTATGTAGCCATTTTTAAGTCCTTGTGTTAGATACATTTTAACACATTTGAAGTAAACCATCAGTAGTTTGCTATTCTCACTAAACCTATTTTATTAAAAAAACAAAACAAAACAAAAAAACACATGGAACAAGGTATTTGCCTTAAACACCTTTAATCACTCATTTTATGACCAGTAGATTGTTTTAATCCCAGTGCTTCTCAGTAGGCATGTATTACTGACAAAACTGACCTCTAAAACACTGGGTCTATATGGCTTTATCATCTTGTGGGGCAGGGCTGAAGGTGGAGCTCCGTAAGAGGTCCAAGCAGTTGACGAGAATGAGGGCTCCTGTCAGGTGTCTCCAGCGCTTGGTGATAGGGTTTTTCATTTTATCCAGGCCCAGGTGTAGTTCCTGGAGAACATCCATGTAACTGTCCCCAATCTGAGCTGCCCATGTTAACAGGAAGTCATACGCTGGCTTCCACATGGCCTGAAGGAGGAAGCACAGAATGAAGATGGGATCAGTTGCAAACAAGACACAGCAACATTAATGCTTTTCTGACTCTCAGATATGGTCATTTATAGAGTGAATTTGACATGTCATGTTACATGTTTCACACAAAATCTCTCAGTATTACAGTGGGAAATTTCTATTATATCCATTAAATATGCTCAGAGGTCAGGATGGTTTCTGACAATACTATGTGCACAACTACATAAGGTCCTTCAGGTCTGAGTGTGGGTGAGAAGGATTTTGCCTCAGAGGCTGCACCTCGCTGTCCACCATGCCATCTTCATCACGATGAGGGGCCTCGTAGGCGTCCATCTGCCGACGAGGCATCCGGGCCAGTTTCTCGGCAAGCTCCCTCCAACGACTTGCCAGCTCCACTGCCGTGGTCAACAGGGCAAAGTCCTGGACCAGCCGTGCCACAAGACCCTGGCAGTCCATCTTCAGGAGGGCCTTCCATTGGCAGAGAAACACAGGTTTACATGCTTAGCTGCAGTAATGCCACAGTAGTGATTCTATAAGAGTCTATAAATGTGGCTATACACTGCACAGAAGGCCATGATTTGGGATAGTTGTGTGATCTGAAATAACTATTTTGACTTCAATTCTATATTGTGAACACAAGTCTGAATGTTAAATACATGCTTTATTATATTGTGTTGCAACTAGTATATTATAGCGAGCAGTAATTTTTTTTTTAAACTGTGGTGCATGTTGGGACATGCCGTAGTTTTCAAATACATCAGAGAAAGAGTGAGTAGCAGCATAAGAATGGAACATGCTCTGTAGATATTCATTCATGCATCCACACTGAAGCCTCTAAACAGCACACATAAGACAAAGGTCTTTATATAGACCAGTTGACAAACACCAAAAGCACTAATTCCAGCAATAGCACTGAATATATCAAAGAAGAACAATTCATGTCACATTGCTTATTGTGTCACATTACATAACTGGTAAAGAGTATAAATACAACATCTGAAATGAAATCTATTGGGAGAAAGTATACGTGTATGTCTGTGTTTGTTTTTATGATTGTGTGTGGATATGTGTTCATGTCTGTAGTTTTGTGTGTGCATTTGTGTGTATGCGTGTTCATTTGTTTGTTGGCATGGTACAGTCTTCACCTCTGTGCCCCAAGTCCTTAGAGAGCAGGACCAATCAGGGCCCTGAGAGATTAGAGTGCTGTGTTCATTGATGGGCTTACAGATAGGCAGGGGAGTGAGGGAAGTCTGTGTTATTAAGAATACAATGTGCCAAAGGTCCATTTAAACAGGAAAAAACGGGGAAGGAGGAACATCCGGCCAGCATGTTGGGGAAGGCCGGGGTTTCTGTTTGGTTTAAACAGCCTGACACTTCTCCACCCAACAGCTACTGTTATGCCATGGCAAAAGAACTGCCACTTACTGGTAGTGTTGCAGGTCTCCAGAGAGTGAAAACAAGCATCCTGGAATTTAAAGCAAATCTAATCTTTTTGCAAATATCAATTAATTAACACAATCACACACACACACACACACACACACACACACACACACACACACACACACACACACACAAACATTCCCTGAACTGTCTAATCTTTGATTCCAGTTCCCAGGACTGGAATGCATGACATGAGAGGAAACAACTCAAGGAGGATCTGATATTCCAGAAGAGCTGCTAAACATAAAATCCAGACAAAGTAAGATGGCATGAGACTAGGTAGAGTATGAGATAGCATGAGGCTATGTAGAGTATGGCATGCTAACTGTTAATGTAGAATGCCTGTTCTGGTATTTGTTTACAGGCATCCTTTGGTGTGTGGAGTTCATCTCTTCATTTTCAGAGTCACCCTGTCAGGTTCCATTTAGAACAATTTTCTAGTGCTGAAAATGTGACCAAAATGAGAGATTCCTTTCAAAGTCAACATAAGCAATATTGGATACTTTTTGATCACTAATTGTTAAAGAGGTGTTAAGGTTTAAGGTTTAAGGTTTATTAAAGAGGTGTAAAGGTTTAAGGTTTAAGGTATATATTATGCTGGAACAGAATCATTACAATAGTTTAATACATAACCACATGCACTAAGCAAGCAATGGACTCATTGATTCTCTTGACTGAGAATAACCAGGCTGAACTTTACTATATAATAGCATAACAATACAAAAATAGCATGGTGTAATAAGGAAAATGGTCTGGCCCCTGCAGTTACGGGATATCTCACCAGTCGAGTTCCTGTGAGAACACAGCTTCACAATGATATAAGCATGTCCCTCCAGCGAAAAGGGTAATCTCTAGGAACTTATAAAAGCTTGGAATGGCTGTGTATGTTTTTTTATTGGTCCGATCCAAAGTATAGAGGTGGAAATTAGATGAGCGGAACCTCCGGCACCGTTTACAGCTCTTCTGTTCAGAGGTGAACAATGAAAAGGAAACATCTGTCGAGGCAAGATTCTCTGCAGAGAGACAACGTCTGGCCTTCCCCTGTCTTCCGCCAATACAGAACAGAAAACTAATCACTAATTAGTCCGTTCTGGTCCTACTGATGAGGCTCCAAGTTTCTCCCATGGACTTGGCTTGAAATTCAAGCCATGTGACTATTATTCACAAACATTCAAGAGCCATTTAAGAGTATTATTCAGTGACCAAAATACAACATATCATGCACTTTGGGAGGCAAAGTTTGAATTTTTAGAGGTGACACTGTGACGTTTAACCGGTTAAGGAGGATGCAGGGACGAGGCACGTTAAACAGAATATACGTTTTAATCATAAGCACAACTCAACACACACAAACACACTACATGGGTTAAACACCGACAACCTTGAGGATACAACACAAGACATATACACTCATGACAATTACACACAACAAGGATCAGGTGCACAGCACAAGAGGGCGTGGCAGTACGAATACACACAGACACGCACGTACACACACATGTACGCACACATACATTTGAGGGGGGAGGGGCCGTACCATGACAGATGCACATTATGATCCTAGCATGTAAAGCTCATTCACGTTTACAGTAAAAATTAAATTATACTCTGGCGCTGTAATTCTGAAATAGCTTTGGTGCTTTTGCATCAATTACACTGTCCTTGTTTATCATTTTACCCTTCCTCCATAATTTTCCTTTTAAATCATAACTATTTGTCTTAAAAGGAGTACAATAAGCCAGTGGTAAATATCTGGGGTACATGATTTTGACTTATTGAATGCATGAATGTCAAACCCATTTACTATTGCTGTTAATTTATAATAATGGTTATAATATTTATATGGTTACACAAAGCAAGCAGCATAACTTATTTTCTAATTTGAGAGACTTACTGTAATACACAGTGTGAATGACTCAGTTATTCTATTCATAAACAAAGTCTGTTCCTTGAAAACAAATTTTCATTGCAACATGCACATCATTATTTAAACAAAAACAACAACAACTCCTCTCCTTTGGGAAATTGGCAGGGAAATAGGCACTATGGACAAATGTTGTGAGGATGCTGGCATGAGCACCTCCCACTACATCAGGCTATAAAACCAACAGCCTTAAAGTTGAATGGATATGTGACCACGTATAACAAGGCACAATGGCTCATTGTAAACAGTGAAAAAAGGGCTGTAATGCCACAGTTTTCAAACCCAGACAATCTTAAGTTCATGGTGTCTTAAGCCATAGAAAACCTCTAAGGCAATTCTCATGACTTACACTTCAATTTCGGCATGCAGGCTCTTGCCACATAAAACACTGGTTTGACTAACTTCCCAATATACTATATACATCTACAAAATCATTGTTTGTTCTGTTTCTTTGAGGTGAGGTGAGTTTATACTGGTTTGCTTTTAATGTGCAATGTCACAAATAATGTGAACCAGTTTCTTTTGGCACAAGGCCTCGCCAAACACAAGTCAAGTTGGATGCATTAGTCACCTTAATGTGGCTTTATTAACACTGTTAGTTTTTATTGTGAAACTGTATAGATGAGATTTTGGATGTATAGGTTAGCTGATGAGTCCCTTTCAGTTCAGCCCGACAACAGATATACCAGCTGTAGGCCTACATGTTTTCTTTGTTCTCTTGTAATCATTGCCACTTAATGTAGAAACCCAAGATGCCTCAATCTGCCATTATACCAACAGCACAAATACTGTAAATAATTTTGAGTATAAGGGTGTACCTACATTAAAGAGTAACATCTCTAAAATAAATGTGCCTATCAAAAACACCTTTTTCCTTAGAAAACATCCTCTTTCAGGTTCATGTGGAACCACAGGTTACTTCCAAGTTCTAGAAACAGGTCTGCTTCACATAGTGCAGAAGGAACAAAACAGAATCCAAGTTTTTATAAAGCAGGGCTATGTAAAGCAGAATATCTGGGGGACCTATATGAGGACATAAAACTGAACAAAAGGACAAAAGGACCCCAAGGACAAAGACAGGGGCCTCTGTTATAGAATTTGTCTGTTTGTATTAGGCAGAGAGTTTGGAGGATCAAAATTTCCCCTCATTGTTCCTTCCCTCATTGAATTCATGAGAGAAAACTTCTCAGTTCATGAATCAGACTGCATGAAGTAATTTTTTAAAATACAATAATATCTACTGTTATAATGGTATAATGTTGAACTAAAACATTGGAAATGAAAAATCTAGATATTTTCTCTTTTTCAAATTGTTGCATTATAGAATACATTTGTAATGTAAATGAATTCTCAGTGGAAAAACAAAAAAAAAAAGCCTTTTGAAACTGATGGCCAGTTAAGATGTGGGTACAGTGGATATCCACAGTCTGATACTTGTCAATATCAGAAGCTTTCTACCATAGCTTATAAAACAATAATAGACAAAACAACTTAAAATAATAATAATAATAATAATAATAATAATAAAGAAAATTACATTTTTAAAAAGTATTTACATTTAGTTTTATATTTTAATCTAAATTAGGCTGAATTTAGCATACCAGTAACCTCAGTCATAATCTGTTCTTCTGCCACTTTAAAAGATAGCATAAAGCACAACACTAGTGTATTATCTTCCAACATGTGTGATTTAAATTAATTATGACTGTGGGTGGTCTGTATTTACAATATGGCTTGCTTTAATTAACGCTTGAATTACTTATATAAAAGGTTTCACAGTTTAAAAATATAATTAAAGACAGGGGTCGATATAACAGCTAATTTTTCATTGTTCTTTTGTATCTAAAATCCCAAATATTTTCCTTCATAAAAACACAAATTGCAATAGGTCTACATAATTAATCATATTTTTCTTTTTCTGGCGATACAAATTTTTGTGACTAACACATTACATCACGAATAACTGCCCCACTTAAACTGCATTACTTTCACACAACAGCGTGAACTGTTCACACTGCATACTATCCACATATGATGCAATTAGCCTGGAGATAGAATGAGGTAGAGAAGTGAACAGAACACACAAGGCAACCTAGCTAAACATGCTATCTGATAGCCTGGGAAAAATGAGTGCTGCCAGATTAAGAGCAGCAATGATTTAGGTGTACAGCTGTAGTTTGGGAATATTTTGGTTTTAGAGGGGATAATGATCACACTAAGTCCAAAGCTTCATACAAAGCGTGCTGAGCTACTGTGGCTAGTATCACAGGGAACACGACAAACCTTTATTGTCACTCTAAGTACAACCACATACAACCATATGAGGAGTGTTTAACAAAAAAAATCTGAAAGTATGATTAGATCTACCTCTCCATGTCATAAGGGCTTTCAGGTAACAAACATGCCCTTGCTGCCAAATCAAAGAGCTGGCACAACAGCCAGAAAACACATTCAGCTTCCTGAGTGATGGTCTCAATCACACTGATCTTATATATGTACTGAAATTAGCTATTTTAATCATAATTTACCATATTATGATTACATTTACCATATTTCACAACATTTTGTTTTTAATGATATCAGATAATATGTTGACTTCACAATGAACAAGCACTTTAAAAGTGTTTAATTAGTACATACCATCATGAGCTCCTTTTGGAAGGACTTCCTCTCCTTTCCCTCGGCTGTGTTGCAATCTTCCTTAAACTTCTCCAGAACACAGGCCACTTTTTCAGGCTCACTGTCTGGCTCTGTTCGACAAAAGTGTGTCAGAGGAAGGTTCACATAGCCCAAGGCATCAGCAAACGCTCTCCAGCTTCCCAGGTTTTCCATCAAAGTACTCCTCACAGAGGCATAGATGTATGTCAGACATCTGCAAGGCTTTATGATCTGGTCCAAGAGGATAGCTGAGGTTAGGTCAGCCCCCTTGAAATTAACTGGTTTGACCTTTCCCATTATAAGAATATTTTTTGCATGTACCAGCCCTATTCTGCCATGATAGTACCCAATGTACCATTCCTTAGTCCAAAGATGCCCCTTAAGTTTGAGTTTTTCCTCACTCAAAAGTGCCATCACATCTCCTTTCAGATACTCCAGCAAATATTGGTTCTTGTTGTGTCTAACTACAGTTTTCAGCAGCTTCCCAAATTTTAGGTTGTTGATTGGTCGATCCTGAAACAAGGGGTACTTTGTGGTTGCCAAAAGAGGAGAAAGCACAATTTTGTTTACTTCCTTTTTCTTCAAGAAGCGCCTCGGCACAGAGGTCCCTGTTGCAGCCTTTGGTGGAGGTGGGGGTGTCTGAACACAGAATTGGGCGAGAACACACTCCTGGTCATCTTTGACCTGAACTCGTAGTGTGAAGTCTGAGAGGTTCCCTGTATCACGGGCAGATATCAAGTAGATCAGACGAGACACCTTCCCAAGTTTGAGCTGAAAACCCCTCACTACTCTCTCTTGTTCACTGGCCTTCACTTCATAGTTTGAGATGTTAGAATACACACCAACTTGAAGATCCTGAGGCTTTGACAAGACAAACTGATGTTTTCCCCAGAGCTGAAGGGCTACTGATGGACTACAGTGTGTCATCTTTTTAACCTCACTTACTAATAATGTTTTTGGGGCACAGTCATGGCCAAAGATGGCAACCACTGTCTTAAAAGATGGATGGATATGTTTGGGACCATATACCCCCAGTGTAACCTTCTTTACAACATGCTCCCAAATTGTAGTGAATGGAGCTACAGCTTGAGCCTGAGCAATAACAGACACATACATGCATGGTTCTAAATTGTCCAAAAATACTTGGACTGTATCTCCATACATACCGGCATGAGGAATTGGAACATAAGGTCCCTCCTTGCAGTCACTCCGGACACAAATTACTTTCGCTATCTGTCGACTGTCCATCTTTACTACAACAGACACTTTCATCTCTAAAGTTATATTGGTTTTGGTTTCTAGATTACTGAGTTTCACTTCCACCACGGGGCTCACAGTAGAACATTTGTCATTATTCAGCTCCAGTGGTGGATCCAGTAAGGCCTTCAAAGATATTTGTTGAGTGTCATCTGGTGCAACATGACCCTCAGGCACATGGATACTGATGCTAGTGTCAGGTAATTGGACAGTACCGCCTGAGCTGTCCAACTGACATACGATGTTGGTCTCTATTGGTTGAGTTTGACCCCAGCCAGGGTTCTGTCCTATGGAATCTAGGTTAATGCAGGACCTTGTAAACTTGCGATGATTCAGCCAGGCATTTTTGAAGTCTTCTCTATTCTGAAACTGCTCAGGTGTTGGTGCTTTTAAGCTACCAAAGAAAGTCAAGAACTCTTGAGACAGATCAGCCTGAGACTGTAAAATGGACAGTTCTGACAAGCTGTAACAACGTTTACTTCTATAAAATGGGTTGTCCCTCCGAAGAACTTGACTTTTCCCAGTGGTAGGGCTCAAACCACTTGTGTCGACTATATTACTTGCAAAATTGTTGACATTAATAATGCTGCTAATTTTTGAATCTGGAGAAGAGACTGCATCAAAATCAAGTGGACCTGTTGAACTCTTAGTACTGTTTTGATTGTCTGTCCCTTGCAAGGAAACATCAAGGAAAGGGTTGGTAGACATACGCTTAGTTACAAAGGGATTCCCATTTTGAGGACATGTAGGTTTTGTGAGCGCTGACCATTCTCCACGCTGTTCTGTGGACTCATCCTTGGATATATCTCCTAGGCTGTCAATCATGCCACTGTCAGAGAATGAAGAGTCTTGATGTTTGATAGGCTGGACATAGGCTGCTGGGATGTAACCCATCTCAGTGTTATTGTGAGCATACCACCACTCTCCACCAGATGTATCAAGAACATAAAGGCAGTCTCCCTTGGAAAACCTGAGGGTGGTAAAGTTTGATGGGCAGTAATCCTTAATGGCGATAACTTCTCTAGCAGATCCAATTGAGGCAGTGGCATCCAATCGTAAAGCACTAGGGGTGGGCACTACAAAAAGAGTGCATTAAATCAGTACAAAGACCAGAGTAACCTACTTTTATGAAAAGGAATGAACCAAATGTCTTTACATACTAAACAGAGTATTTACACTTTTATGTGCATCTAGCAAGGAAAATGAAGGAAACCTTTAACATCAGTGAGGGTGGATTCCAACACTCCCCCACTTGGATCAATCAGTGCTCCCTCAGACTTGCAGCGTGGAAGAGCATTGTTGTTATTGGTAGATCGAATTCGATGGGCAGCCATGGCCAGTGTTCCTACTTCACTATCTGTTCGCTGTTAAAGTGTTCCTCCCATTGCCGTCTTCTAATCACAGCGATCATCAGCCTCTCATATCATCTGTTGGAAACCTAAATGGAAGTGATATAATTACTTGGTGGAAATTACAAATGATCCCTCATTGCATCCAGTTGACTGTACTGTGTGATGGTTTTGGGCTAAACAAGATCATATTTATAATAGTAACTCATTACATTGGCATTTTATTTCAGTATTAAGTTAATTCAGTATACTGATCCTTCGTGTGTACCATTTCTATAGTAGACGTAGAAGCATAGAGATAACAAAGTGTCTTGGTTCTTTATTACTTGTTCAAGGGTTCTATGGCATGTCCTTAAATTGATCCTTTAAAAATATCTACTTTTTGGGAAAACAGTAGCGGTGCTCAACCTCTCTCTGCCTGGCTAGGGACAATTAAAAGAGCCAGGTGTTTAGGTATCCTTTTCCAACCTTGTGAGATTCATCACATTTACTTCCAAGCTCCTCCAAAATGTTGTTTTGGTTAATACTACACTATACTAAATATTTTGTTACAATGTGAAATTCATCCTCACAATGTTACAGTATAAATCAATAAATAGGTACAACCTTGCACATTAAAAAAAACCTCTTGAATTGTATCTGAAATCTCTCTCAAATTTGAAACCCTACACATTGCAATTTAATAACACACGTGCCAGGTATTTCAACAGTAATCTCAGAGAAAATAAAGAACAAATATCTGCAGAAATGTGATTATTTCACTTAAACAAAAATAATAAAGTGGATTCAACGTAAGATGCTTTTTACTTTAGAAAGACTGAAAAGTAACTGAACTGCAATAGTTTCACATATTGTGACAGTCCCCCCTCCCCCCATCGCCCTCAGTTAGATGTAGTTCCAGGTAGATTAATTGTTATTGCACAAAGCATTGCATGCCAACATATTTTGCTCCATACGCACAGACAGGGCACACTTTGCTGTGACAAGTTATGGGTAGGAACTAGAACAGGGGAAACGCTGGTCCTTGTCTAGACAGGTTACCTGGCTCATTCCTGACATTCAACAGTGCACTAGCGCATGAACCCAAGTCTTGGTTTCATAACATAATTTCATTTTTTTACCGCCACATCTCTCGCTATATTTTCTGTCTTATTCCATGTTTTACAACATGGTCATCTTACATTGTGGTACATCTGAGTTTTAATAATAGTTAAAAATTAATATGTTTTTTGTTATTATGAATCTTAACTGCTGTAATAAAGCCTGTGTAACTTGTCATGCATAAATGACAGCATAACTTGTCATGCATAAACAAAGTGTCATATTGTGTGATATTTTTTATATTTTAGACTATATGAATACCATACATGTGAAAAGAGGTGGTGGTTTGAAACAATTTCAATTCTGGCTCAATTGCTTCTTCCATTATTCTCAATATTTCTTCTATAATTCTGAAACATTCAAGTCACATAAACACATTTACAGAGTAGGCTAATAATTCAGCACAGAATGATAATATAGGGCTAGTTTCCATATTAAGTCTAAACTTATGGCAAAACAGTATTTCCAGTGGTGATTTATTAGTGGCACCACAATTTAATCCAAAGACTAACATTAATCCATGACTAGAAACCTGGCTGATAACATTTCATGAAATCTGATAATGTAATATTAGCATTTCAAAATGTATTTAAGTACAACAACAAAAACAACAACAACAAAATAATATTTTTGTAAGTCTGCCTCTCTTGGTGCAATGACAGATGCTTCAAAATGAGAAATTTAATTTGAATTTGGGTCCATTTAAAAAAAAAAAATCTTTGATTTAAATTTCGCAGGTCAGATGAAAGTTTAGAAAAAAGTGTTTTACATTACCACAGAATTGCATGGTATTAAACTGCATGTTCACTGTGGGAACTACATGCAGGTACTTCATTTTATCAAATATGGCAATGTTAGGCTTTCATAAGACAATGACAGTGTTTATATTTCACACCATACTCCTCAGCAAGCATGAAATATCAGAGTGTGAGGTGGGACCTAGAATCCTCTTAAGCCTGATCTGTGAGAAAGAAAGCACATATCAATGGTTTCCATGGGTACCACCTCGGTGAGGAAAGGCATTTACACATGAGTACCTTCACACAGCCAAGTACTACTGTGAAGGTCTCACACAAACACAGATTTATTGTTCCTAAAAGTAAATCTGTCCTCAATCAGAAACTCCTGTCCAAAGCCCTGACAACCAAAAAAGTCATAATCAAATACTATTTTGGCTTAGCTGTGATATAATGGGAGTGAACTAAGCCACCACCAAAATTGCTTTGCCAGATGTATTTGAATCAAGGGCTGTATATACCCAGAATCTCCATATGCTAACCAGATGCTATCATATCTCAAAGACCCGAAGCTGTGATAAGACTATTCATAGTTAGCACAGGTGCAAATGGTAAATGAAGTAACTTAAAACTACTTCTATTACCAATAATCTAATATAGATGGGTCTAAATTCACTATCATGGTAATTTACAGTAGTGGATGTTAGTGTGATGCAATGAGACTTCATACCAGAGGGAAAACATCATCTTCAAGTTTCATCTTCTGTGGGGTTACTGCTGACACATGTCTCAAACATCCTGTGAAATTGCTGATGCTGTGATAAAAATCTTTATATCTGAAATAATGTTGGAATTCCTGTGTGCCACTGTTATAGACTGCAAGGTTAGGAAGACTCAGTGTCCTAAAGCAGCTAAAATACTGTAATTTAGTGAGTGGTGGTTGAAACAATGAGTGTTTCTGACAGATGACAGCCAGCATAGCTCCAAATGATGTTTCTGTATTGACTTTGTTAAACTCTACTTCTTGAGTGGCCTGTCATGCAGTGTGTGAAATATTTAGGCAGAAATGTACATTAACTGTAATGAACATTACCTGTTAGAGAGTTACCTCAGATGACCAAGAACAAAAGACAAAAATGAGTGATGCTACAACTGATAGCCTGAATTTTAGTAATTCTAACTCCACTACCAAAATCTACTGTCTGTTTGAAATATTTGGTGGAAATAACACCAACACACCACTGTTTTGAGGGTGGAAGAGAAAGTTGTCCAACACCTTTGTTTCTATAAATCACAGTAATCAATCTGTGAATGATAGGATTTGCCTTACAGTATGAACTAGCACTTTGCTAACTATTACCAAATTTGCAAATAACTCATCCCAAATGCTTTTCATTAATGATTGTTATTTATCATTATAATAAATGTGTGTGTGTGTGTGTGTGTGTTTGTGTTTATTTATTAATTAATTATTAGGTAACCTAGTCCAAAAAGTTAAAACTGAATGTACAGTTATAGAATACAGAATGTGAAAGTCTGGTCGTTCGTTTTATGACTGGCTAATTGGCAGGAAAACACGGAGGAAATGTCTTAGTAACAAGTACATGGAGAGAATTCCTGAAACTGTTCTCATAGCAATGTAGCACAACAGCTTTGACCCTTGAAATTATTTGTTGTTGGTCTGTTAAAGCAAAAGTTCAGGACAAGTATAGGTGCCAATTTAAGGTGTATTGGTCATATGACTTTTGAATCACTATTGGGTTCAGAGATTTTGAATCTCTATTTAAATACAGTGTTGTACTGTCAAAGTCTAAGTATCTACTGTCACGGAGATATAACACTTCATTTTTACATACAGTTCTCAGAGTATTTCTCACCTTTATCACAGAATACAATAGGCCTAGAAACTCGTATGAAACACATGGCTGAATTTTAGTACTTTTTAATCTATTTCTCGAGAAAATCCCACTGAAGACTTTTTAAGAGTAGTAACCTTGTTCGTAGCTTTAGAGCGAACAAAAAAAGAAAGAAAAAACGGTATGTATGTAGGATAAGTAGACTATATAGTGAAATACACACGCAAGCTCCAGTTAATTTAATATAGTATTGATAATATGAGAAAAAGGTTGCAATTCAACGTTTTACAGAAATTTATTCCTTCTAGGACGTTGGACCTGGTACGTGGCGCAGCTCCACGAAGAATTTGTATGTTTCATCAAACCAGTTGTCAAAGGAAAATTACAATAAAAATTGGTTACACTATAAATGATCAAAAGCCTAAATGATAACAATATCAAATTGCCCAATAGCTGCGTGAACTCCTGTTCCCGGGGGATTTTACCGGTAGGACATGACCATGCAGGTAACGTAACTGATTAAAACACCTGTGGTTTGTAGGAGACTGACAGCCCGATCACGGATATTTCCACGCGTGCGGTATTAATCACTTATGCTCGCTTTACTTAGTTCGCCGAGACTCTTTGAGTCTTTAACTTTTTCAGAACCCTCTGCGGAGCCGGTAGGTACAATGCAGAGTACAAACCGGGATCGCTGAACAGCTTGCAAAAGCATTAACACTTTGTTGTTTAACACGTAAACAAGGGTCACTGAATATGACGTTATAAGCAGATGCATGTATAATGCATCTATATGAAACAGGGAAAAAGAAACAAACTGTCAACTCACTTCGCTAAGTGTCCAGTACAAAGAGCTCAGCCAAGTGGGACGCCGTTATCCTGGTACAGCATGCACGTAGAGCAAACATTTCTCTGGTACTTCTGTGGATCCAGGAAGGCAAAATATGCCAGTGATCTCACTGCTAGAGGGTGGATCCTAACGGAAGGGCAGGCACTTCAATCATCCCCCAATCTCTGAAATCTTATTTATATTCTGTTTTTACACGTACTAAAAGCTTGAGTCGGAAAAACGTGTACTTGTGCTCTGTATCAGTTTATGTATGGTTATATAACATTAGTTACAATTATCGACCAACTATTTAAGCAGTTCTGTCGCCATCCATTAATAAATGTTAGACCTTTCAATACATATTATCATCTTATAAACTCCAACCACAATTAACTACACCATATTCAGCATTTGTATTAGGTGCATTGAATAACTGAACTTCCCATCAGAACAGCTCGTGTGCCTAATTCTTTTCATTTTTCTGATTTTTTCCACCATTACTGATATTTTGTTATCACTCGTGACTCGATGGCAACGGCACTGAAACTAAAAAAAAAATTAAAAATACAATTTGACCTAAGGGCGACTTTAGGCCTATCATTAGTGATATCCGGTGCCCTCTAGTGGACATCAAGTAATATATAACAATCCCGTAAAAGTGGTTACAATTTCTCAAGCGTAATAGGAGAACAAGAAAAATGTCAGATTATCCTTAACTAAATCTGATAACCCAATGACACAGAGCTATAGCTATAGGCCTACAAAAATACAGAGGCATGGCTATAGGCCTCCTGTAGCCAATATATAATAGTTGTGTTACTCTAAGGGTATATCAGCTTTTCTTGACAAATAAATAGGTTTACAAAGTCATTAAGAATTATATTTAAACCTGAGTATCTCACCTTAAAATTCATTAATACAATTCCTGAAACTAAGAACCAAGATCCTTGGGTTTTATACAAGTACAGCACTAACAGTGCTGATTTTAATCAGCAATCTTACAAAGAACCCACCCCCACTCGCAGAAGTACTCCCTAAGTAAATAAAGATTGCAACAACCTCTCTATAAAATGAAACACTGATTAGTTCTGGTCTCACCAGTACGCACATGCTGAGTTTAATAAGAGAGATGTGTCACATTGTGTGTAATGAGACTGATGGCAGAAATTAGAACCATCACTATGTAAAGTCTGGACATGTCGAGAGCTGTGCTAGCAGGCTAGCCATGCCTTAACATTATTAGCACCACAACATGGCCTGACCTCTGTACCTTCCTAGAAGTTGTTGAGAATTAGATAAACAAATTCTCTTTGCCATGCATTCCTTTTTGAAACCTTTAACATAGCAGTCCTCACAGTCTACTTTATCCTGTATCAACAATTACTGTGATTAAAAGTCTTCAAATAAAGATATGTATTCATAAATTGTGCATAGTTGCTGTAGTTTGTCATTTAGGATACACGTGGAAATATTTCTCATGTTTTCTCTTTAAATATGAACAAAGGGAACCCTGGTACTGTCAGCCTGTGGGACTAGATGTAATCCAGATTTTATCTTCCACATCAGATCACCAGTGAAGATGAATATGTATATGTCCTTTATAAATAATAAAAAATACACTCATACATAGTAATTTTATTTGCTCCTTTCATTAGCATGTTTTGGCTTTTCTCTTTACTGCTGTCATTTAAGGTTAAGGTCATTTTTATATTATACTGCAGCTAATCACATTATGGTTAGCACTTGTCCATTACTTTACAATGAAAGTAATTGGAGAAACTGGTAAAATAGAGGAAAGATTAACAGAGAATTTATGCATATTTTCAGAGTGGTCTTAAATAAAGATAATAATAAATAAAGCTTGCTATTTTATTAATATCATAACTTATTAGTATTGTATTAAGTAAAATCCTTTGCAGTTGAAAAAGTAAAAAAATATTCCCTCTCTCCGATTGATTGCCGATCTGGAGGAGTGCACTGCTTTGAAGATTCATGCATGGCTTTCAGAACTGAAGGTATCATCAAACCTAATGAGTGCCTTACTGTAATCAGCAGCCTCAGGCAGTGTGATGGAGGGGTGAGGTCTGTCTGGGGTCACCCACACAGCTGGAAGGTCTGTGGGACAGCCTTTGCACACAGAATTACTGCCTTGCCAGAACGTGTCCAGCATGTTGTCCACAGTCTTTGATAAAAAACATAATATGCATTTTTTGTTTCATAAGATGCTGTAATAATTCTGCTTTAAGGCCTCAGTGTACAGCCAGTGAGTTTGTACAAGTTGCTGTCTCTAGATCCAGCAAAGGATTTTAATTTATTGGTCCATAAGATCTTCTTTCAGTCTTCTGTAGTCCACTGGCATTCCCAGGCGTGTCTTTTTCTTAATTAGCAGTGGTTTATTTACTGACACCTGACCTGTAGAACCTGAGGCTTGAAGTCTTCTCTTCACAGTTGAAACTGAGACTTGTTTACCTCAACCAGTGGTAAGATGTGCTTGAAAGTGTGTTCCGTGAGCTGTCTATGAAGCGGTTGGTTCTGTCTTCCTATTCTGCTGTGGTTTCACAGATCTCTTCCTGTCAACCTTTCTTCATGTTTCCAGGGGTCTGCTTGTGGTGTGTGACACTGTTCTCACTGTCCCCTTTTCTTCTCAATTTCTTTAATGGAAAGACTTATACTTTAAGAGTTATAATCATCTGTGTTTATTTGTTAGTTACATTTTTCTGGCCTTATGATACAAATAAACCAAATTCTAATTAGTAAATTCTAATATCTAACCTAAAGGGTGTAGTGACAGTCTGTTCCAACACTGCTTATATACAAACAAAGGATTTGTAGATTAATCATCAAAAGTTGGGACACCTGTAGGAATTGTTTGCATCAGTCTTCAAAGCGTAATTTACTTACATTTTTGCAGAACATCACATTCCCTGAAAAAGGCCTTTTTCATATCACATAAATTGACATTGTTTTTCAGTATATTTTCAACCCCTTTTTACTCTGCTTTTGACGGGTTGTGTGTCTGGGCAGGTGCATCTAATAAAGTGCCTTCTCAGTCCTGAAGTTTGTTTTTAGCTGCATTATGGTTGGAACTAATGGCTGCCATATATCAGGTTTGCAGCATAACCACATTAGGTGGTCTAATATTCAACATCTCATTAACTACATTAGGGAATGATAATCAACACCTTTATAAATCTATTAGGTGAGCTAATATTCAACACCTATATAACCACATTAAGTACCATTGATATTCAACACCTTTGTAAGCAAAATAGATGGGCTAATATTCAACACCTCTATAACTACATTAAGCAACTTTTTGAGATTTAAAAGTCTGAAGCTTCCACAGAGGTTTCATTTTAAATGTAAATTTCTGGCCACACCTTTACCTCAAATCACATTACCTCACAGTGACACTGTGGTCCCATCACATTTATCTGTTGTTGCCAGACGAGTTCATTTCTGACATCTCGGGTGAGAATGGATAGCAATTACCATAAGAACACTACAGGTTAAAGCATAAGGTGTTTCAGTCAATATGCGTATATCACATGAGGCCTTAAGGATAGTGTGCAAAGAGTTTCCTGTGTTTACATGAGTTCTATAGCCACAGGATGTTGATGACCTCAGAACTGCAGAGCAGGAAGTCCTTTTCTTTAAATAATGTCTCATTTCATTTGATATGAGCAGGTGGCCTGAACATGATCATATTTTACCTGATTCTTCTGGAAAACAGTAAGTCATACATTATATATCGATTATATTGATTCTTATGTAAAACTACTAGTCATGCTTCATATTGATTACATTACACTACTTTAAGCACATGCTTGAACTATAACTTGCTGCCTGTTTAGTTGCAGGTGGTGATGTACTCACGGGACCTTATCAAGTGAAGCAATGTGCTGGCAGAAACATCCAGATCACCTGTCGGTATCATTCTTTCTATAGGAACAATGTAAAGTACTGGTGCAAAGGCTACTATTTTAATCACTGCTCGATACTTATACGAACAAATCAGCCCCTGCATGTCAGTGGACCTCTGGAGATAACTGACAATAAAAACGAAGGTTTTTTCTCTATCCACATGAAGAGCATTAAATCAGAGAACAGCGGCTGGTACTGGTGTGCTATTGAAAGAGTGAGCCGACATGTGTCCTTTGCAGTGGAGTTAATCATTTCTAAGGGTGAGACAACTTCCATTTAGAGGTGGTGAATAGGATCAGAATAAATGAGAATAATTCTGAATTTTTTTTTTTCTCTTTACACAGACATGTCAAATAATCTTGCTGCACACATTCATACTGGCAAATTTATTTTTACATAACATTAGGATATAAGGTGATACACTATAAGATTTAATTTAAAAGGCAGTTCTAAAGTCACCTAACTTGAAAGATATATCTATATGACCTAAGACCTTTTTATGACAAATAAACTATACACTGAGGCTACTAAAGTTAGTTGACTGATAACTTGTCTTGTTCTTTACACAGTTATGCCATATTTCCAGTGGTTTCTTTCAAGAATGAAGTGCAGTGGTAGATTATCATTACAATTGACTGTAATATATACTTAATACAGCCATAGTTATAAAATCTTTTGTCTTATTCAAAATAAGCGCTCTGTTAAAAAACAAGATGTTATTGTTGTTGTTATTTGTTGTTTTGCATTTATAGATTCATTTGCATTGTTGTTGCCATACAGTCAGAAGGTTTTCTTCTCAGGCCTGAAGGCAAAGGTAGCATCTGGTTTCTCTTAAATATAACTCATTTTAGTTTATTTCATATGTTCCCTTACAGAAGGAACACAGCAGTGCTTGGTGCCTGAGCCAACACCACAACTCAAAGTCAGAGACACAACTACATTACCAGTGACAACAAGAACATTAACAACTTCTAAGACAACTGAAACAACATCAATGTCACAAGCAACATTAAAGAGGACAGTTATAGCAAAAGTAACTCCTCAAACCATGACAGGGTATGTATCTCTTGTGAGCAAACCTCTGGAGCCTGATTAAATGTTCCTCAAAGTGTTATTGTATACCACTCTTATGTTTTCCTTTTCAGAGAGATTAATTTCACTCAAACCCCAGTCCACAAAATATGGAGCATCATTCGATGGTTTATCTTCTTGGGACTGTGTCTTATCGTCTTCTGTTTCACGATGTACACTGAACTGAGTTAGATAAACTATGCTTACAAATGGCAGCTAGGTTCCTGCACAGGAAAATGACAGTTCACCCACAGCTGTAAGAGACATTCCAAAGCTTTCTTTAGGTGGGATAGTTTCACAGTGAGATTCAGAAAGTACACTCTAAACTAAACTCTAATGTAACTGTTAAATGAAACCACTGGGCCAATAATCATGTTACTGTATCTAATACACACACATTAAAGGTGAAGTTAACTAAATCAACTAAATGCAAACATTAACATTAAATGTATATAATAGATTCATAAAATAAAAACAATGAAGAAATTTGACTTCCAGGTTTGATTTCCAAATCACTTTTTGATTTTGGACTTAAATCATGATGATAATGACTTTAAACATTGAAACTCAAATAAGATCCACATCTGTGCATGGCCAGAGAGCCCAGAACACACTCAACATGTGTAGCATCACTTGGGCAGGGAAAAGAACAACACCTATCCAAAGTCAATAGAAGATTGTTTCAGGTTTCAGAGATGAAGGTTTCAGAGATGAATGCACATCTGCCTATCTCTGTCTTACAGTCCTTCTGTCAATCATCCATCTGTCAACCATCCACCACAGGTTTCTCCGCCCACAGGAACACTCTTTCCTGCTGCGCACTGCTGTCAGGGCAACAAAATATAAATTACGATTCTACTTCCACCGAATGACAATGCTTCACCCCCTGCCTAGGAACAGGCATAGCCTACCACCCAGTGTAGAAGGTCAATAACCTGGGTGGAGTTACATCGATCTCAGCTCCCATTTCCTTGTTGCTATTACCACAGTTTTCTACTGCTCTCTACATTACTGATATTTTCATGCATCCCTATGATTCAATCTTCACTTCTGGGGCCTTTTTCTGCTCATTGTGTGTTGCTCCATTGTCACAACACTCTTGTTGTTGCTGTTACAATTCTGTTTGCAATGCAATGACTATGCAGGTACCATGTGTCTGTGTTCCCTTTTTATGCCCCTGGAGTCTCTATTTATTAAAAAAAAAAAAAACACCAAGGAAAAGTCCTGCTCAACACTGGCCACAATTGGCCCGGAGTCTTGTCACAGCCAGATGATGTATCAAATTAAAAGTCTTTCCTAATCTATGCGTAACATAATCTATAATGTACACTCGCCTCTCTGGTAAGCCTATCCAAAGGGAAATCTGTACCCAGAGCAATTTGTACAGGGAAACAATAATGTCTGTCAAACATCAAAAAGGATTGGGAGAAATCATGGCTGAGGGCCCTTACCTCCTCTATTCTTCTGGAGACTACCAGTGATGCACCCAGCCTGAAAATCATGCACCTCATCCTCCATACCTGGCAAGAAAAAAATGTCCATGTATGTTTGACAGAGTTTGTTTGGCCCCTGCATGCCTGGCAGTTTCATGATGCTTCCTCCAAACATTTTGGCACCTAGAGGACCTGAAAAGATACCCCATGAGTACTAGGATCTGTAACCTTTTGCCACAACCCATGATCATGGACAACAAGTGCCTTCCTTTGTTGTAGGTGCCACTTGGCTCTTAATGGACGTTTTCCATAGTTATCCCCCACAACAATGTTCCCATCTCAATAAGGCTCATGACCTTTTGAATATTGGGGTCACTTTCATGGAAAGGCTGCCACTACCCATACCCATCATCCCCTTTAAAGTAGTCTGGGTCACCAGTCACAGCCTGCAGACTAGCAGCATTTTCCATAAGTGCTATAGGCCTGGGGAGTCTTGACAAAGCATCAAACATATTCTTTGCCTGGATAGCACTTCACCCCAAAATCAAAGGATGACAGTTGGGCAACCCACCCCAGATGAGCAGTTTGCAATTGGGCTACTAGATTGATGTTATGTAAAAACAATAAACGTAACCACACAATACATAGTCTTTAAACTTCTCTGTGATTGCCCATTTCAATACCAAAAACACCAGCCTGAAGGATCTATATTTGGCATCATTACATTCCATGGGCTGGAAAGTTCGATTGACGTCAATGATCACTCACTTGGGCTTGGACCAACATAGTGCCCAACCCTTGATTACTGGCATCCGTGTATACAATAAAGGGAATGATAAAAAGAGCATATGACAGAGTAGAGCTGTTTTCAATTGAACAAAGGCATCTGGGCATGATGGAGACCACATCATCTTCTGAGGCCACAAACTGGCTGTCGAAGTACCAAGACGAACCTGGGTTAAACACAGAGCCAAATTTGCAAACTCTGGAATAAACTGACAGTAATACACCACAAGCCCCAAGAAGGCTCGTATTTGCCTCACTGTAGTTGGCACTGTGCAGTTTTGAATGGCAGCAACCTTCTCAGGATCTGGTCTCACCCCTCAATTATCCTAGCCAAGAACTTGACCTGCTTCTGAAGCAGCTTGCCCTTGTCTGGTAGAAGCTTCAATCTGTGGTTCCAGTACCATGTGAAAATGTCATCTAAGTGCTATATTAGGTAGAGAAATCCAGAGAATACACAATAACATCATCAAGGTGTACCAGTGACAATTCAGAGAGCAGACCATGCCTGCCTGCCATGCAACTCCAGGAGCACCGGTGGTGGCATTAATAATACTGACCTGTACTCCCACATCTACGTTTGATGTCAAGCAGAGATCTCGTTCTTTGTACACCTCAGCCTCCTCTCGGCTCCCACTTCATAGTCACCACCGCCACAGCATACTGTTGCTCTCTATGTTCCTGGTTCACTTCACGGAACTCTTCGATTTAACCTTTTCTGCTGGGGTCTTTATCTGCTCACACACAAATAAATAAATATCTGATACATGCTTTAAAAACTTGTACCCCGATGAACAGTGTTACATTTTCATGGGTGGCCTATGGCTTTTGAATGGGACTGAATATGCATGTATGTATTAGAAACAAAGCTGTAACAAATATAACACTTATGAACAAAGGCACACGTTATCTATCTATATCAAGAGAACAAGGTGACTAATATGTTAATTACTCCAAATTATAATTTGAGTAACAATATTACTCTTCATCAGCGTTCCTACGTTCAGAATCAGCCATATTCCATGTATTGCCACTGACACCATGTCACATTACATATAGTAATAAACCAGATCCATTTATGCGTATATAATCAGTTTTGGCCCCAGAATTAATTATCTTAAGGGTTATACATAATTAAGCCATTGTAGTGCAATAGTAATAGTATTCTAATGATGAAAATTTGCAGTGGATTTATTTAAAACTTCTTTTCCCCTGATGTGACCAGTGTACACACACAGTCTGATAGATAGGCAATCATGCCAGAGTGAACACACATTCTGGTTGGTGAAGTGGACACTCCCTCCTCTTAAAGAGGTCACTTAATTAGCTAATTTATAATTTGCAAAAATTGTTCCCCCCTGTTTGCTGGGGGAAAAACTGCCTCATGTAGTCTTGTAGTTTTCTTCTTACCATGTAATATACTGTGATATATGGGAACAAAGGAAAAGGAAAGTAATTTTTTTCAAATTCAGCCCTTCTTTCACAAAGGGATTTAAGAAATGTCTAAATCTAAAATACATGCAAAATATGAAGTCATTGAGTTCATTTAATCATTTTAAATGTAGGAGGGAGCATAAGGGTTGAAAATAAATACTTTCGGTGAAACATCAGTGCAACAGACTGCTGGTTTGACTGTGAGAACAGAGGACACTCTTTTTCTCTCTCTTAAGTGCAAACATATTGATCTTGACAAGCAATCGCCCAAAGCCATCAAAGGTCAAATCCACGTTTGGTTTTCACCCCTGATGAGAAGCCCTTTCCCAGAGATCGCTCTTTGATGAACAGGGAACAAGTTCAGGTTCTTTTTCTGATCATTATTCCAAGCTCCCAGTAGCCTTTTCATATCCATTTGAAGGTTCTGTTAGTAGTGTTCATGTCCATATGGAAATAAGCTCCATGTTGTCGACAACACTTTGGCTAAAGCTATGCTTTCATATGAAAGAAGCAATTAACTAAATCACCTATGGTCCACGCATAAACATTTGAAGTGAATGTGTGGTTATGCTTAGGACATCATCTGTTATTAGAAACTTTGAGACAGAGAGCAAGGCCTTGTGTTCTTTAAGATGCTGAATTTTCTCCACATACCTGGTCCTATTTAATGAGAGAATGATGAAATGTGGGGCTTTTTAACCATAGATTTATGAATCTTCAACATCAGCCTCAGCACAAATTGCATTCCTTTAATAAGGCTATTATCCTATTTTTCCTCCCAATAACCATCAGAATGAGCATGAGAATAAGACAAACATATATGCATGCTCAGCTTTGGCTGGCTGAGAGCTTCAACTGGGGCCACTCATTTGAGACAATGGTAAGGAGACCGCCATCGGCGAAGGGAGATTACAGCTCTGGTACATGACCCATTCTGCTTATGGCAGCTCCAAGGGAGGCATTCTGCAGTTTGAAATGATGGAGATGACTCTGAATACATTCCAAATTCCCTTCATAACCCAGCCTAGCTTGGGCAGCCATAGGAAAATATAAAGCTTCTCAGATGTGAATTTCAGGTTCCTGAAATGCACCTAAAATGCACCTAAATCCAGAAAAAATGTTTGACATAACTTCATGCCTATAGTATTTTGCTATTATGTTGAGAAAAAAATTCTATGTGGGTTCTGATGATTATTTTCTAACTGGATTGTATTTGCATACCATTACTGATGAAAGCATAAATTTAATGGTCATGATGAGTAATCTTGTGTACAGTAGGACTGTAATCTATTATTCAGTGGGACAGAGAATATATTGTACAGCTGTGCACTGGTAACACTATGACTGTAAAAATGTCTGCTATTAACACTGTTCATTTGTTGGGATGTTTTCCTTTTTAGAGAAGGGCAAAGTGAAGGCGAACAAAGAGACAACAGTCTCCCTCACCATCTGCTTCCGAAGAGCGGAACCAGTCCCGCATACTGTAGTGTCATTCAGCCCAGGATCTCCAGGGCCACCATGTCCACAAACAGTTACTCCAACCATAAACTGCACCATCTGATTCAATCTCTAAGGCTGTACTAATTGGGTACAGTAAATCAAGAATCTAGTATTAACTGAGCAGTACTCAAATAAATAAATAAATAAATAGCCTGGGAGACAAGAATATGAGGTCCCATATTGACACAGCACAGGATGAATGCACTGAAATGTTGAAGGGTTGCTCTAGGGGACAGAGAAATGTGTCCCATTATATTAGGCTAGCTAAGCTTAAACCCACTGGAGATTCATCCATTGTTTTAAAGTTCTGTCCTCAAAGTTCCACTCACAGTCGAAAATGGAAGCTATAAGAGTAGCGGGCAGTCATGCTTGAACAGAATATATAGGCTGTGTGTGTAAGAGTTGAGTCATGGAAATGAAAAATAAGGGGAGAATTGTGTCATGGACCTGAGGATATTTAGTTATTTTGCAAAATGTACACTGCCATTTTTGACCACATGGTGTCAGCAATGCTTTATCCAGAGTTTGGAGGGGCTGTAGAACCCATACTTGCCAAAGCTTTGAACAATGTGATCATTCTACTGCATTAGTCTATTGTGCGTTTAAAGAACGTTCGTAAATTCACTCGCAGGTTTCCGTGTGGCCGTCCTCAAATGTATTTCTTACAGTTATCCCTGGATAATAGCTGTTACTAACGTACTGCCTCTAAGAGGGATAACAGATGGATGACTTACATATGTTGCAGATGTGTAATAAATGCTTTATAAACGTCTGCATTTGCTGCTGTTGTTACTGGCCATAGCTACCGTGAACTGTTGACGTGAGTTGTTGTCGAGTTGTTCAAAAACATGTACCAGCTCCTGTGCAGATGATTCACCCTATTGTAATGCTCACTGACACGTCTGACGACTCATGTTACACGCGCACACGCGAGCGAAGGCGCGCCTCGTTTCATTTACGCCGTGTACCACGCAAGTTCGCAGCTCAAGCCAGACTATTTTTAGGTGTGACCTCCGCTGGGCGAGTGTGCAGCGAACGGTTCTTAACAGTGCCCCTCTGGGGTAAAGGGGCGGGAGTGGAAGAGACTGTGGAAACGGTGTTTTTTTGAAGAGTGATCTCCAGCTTGGTATTCAACACTCATCTTTTCCAGCAGCCCGTTGAGTAATGAATATTCCCGCCTGTTCCTGCATCTGGAGGAGAGTCGAGGGCTCTGACGGGTCTTTATGGAGTTTTGCGCAAGGCGCATTAGCTTCTTCAAATGGAAGTTTGCGCTTCCTATAAAGAGCGTTGTGCAGTGAGTTTAGCAAGCAAACGTAATAATTCTGTAGGCTACAATATGACATTTCTAACACAAATAGAATTAAATTATATTGCGACAGTACCGCAACATACCCTACACAAACATGCACGTTTGCACTTATGGAAAGCGGTGAATCCTTCCCATCACCGGTCATATTCAGAAACCTCTGAGCAGGTTCCCATCTATGTTATAGATGTCATAGGATGTCTCCAGACACATCTTTTAGGTCGAGAGATTAAGGTACGTTTTACGGTATCCTGTTTGAAATGTGGACTGAAGAACTGGTGAAGCATTGTAAAGCAAACACTGGGATTACGTGGTTTGTGGGCGGATCTTAACAGGTTGCAAACTGACGACACAGAGGTGTCGCTCCACTTCCGCCGCGTTTATATACCAGTGACGTAACTGTGACGTCCTCTCCAAACGACATTTAAAAAAAATTCAAATTTAATGCCAGTGTCTGTAATTTGTTTACATTATGTTTTCATTTCTATACTTATGATGTGTTAGTACTGAAGCTATACAGCATATGAGTGAACAGAATGCTTCTCTCCATCAGCCGTGCACAGAAGCAGTAATGGAGCGACTAGCCCACCATAGCGTTCAATGTTTGATTACATCCTAAATCTACAGTTCACAGAAAGGTCTATTGTTGGAGAAAAATAGATTCAATATTTTTAATTACCTTCATTACAGTGCTATTTTTCAAAAGGTTCTGTTTACTTGCTTGTTTGTATTAATACTTGTTTGTATTAAACTTCCAAAAGATCAAAACTATGTTGTTATCCTGCCATTAAAGTGAACCTTCAGTGGAATTTAGTTAGGAACGTTTTTTTTTTTAATGGGGTTTTCGTATATATTGCCAATATATGAAGATATTGCCTAGCTAAGCGTGAAGATTTGAAGCTATGTCTGCCCAAAGTTGCTGTGTAATACAGTTATGAGCTGCTTTTCTTACCACATGATGTTTTATATTAACTTGTGCAGTGACTGATTACAATTTTTATCACATTTTATTTTAGTTCATCAATTACATACAATGTATGCTATCGTGTTCACACTCTGAATAATTGTGTGGCTCAAGTAAATTTCCTAAGATTCAAATTAAAAATGCAATTAGCATGATTAATTTCAGGTAAAATGACTAGCAACAATGTTGTGATAAAAATCTTTATTTTTCTCCAGTCTATTCATTACAGATAAGCTGCAATCAAGACAAAACTTTGTTATGCAGATCAACACACTAGCTGAGCTGAACAAAGACTTCTAAATACATTTGAATAATTATCATCCTATCTTAAGTCATCTTTAAAATTTTCTCCCACAAAAAAACCTAAATGCAAACAAGCTGGCAGATGTCCCTATTTTTAAATAATTAATATATTATCGACATAGCATATGTATTGTCATTACAGTCCCAACTTTCGAGTCCTGCCCAGTTTGCTTAGCAACATTGTCAGACAGAGCTGAACCATGAAGTCATTACCAATCAATCAAACGATTCAAATGCAGAACACAACTAGAAGAATGTTAATTCTTTTCTAATTCAAAGCAATTTACTTTGGCAATTTGTGTGTGTGTGTCTCTCTCTCTCTCTCTCTCTCTCTCTCTCTCTCTCTCTCTCTCTCTGTGTGTGTGTGTGTGTGTGTATGTGTGTGTATGTGCGCGTGCGGGGGGTGGGTGTAGTACTGAGTCGATTAGGGGGTTAGTCTAGGGGTGCTGAGTAGATGGAGGTAGAGCTAAATTTAGGTATAATTCTGTGCAGTTGCATTATCTGGGTAAAGCCAAATATAAGATGTTTTCTTAAGGTTTTTCAGTGTTGTCTTTTTAAATAGTATTTTCATGTAATCTTTTAAAGTGCAATTGGCAGATACATTGAGGAAGAAAACCTGAAATAAGAATATATAAACAGCCTATCTCAGGATAAGAGAAACTGTGTGACCTTGTCATTTTTTCACTAATAGTGATACCCTGCCAGTTCATTTCCTAGCATTTGGACCCTCAGAATGTGCACCTGCACAGGATTTCAGTTATAAAGAGAAGCACTTTATTTCCAAAAGTCTCATATACACTCTAGTTCCATTAGAAGTGTCCACTGGGCAGGTAGAACCCAGATTTGCTGTCAAAGCTGTGCATTGTGAGCATCCTCCTGCATTAGTTATGGAGCATCATAATCTGGAGACTCACTCATGAATTTGTGTGTGCTGTCTTCAGTCTTACTTTTTTTTACAGATAGCCCTGAGTAGAAGCTGTCACTATCATACTGAACTTAAGATTATAAACTTGGACTTCCAAATGGAAAATTAATGTTGGGAGCCATGTCAGAGTGGATTAGGCAGAGTGAAGAGAAGATTTTGTTAACTGACTAAGAGTCACCACATGCATGCATTTTTTAAGTTACAGTTGCATTTTGACAGAACTGCCATTAGTAGAAGCTGAAATCTTCCTATTCCTGAAATGTGCTTGTATGGCACCGACTTTCAAAGGCCTCCTATGGCCAAAGTGGAAAGGTCCTTTTGTGGAACCCCTGCGTTCATGTTCCAGTTTTGATTGAAAACAAATGTTGCTGTTTGGCATGAAAGGTGTTTTTAGGGCTGCCTGTCTAATTCAGACCTCCAAGGATTTTCAGAGTGCATAATTTCTTTCCTGGATCCCTTTCTACAGCAAATGAAATCTCAGTTTCATAATTCACATGGGGGATCTCTCCAGTAGGTCAACAGCTGCCTTAACCCGAGGGGTTTGCTCTTTAAGTTAACTTGAGAGGTAATTTGTGTCTAAAAAGCACGGTAATGGGGTGCCCTGCATTTATCATCCCTATAAAGAAGTTCAGATATTGCCTGGAAATTACATCATACTGCCAGAAGTTTCAGCTGTGGAACAACAATTAATGTCATGGCTTCTCATATAGAAGAACTCATTATCTATTAATGAAGAAAATAGGTTTGATATTAAACCAATTATAATCATCCCTGACAGGATGATCTTTCTTTTTCAAACTGCTTCATGAGCATCTTAAAAGAGACAAGAATGATCTGGTTGTTCTCAGTGTGGACACTGGTCATATTATGTCACTTAGTGTGTCGGTGGTGAAAATAATCAGTCCCTGCAGACCTGTAATGTACTGAACCTTTGCTTTGGGCTGTCAATGGCTGCTTTTAAAAACAATCATGCTCATTTTGAAAATGGCAACAGATTAGCCATGACAGATAATTGGGACCACCAAGAGTCTGTCAGGCAATATATATTTTAAAAGAGTCTTCTATGTTTGTGCATGATCAGTTCAATGTGCACCATGTTTTGCTACTGTAACTCACCTGGTAATGCAGGCAGCGTAAGGTGCTTATAACACCAAGGTCATCTGCTTGACTCCCAAGGCCCACATCTACCATGATACTGATAAAATAGATGTACAGATGAAAATAAGTGTAACGGTGATACAAATAGATCTAAATGATACATTTTACAGTATGTACAGTCAGTATTCACAGTAAGTGTACAATAAACATTAAGGTAAACCATGTTAGGCAGCAAATTATATAATCTAAGCCTGATTTCAGTCCAAAAATCCAAATACTAACATTGTGGTCTTACCATTTTAAAGTACAAACTTTAAAATATGTAGAATGATTTAGCTGACCTTAAATTGGTGGCTAAGCTTCAATTTACAGTATTTCTGAGACACATTTTGAGGAAGATAACATACATTTAGGAGAATGTAGACCATCCCATTATCCTGGCTGTCAGAATGAATCTGACAGAAGTGAGATAGACAGCTCCAGGTAGAACCATTTTTGACTTCTTCAACTTGTCCCTGTAGCAGAACATATTTTAAATATTAGGTAACCTTTATGTGCAGAATCACCAAGAAATACTTCTACACTGCCTTAAAAAGTGATTTGAAATGCAAAAAATATGCTTTTTATCAGCAATGAGAAATTTTGAACCCAAAACTTGGGTGAAACAGCCTCTGTTACCAATTACAGTCAGAACAATGGCACAAAATGACGCTTCATGTGGTTGTCAGTTCAGGATCAGATTACTGAACATGCAGTGTTATTACAGCTTGAACATAATACACAGTAGTGCACAACAGTGTCTGATACAATGGTCTATAATAGTACAGTGATGTTTTATTACGTACTTGTATTGCAGACTTGGGCTTAAGTTTCTATTATGCTGTTTGAGACTATGATTAATCACTTCTTATTTCTTACACATCTTTGGTGTTTTGTCATCACAGATGTTCTAGACAACCAATATAATGGCTAAAATCTAAACTCATTCCCAATGATCTGTACAAATGACTCTTATTCTGTATCATCTTGCATCACAAACAACACATTCATCTATTGTATTTGCCAAGTACTGCTGCAGGAGATGAAGCCATATTTCTCATGATAGCATCCATTATATCATTATGTCTGACTGGAATGTAGAATTTAGTCTACCCTGGAATACATCAGGGGTAAGACCATGCCTAGCAATACAACTCCATATGAATCTGCACGGGAAGCATTATGCAGGTATGCTGCCTTTAACTTTCACTTCAATATGAGCTAATATGAGCTTGGGCTACAGGGATTTCCTCTTCCAGGTGGAGTGAAAGAATGAACCAAAGCAGACTAGAAGTGTAATGAGACCCTCAGTGCACTAATGGGTCAGTGCTAAGAGTCAGACCCAGAGATTTGAAATTCATAAAGGGATTTGTGGTCTTTGCTGTAGCACTCAGTAGCACAGCATCTCCCAGGTGAATACACACGCGCGCACATGCACACACACACACACACACACACACACACACACACACACACACACACACACACACACACACACACACACACACACACAGAAACACACAAACACAAACACACACACACACACCTAACCACGGCAGACAGGGCGCTGTTGACAACTTTTATATTGCCCTCAGTGAAAAAAAAAACTACACACAGAGTCCACATAAAGTGTCATTAACCACACCCTCACTTCAGCTGGAAAGACCCTGACTATATGCTCAGGCATACTGATTCTGCAGGGAAGAGTGTTCAACACGTAGGCCGGATGGCATAAATTGCAGTGGGAGGCAGTGGAGATATGGAAATCCAGTATTCACTTTCTTTGGCAAGCTGGGCTTATTTTTAGAGTAGGCTGCTGCCTGCACAGAGACGGTGCTTCTGAAGTGTCAGCCACTAAGGAAGTGAAGAGGCTTGTCCCCCAAGTACACATTAAGTGATAAGTATGACAAGTGAAATTAGCTGTGGGTCAGTGATCCTCCTGTTAAATTGTCTGCACAACGAAAACATTTCACATCCCTGATAACCACAGCCAACATTTAAATTCAGGCAGGCACAATCTAAACAGAGATATAACCTGAAAAGCAATGAATCAGGAACATACTGTCATCCTGCAAAAACGTGACATTGCTACTAGAGAGTGAGCAAAACTAGCTTGATTTCAGTTGTGTATTGATACTGCTTTTGTACATACACGACTTATCATGAAAGATACAATGTGTCAGATAATGATGCGTGGACTTGCAATGCAGCCTCCCAGTACAGAAGAGTATTGTATAGTAAGCACCATAGCCTGCATTAGGAGCATGAGCATGGCTGGGATATCCTGCCCGGATTTGGAATATGTCAGGTCTCAGTTAGAGAATCATGCAGGATGACAACTAGAATTGAACAAATGAACTGAATGTGCAAATCCATGACATATAATAAGATAATATGATAATATAATATGAGGATCAGATATGTAAAATCATGCCTTCATGCACTGTGTTGTGATAGTTGCATGAAGTGTGAATGCTTTGCGTGGGTAAAGTTCTGCTCACTAAAGTGGTGGTGGTTTGATTCTTCAGACCCTCTGCTACCATCCCTATTCCACTGTACACTTATGCGCTTCATGAGTTAGCATGAAGTATCCTGTTTCCTGAGGTCAGAATTACCTGGCCTGGTAGAAAATCCTTCAAAGGCAGTGGCTGTAGAAAATTGTGTTGAAGGGTGAGTATCTCATTGTTTTCCTTTACTGCTGTAAGTGCAACTGAGAGAAGTCTTCATGCTCATCTAGAGAACTGAAGCATGAAATTATAATGAGGATGAAAATACGAAGAGGAAGTTATGAGTCTCTGGAGGCAACTTATCCTAAGTGAATGGTATCAGCATTGTGTGGAGCTAGCTTTATGTGGCTAGTGGAGGTTTTAATGGAGAACAGTTCAAAAGCGAGACTCAGCCTTTTGGTAAACTCTTAACCTTTTCTTTTGATTCCTTTGAACATAAATATAAAAATAATTAGAATTTTTAGCAATACAATGCACTTTCATTTCTTTCAATTATTTATATATTGTCTTTATTTTCATCTTTTATCTCAACTACTTACATTTTAACTCTTTTAGTAATTTTATTTTTAACATTTCTTTTAGTTACTAGTTTATTTAGATCTATATTTGAAATTTGTTTAAAGCAATTGTTTTAAATTGTATCTTTTGATTTTAAATCAATAGTAACAGCTCTTATGTGTTTAATTGCTTTTATAGAACTCTTATGCACTTTGAATTGCCACTGTGCATGAAAAGTGCTGTATAAATAAACTTGTACTGCATTGCTCTTACGCACTAAGGACCCACTGATAGGTTTACGATCTCATTTCTTGTGCTTGTAACTTGGGTTGCGTGCTTTGGTTTTTCTTGTTGGATTATTCTTTGGTTGGTTAAGGTAGGCTCTGAGTTTACTTACTTTTGCCTTAGATTCTGTGAAATTCAAGGCTTATTGTCTGAACCTTGCTTGTTAGCTGTAATTACTCACTACAGGTATAGGTTCACCCTAGCCTTAGGTGTGAATTGAGGGGCAGACTCAGTACTTATTGAACTGACTTAAATTCGGATGACTCCGCTACAGACGTAATCAACATCTGGGAAGGCTTTGCTTTTGCTCTCAATCAGTTCATCTACATCGCAACTACTGGACTTCACAAACTCATCTAAGTATCTTCTCATATTCTCTCAATCTTTAATCTCATACATCCATAAATCAAGCATCTAAAATGTGCCTCTCAATTCCTGTCCACATATCCCCTCAATGCTAACATTATAGACATCACAAGCTCAGCAACGTCACTCATGTGCAACATTCAGCACCATCACAGATCATGGTGCCAATCTGTTGTCCAGAAGGATGATTTCATCTCAGCACTAGCATCCCTCCACTCCCTGGCTCTAACAGAAACATGGATCACCCCTGAGAACTCCTCATTTACCAATTCTCCAAGGCATCCCAGCAGGGGTGGTGGCAGATGCTTACTATTGTCTCTAGTCTTTCCATCTCCTCTTTTGAATTTTCCCAACAAACTTATCATGGTCATCTATGGTATTTTAGCTAATGCATTTATCCAAAGTGGATTACGAGTGAGTACAACTTGAGTAATTGAAGGTTAAGGGTCTTGCTCAGGGTCAACAGTGACAACTTGGTAGTGGTGGAACTTGAACCAACAACCTTCCAATTACAAGGGAAGTATCTTAACCACTGAACTACTACTGCCCTACCACTGTTTCCTCTCACCATACCATTTCCTCACCCTAAAATAGCCTCTCACCCTACAATCTCCTATCACTCCATAGTCTCCTCTCAATGTAGAGTCTCCTCTCACCCTACAGCATCTCGTCACACAGTCCCCTTTCATCTTACTGTGTCTTCTCACTATAGTGTCTCATCTCCCCCTACAGCATCCTTTCATCACACAGTCTCCTCTCATTGTGCAGCCAGCCTTTGTGGCAGCTACCGCTACAAGTACCTTAACCACTGAGCTATGGCTACTGCACTCCAGGTTCCCTAGATCACTTCATTGATGAGCTCGACATCCTCCTGAGTCAATTCCATATTGAAGGAAATCCACTCATTCTCCTTGGAGACTTCAACCTTCCACCAAACAAGCTACATTCCTCCTGCATCCTTCTGCTGTTGACAGAATTCGACCTCATGCTCAACCACTCTCTTCTGACTCACAAAGCGGGCAATGTTCTAGACCTGATCTTCACCCACACCACTACAACATCAGACATCGCAGTCACCCCCCTCCACCTCTCGTACCATCACTTTTTATCTTTCTCTTTCTCTCTTCCTTCTCTTTCCATCCAGTCCTCCCCAATGTGTTCCTCCTCCTTCCATCGCAATCTGCACTCAATAACTCTCAATAACACTCAATAACTCTTACTTCTATGATTTTGTCCACCCTGACTCTCTGTTTTCTCTCTCTTTGGATACAGTTACTAATTCTTTCATTTCTACACTCTCCTCATCAGTGAATCTTCTGTGCCTTCTCTCCTCTAGACCTGCTAAGTCCTCGTCACCTGCCCGCTGGCTAACAGAAACACTTCGCTGCCACAGGAGAGAACTAAGGACTGCAGAGAGGCAGTGGAGGAAATCTCACCTAGATTCAGACGTCAGCTCATACCAGTCTCTCCTTTCCAAGTAATCACTGGAAGTGAGAGAAAAATTCAAATCATCAGCATCCAATCCATGCAAGCTCTTCACTATTTTTGCTTCTCTCCTGAATCCTCCCCCTCCCCCTCCCCCTCCTTCCTCATCTCTTACTCCAGAGGATTTTATCACCTTCTTTGAGGAGAAGGTTGCAGCAAACCACCAGTCCTTTTCCTCTGTTCCCACTCCTCCAACCAGTGTACATTCCCCAACATCCAACTGTCTGACTTCTTTTTCTCTTCTCTCCTCAGATGAAATTCTTCAACTTCTGACATCCAGCAATCTGACTACATGTCCGCTGGATCCAATTCCTTCCACTCTGTTCCAGACAATCGCAATAGATCTGCTTCCTTTCATCTCTGTCATCATCAACAACTCTTTATCTTCTGGATACATGCCAACTGCATTCAAAACTGCCATGGTGGTACCAATCCTCAAGAAGGCCACACTTGACGGTTACGATGTTACCCACTACAGACCGGTATCACTTCTCTCTTTCCTCTCAAAAACCCTTGAACGAGCAGTTTATAATAATCTCTTTTCCTCACCCAGAACCAGCTGCATGATCCCAATCAGTCTGGCTACAAACCAACACATTCTACAGAAACAGCCCTCATAGCAGTAACAGAAAAACTTCATGCTGCTAAAGCTGCCAAACAGTCATCTCTTTTGATTCTTCTAGACTTTTCAGCAGCCTTTGACACAATGAACCACAACATTCTTCTGTCTGTTCTCTCCAGGCTTAGTGTGACTGGCTCTGCTGGGAGATGGTTTCAGTCCTATCTGGAGGGACGGTCCTATTGGGTGACATGGAGAGGATCCACATCCAAACTGTGTAGACTCTCCACTGGTGTTTCACAGGGCTCAGTATTAGGCCCCCTTCTCTATTCTTTGTATACTCTTTCTCTTGGTGATGTAATATCTTCACATGGTTTTTCCTACCTCTGCTATGCCAATGACACCCAATTATTTCTTTCTTTTCCACCCTCTGACACACAGGTTTCCAGATGTATCTCAGCATGCTTGACTGATATTGCGTCATGGATGACAACCCACCACTTGAAGCTCAACCCCAGTAAAACAAAGCTTCTGTTCATCCCAGGTACTCCCAACCCTTACCATGGCCTCATAGTTTCCTTTGAGAACTCCCTGGTATCACCATCCAAAGCTGCCCATAACCTGGGCATAACTTTATAGAACCAGTTGTCATTCTCAACTCATGTTTCTAATCTAACTCGGTCTTGCAGATTTCTCCTTTGAGAAAGAGACCACACCTGGGTAGGTTATGTTAATAGGTAACCTTTGCCGAGGGCTATGCAGAGTATGGAGAGAGAAGCAGGTGCAGTGATATCACTCTGGAGTTGGACAGGGGGTCCGATTGCGAGGAGGACCCAGTGATGGAGGTGGAGGGGGTACCTAGGGAGGAACGACCCTCTACGGACGACGTCACAACCTCCAAGGACGACGAGCCCCCTGCACCCACTGCTCCACCTAAGGCTCTACCCAGAGCCGGGCACTCTGGAGCAGGCAAGCAGCCTCTGGTAACTGCTAGAGCACAGGCGCTGACGCCTAAGCTGAGGGGAGGAAAGAGGACAGTGGCACCGGGGACTGCTTCACAATTAGGCAACACAGCCAGGATGCTCCCCCAAGCACATGCGCCTGGGTCAGGACAGCCGCCACCAGTCGAGCCTGCGAGGAACACTCCCTCCCAGGCTGGTTGGCAGCCACCCCAGCTGACAGCTGGGGTTCCCCCACTCTTCCCCGGACTGTTTAATTTGTGTAATGTAGTGCCTGTTCCCGTCACCGTGTCTGTCCCTGTTACGGTTAATGTGCCCGTCACTTTGTTCCCCTTTGTCTGTGTCTTTCCCTTTTAGTGTGTGTGTGCCTGTGTCTGTCGTCATGTTAGTCTCGGTGTTACCCCCCGCACTCCTGCTCGCGCTGGCCCGTGGCGGACCGCCCGGTTCTCTGGCCTCGCCTCGCCGTTTGGCATTGGTCTCAGGTCCACAGCCTGTTAGGTTGGTGCGCCGGGAGTTGTGCCCTTCAGGAGGGGCTCTGTTACATTACGGCCCCGCCCCCTCCTCAAACGTGTGTGTGTGTGTTCGTCTGTATTGCCACGTCCTCTTGTGTCATTTACCTGTTCTGTGTTAGGTGTAATCGTCTTGAGTGTATATATGTCTCCTGTGTTATAATACCTGTTGTTGGTGTTTGAGTTGTGTATAGCGTTTGAGGTAGTTGTATGTTTTGCATGTTCGTATGAATAAATCTGTGTGTCATCGTGTCTCGTCCCCGCATCCTGCTTATCCTCGAAATGTTACTCATATATTAAAAGTGACTCCATTTAAAAGCAATTTCCATTTCTTTGTGAATAATTTCATTACAAACACTGTTCTGGTTGAAAAAAAAGAGGAAATTTTAAATTTGTTTTAATTATCTAGTTTATAAAACAGAATGAGGTATCTGTAAAAAGACAAACACCCAGTGGCCTCATCTGTGGATTACTGACACATGAATAGGACAGTAAAAGTGAATAGGATAGTCAATCTGTCTAAAACTGACTGCAGAAATAATCCTCCCTGACACAGTATCAACCCACAGATATGCTTTGTAAGATGATGTCTTTGATAAGATGTCTTCTATCATTTGGGGAGCCAAGCATTCCCTTTGTAATAAACCACATAGCCACACAACTTTAAAGCAATTTTCTGAATAACATTTAGCTAATTTTGACAAGTAAAAAAAGCATGTAACCCACATTAAATGCTCACAGTGTGCAACCCATATTATATGCTCCCAGGCCTTATTCTTCTTGGGTCCAGATTTACACTAGAAGTTGTTAAAATGAGCACAATCAAGGAGTGTAGCTGCTCGGAAGACCAGTTCTAATTACTGAGGCATCCCTTACATTACTGGTGCTTCCATTATATGTCTTCTTCATAAGCAGTCAATACATGAATAAACTTTGTAGGTTTGGTGTTGGTAAATCATATATACCAAATCTGCACACATAACATGATATACTTCTTATGTTGGGTGTGTCTAACAAAATAATTTTTATTTCTTTTTTGCTTTTTATAACACTATTTATTAAAGTGCAAGCTACCTTCTTCATCAAGGCACTATTGTTCATGACTATTTTAATTATTTCAGCAGTCAGATTATAATTACTGCTTTCAATCAATCTTCATTCACAATTAAATGCCGGGAAATTTTTAATATCCCTAGTCAGTAGATACTGGCAATAGGATGTGGTCTGCTGGGAATATCATGAAATGAGCACAATTCTGCCCAGTCGAAGGAGCTCAGAGAACCAAAGACTAACAGTTTTGATAAACGAGGACCTGGGTGTGAGAGTTTAGCAGAGACAGAGAGAACTGTGACTTACATACATATCACAAACAGAAGCTGTGACAACTATGGATTAAAATGGCCAGAGATTCTTATTTTATTTGAAGATATCATATTGAAATACAATTATCTGAAAAGTGATTCGTTTTGTACAGCACTGGGCACTGTATACAGAATTGATTGGATGCCTATGTAACTTTAAGCAGATTATTCTAATGTAAAGTATTATTCTAATGTAAAGTGATTTTCATGTACAATTATCAAACCATTGTGGTTTAAATTAATGAATTGTGAGCTATTACATGTTCACTAGGGATCTGATATTTAAAAAAAATCCTTTTAACAATTTGACATCAGCCATAGACTAGCTGGGAAGTCTCAAGTATCCAATTTATATATGTTTATGTGTAATTTTTTACTCTACAAATTTTACATAATTGTAAAAAAAAATTGTAATCTAATTTAGTAGATGCTGTATGAATCATAATAGAAATAGTTCTGTCTCTATGTGAATAAATTAATCTGTAATAATAACTATCTCAATGTGTGTTTCTCTATTCATGCCACAGTAGCAAGTATGTGTGTCAATAGCTATGCCACATCAGCAAATGTGTGTGTCACAATTCATGCCACATCAGCAAATGTGTGTGTCACTGTCCAGGCATGGAAATCTTTCTGAAGCACTCTGCTGGCTATTTTGACATGCAAGGTAATAGGAACACTGCAGACACTATCTATGAGTATTATATGTTTGCAGTGGATGGTGGATGAGTTCTGTCAGCGGCCTCGCTGCCTTGTGTTTCAGGTGGAATAGACAGCCTTGTCCCAGTCCATGCCCTGCGGTTTTACTAGGACTGCGTGGCAGAGGCTGTTCCACATAACTCTGGAAGTTATCACCCCTGTTCTCAATGCTGCACGGAACCACAACTGTGCTATTGAAGTCTGATATCTCAGACTTTGTACTAAGGTGCATTCTGGTTTCTTGTAACTTGTGATGTCATCTACGCAAACACCATACTCATACCATCCTGTGGAGGCAATATAATGTACAACAAATGTACATGGAGCTGTGTTAATTCCACATAGAAATTGGTGCTTTGACATGTGATATCGGTTCTTGTGCTCGAGAGTACTATCTCATATATTACAAGACCAGGGTTCTTGATTTGCACCCATCCCTGCCTTCCTGGCAGCCAACTAGAATTCAAGTAACCACAACTGCATTAAAAAAATAGCTTCTTGTCAGAACTTGGAGTAAATTTACTGACCTGGAATGATGATTGTTTGAAGCCAAATACAGACTGAATTAAGCATAGCATTACTCCAAATGTTTTGCATGCAATATAAGTTTATAGATCTACATATCTGGCAAGAGGTTGTCAGCTAGTATAAAGAAACTAAACATCAGGCTAGCATCTGCTATCTTGGCGGCACATTTTAGGATACGAATATTCATGTTATTATTCAAATATACATGTTAGAGTCACTGAGTGTATCATTAAGTATGTAAGGTCAGTGAAATATGGATCAGCAGAAATGGGTCTGTCCAGAGGATAGGACGCCACCTGGCAGATCTGTCATCTGTAGCAGTGCTGCAGCTATCCTTAGGACAATAAGCTGAGAGCTGGGAACAGCATGCATGGATATAGAATCACCTAACACTCTCTTTCCAGAGGACTCAGGCCTACCGGGAAAGTGTCCTAAGTGTCTGAGTAGTTCATTAAAATGTAAAAAAAAATGTAATCAAAGACAACTGTTTAATGTGAGTGCTTGGACATCTGCACTTTAGATTTTTTTTGCATAATGATTAAGCAAGCACGCCTGGAATTAATGGGCTGAAATGGTTGAAACACTGAAAGTAATGCTAGATGATCCCTTAGCTTATTGTTTATTTTATATTCTCACATATATTCAATAGATCTAGAATATAATTTGTTTTATGAAAATGTTTGCAGCTTTAGTCATTCCAGTTCATAAGCATCACAACTACGACAAGTAAGCAAATCACAACTCAGTTCACTTATACGGGCATGGATCGATGTGGAAAGCCATAGGGATTTCAGTCTGTTGAGAGTTTTTAAAATGGAAGCAATGAACAGTATGGGCTGAAAAGAACATCTGCTTCGAATGGGCACTACCTAAATTGAATTCTGGGTCTGTCTGTAAATTAATCAAAGACTGGTTCTCTGAATAATCATGTTTTACAAACCATGTATTCTAGAATTAGCCCAGCCTAGCCTGGACCAGGACAGGCTAAATATGCCTGCATTCTAGAAAGGCAGAGTGAGAAATGGACCATGTCCGAATAATGGAGATGAGCTGAACAATGGGGAATGAACAGCCAGGCTGTGGCATATGATAAGAAAGCAAGTCTGTCTTTGGGGGTTGGTTTGATCTCGTGATTTCTGATTATCTTGTGCAGAACAGGGAGCTGCTGCCAACTCCTACCCCCTCCCAAACCTAGCAGCCAAGACACAACTAATCTTCCAATGAAGTGCAGCCACAGAAACGATGGTGACAATAAGAAAGAAAGTAGGGACACATCAAAACAGCAAGAAAACAGAGCAATCAGCAGCATTCAGACTCTCGGGGTTATCTGGAATTGCTCTATTGCCTGCCGACCTTTCTTGGTCCAAATTTTGACACAGGGCTATAAAGGCCTTACATATTGGTCATTACTCAAATTCTGAAGATTCCGAGAACGCTGAAAGTAGAAAACACATCACTGGCTTTAAGGGAATGAAGAACAAGTAACTATAAGTTCTATACATCAATGACATCTGTCTCCTGCAAGTACATTACATATTACCCATAGATAGAACACATCTAATGTTTTATGATGATGATGATGATGATGATCATGATGATGATGATTAGTAGTGTCACGGTACGGCCTCTCCTCCCAAGTGTCTGTGTTTGTGTGTGTGCGCGCGCATGTGTGTGTGTGTGTGTGTGTGTGTATGCTCGTCCATTTGGCCATGCCCCCCATGTGTCTTACCTCTTTGTAATTGCTTTTTATTAACGTGTGTGTATAAACTCCTATGGTTCTATTGTCTGTTGTTAGCTCAATGGCTACGTAATCCTTTTTCTTTGTGTAAATAAATGTATGTTCTTGTTTTCTGTAACTCGTCCCCTCATCCTGCTTAACCTCCTATCATTACAGAAACACCGACTGATGAAGGATGCCTGAGAAAGGTAAAAGAGGAAGGGAAAGAAGGGAAGTAAACGCCCTCCTACAGCCCTTGCAGGGAAGCTCCCCGTGTTCTTGGGCACCCTCCTGACTCCCTCAGTAGGGGAGAGTGGTCCATCTGAGTGGGGTCCAGGTGAGTGTGGTCCAGGTGAGAGAGGTACAGGTGAATGTGGTCCAGGTGAGTGTGGTCCAGGTGAGAGTGGTACAAGTGAGCGTGGTCCAGGTGAGTGTGGTCCAGGTGAAAGTGGTACAAGTGAGTGTGGTCCAGGTGAGAGTGGTCCAGGTGAGTGTGGTCCAGGTGAGAGTGGTCCAGGTGAGAGTGGTCCAGGTGAGTGTGGTCCAGGTGATTGTGGTCCAGGTGTGGAAGCAGAGGAGTTGTGTGGAACCACGTTGGGCTACTGGGAGTGGTATAATGATTTCCAGTCCTCAGAGTCGGATTCCGTGGACTCCTCCCATATCGCATAGAGACCTTTGCTCATCCTGGCCTCGCTCCATGGGTCCACAGTGGGGGAGTACAGTGTACAGTGACTGACATGCGGTCGGACTTGGGGTCCGATTATGGGGAGAATTCACTGATGGAGGTGGAGGAGGACCCCCATTGGGATTCTCTCATGGACAGTCAAATTCACTCTGTCATTTCCGGGAACGAGCATCTGGCATGTACGATACCATCCAAGGCTTCTCCCAGGAGGTTTTGCCTAGGCGCAAACGAGCCAGTGCACACGGAACTCCTAGAGGCGACTTCGTCCGAAGAGGAAACTCCCTCTACCAGGGCATACAACCCCGGAACTCGTGCACTTGTACCTAAGCTTTGTACAGGAAAGGGGGAGGTGACACCAGTGCCCACCCCAGAGACTGGCAAAGTAACTCCACAGGCGGGTAGGACTCAAGCCCCGCCGACGACTGGGGGACAGGCCGGGGCTCCTGCCGGCTTGCCTGGACTCTTTAACAGCCCTTTATGTAGTTTTGTTCCCGTCCCCATCACATTGTCCGTCCCAGTTGCTTTGTCTCCCTTTGTGTCTGTGCCTGTGCCTGTCAGTGTGTCTATACCTGTGCCTGTCAGTGTGTCTATGCCTGTGCCTGTCAGTGTGTCTGTGCCTGTGCCTGTCAGTGTGTTCGTTCCTGTGTCTGTTGTTGTCCTGGTCCCTCTCCTTCCCCCCTCTGTCCTGCTTGCACTGGTCCATGTCGGGTCTCTCGGTCCTCCAGCTTTGCAATTTGCAGTTGGCTTTGGGGCTGTAGCCCGAAAGGCTGGTGTGCTGGAAGGCGGGGCTCTGTCATGGTATGACCAGTCCTCCCAAGTGTCTCCCTGTGTGTGTGTGTGTGTGTGTGTGTGTTTGTCTGTGGGGCCACGCCTCCCAGTGTGTCACACCTGTTTGTAATTGCTTTTCATTAACGTGGGTATATAAATCCCTATGGTTCTGTTGTCTGTGTTTGATGTTACGTTAGCTTAATGGCTACGTAATCCTTGTTCTTGGTGTAAATAAATGTATATTCTTGTTTTCTGTAACTCGTCCCCGCATCCCGCATCCTACTTAGCCTCCTATCATTACAAGTAGTAGTAGTAGTAATATTTATAAGTGTTAATCAGGTCACAACACAAGACTGGTCAGAATAATAACAGGTGCAAAACCATATTACAAATTCCAAACACAGGCAGGCAGTGTCTTTTATAAACTGCATAGGGCCATTTGAAACCTCAATTTTGAAAGGTGGGATGCAGGCATGCAGTTAACATTGAACTGGATTTGACACAATGCCAGTTTAATCTCATCTCATCTCATCATCACTGCTTAGTCCATTTCAGGGTCATGGTGTCTAAAGGGGGAACAGAGAAGACCAGTAATCACCATCCTCAGGCGCTTCCTTCAACTACTCCTGAGGGATCCCCAGGTGTTCCCAGGCCAGCTGAGAGACGTAGTTCCTCCAATGGGTCCTGGGTCTCCCCCAAAGCCTTCTCCTAGTTGGCTGTGCCTGGTATACTTTGAAGAGGAGGTAACCAAGGGCATCCTTTAATACCAATATAATGCCTAAACTAATAATATCCCTAAGAATACATACACATTCTAAAGCAAATCATGTATGGTAATAAGTAAGTTAACCAACTTACAATGCATTTTTTTAAAGAATTATCATGCGAAAACAAAAATCTTGTTCCATATTGTATTTGTATTTTTATTGTATTGGTAAGCAACATCAAGCGTAATCATCAGTGTATGACTGCCTTTTCAGTTGGCTAATATTATGTGATAGCACTGGAAATCATGTTTAAAAAAAATCAAATAATAGATTACAGTTATTTTCACACATATGACCAGTTGGTACTTTTGGCCCCTATACGAGTGAATGGAACAGCAAAGCCTTTATCTGGTAGTGCATCCAAGGTTGTCTCCAGGAACCCTTGCACACTGGCAGTGTAAAGTGACTGCACTTAACTTATAGGACACAGCACATTGTGTCACACAGTCACCAAGACTCAAGACTGTGAGTTACTGCCTTGTTGTTGTTTCTATAGGTTTGTGCTTTTTCATCTAACCATTAAACAGGCCTACGTTAACTGTAAGCTTATGCATGATTAAGAAGTCAGCACATTCATGCAGGCACTAGAGAATTAAGAAAAGTGCATGCACAGAAAAAGCAATTGGGTCAAAGACTTTTGATTAATATTCATTTCTTTAACAACATATGCATACATGCTAAACAATGCTTTTGAGTGTTTTCTGAGAGCTCACTTTGACCCTGAAAATCTTCAGATTAAGCTGTTACTTCATCTTCTGGCATCCATTTAGAGATGAAACTCAAATGAGCTGAGCTGTGGTATGTTCATCCTGCCCATCCCTTTTGGCCTGAGCACAATAGCTCAGAATGGCTCAGTCGAGGATTCTGATATTAACTGACCCAGAGGCCATTAAATGAATTCATTTTTGCCCTCCTTGCATTCTTTTCACTTTTATGTGTATTTGACCTCATATCTCTCCCAGGCTGTCAGTGTGGAACAGACAATGACCACATTACACTATGAGGAGTTAAATGAATGGTGTCAAGATGATTGGATTGGCTTGTGGGACCATGTGATTGAGAGTGATGATTTTCAATATTTGAATTAAACAAAACCTTTCCATTAATGTCTGTGTTATAAATTCCCTGGGAAGCTACTTTTACGACTGCTGATTGAAAAGAAAAACCTATTCAGAGTGTGTTTTTATTATTGCTGTTATCAGTGAGACTGCAAAATAGGACTTGCGGACGTGACAGTTCCTTTTCTTGTTGTCTCATCTGTGTCTCATCTTGTACTCTTGGATTTGCCCGTTGAGTGTCACAACGACTCTGCTTCTTCCAGATGTCTCTTCTTCACACAGAGTAAGTAAAGGAAATGTTTGCTATGCAACTGTTTACAGGTAAACTGTCATACTGCACAAATTACTACATTTAAACACATAGATTTGTGAGTATTATTTATTTACTATTACATTCATTAAGAGCATTCATTTAAGAGCTACTTTAGGAAAAGGAGATGAGACCATTTGGTACATTTAGGTTTTAAATATGATTGTCCTTGTGGTTGCTCCCAGTGGCTTTGTGCCATACAAAATGCTTTATGATAATGATAAAGTAGGAATGGCTCTACATAGCACTAAAGTGCTCTCACAATCCTAGCTCACAAATGGGAACTTTTATCATCTTGAGTTCAGAGAAAGGGCCAGAGAAATGTGGACGTCTGAATGTGGAGACTTGCGGTAGCTTAATGGATGCTACTTGACTATTTCCACAATATAAATGAGCTTCTAAAGTTAATAATAAAACATTCTGAAAAGACACCATACTCTTCTTTTTAAAACAACTTTATTGCTTTTACATAAGAACAGTGAAACACACCTGTGCAGCCGTACACACACACATACACGCACACACACACACAAACACTATGACAATGACACACACACAAGGACACAAGAATGCACAAGAATCTCACACTTGAGGTAATAGTAAATGGAGGTGGGTATCCTTTCCAAAAAAAAACAAAACAAGGTATAGGTATACAAAATTTAATAAACAATAATATGGTACATGCAAATATACTGTTATACATTATTTGGCAACAAATAACTACCTACTGTCTTTTTCAAGTAAGAACATGTGTCAAAACAGAAAATAAAAAATCTACCCCATCTGATGTAGGTTCCTACCTAATAGGGTTGATAGCAAATGGGACTTGTCCACACAGCTTCAGCTGTCTCCTCCTGATTCACATCTGTGTCTTTGTTCCTGCATGGCATTTCCCACCGGAGTAATGATTATAGATGGTTTGTTTGCACTGTCGATTCCTGGGAGATCAGAATAACTTAATCTTATCCCACCTACCGAATCTGTTTACTAAATTGGAGCATTGGAGGACCCTGTATGCCTTTAGCTGCTCCTGCTGTGCTCAGCACTGGCTGCTGATGGATTCATCAAAGATGACATTAGCACAGGTCCTAGAGGGCCTGGTCTTTTAATAGACTAATGAGGTCTTCCACGTTCTCGTGGAAGACTTGCTCATATATTCTCCATTTGAAATATGTGTTTACTGTTACTTTTCACTGAGTGAAAGTGTATGTATGATATTTATGATATTTTTATGATATTTATTATATTAAGTTGTAGGCAAAAATCATTCCCTGTCATGCATACCGCAGTCTTCCTGTCAGTCACCTTGTCTTTTATAATATGGTGATTTAAAGTAATTTTACAGAGGCACCCTTCATATAGGCATGAGTCTGGGACTGAAAGATTGTCTTGGGAAAGCTCTTACTTGGAAATATGCAACCATGAACTACATGTGACAAGTGTAATTTTATGTGCAAACCACTGAATAAAGCATGGTTTCAAACCACAGATGCTGATGTGTGAGAACAGACATACTGTGTCATTTTTAACAAAAAGGAACAAATGATAATTGTAGTACAAACTAATTGCAAAGCAAATCTTAAATTAATATCTTAAAAAAGGACAGAATCATGCACTGTTTTTTAAGAACAGCACATGGCCACCAGATTCTTTTAGCCTTCTGTCTGGCTTCTTCTAGATTAATCTGGCGGTAATTAACACCTTTTGCACCTCTCTGTCATCTCTCTCATCAGCAAGGTGATAAGATTTTCTGTTTTTTTATTCTCTGGATGTGTTATTAAAACAAGTATCTGGAGACTTATCTTGCATAATTGCACAATACATAGATGTTTCCATTAGGAAATCATGGACTTTTAATCCATATATAAAAGTCATACAAAAATAGACATATAGACATATAGAAATGCTCCACAAGTATTCGCAAACAATTCAAGTTTCCACATGTGAACAGAAAAGCTCTGTAGCTGTGTCTCATCCAGTTAGTACTGTAAACTGCTTACCAGTACATTTTGCCTACAAAGTACTGTAGCATGTTTATCAGCTCAAGTAAGACTAAGTAAAGATGTAAAGAGTACCATCTCTGACATGCTTTTTCAATGGCATGTGCTGCTACTCAAGACCTGTGCTCCCCTATGGTTTTCCCTTTCATAGGATTCGAGGAAAACATGGGTTACCTTTTCCAGTAGCCAAACCCAAGATGTGAAAACACATCTTACAACTTACATCAGGCTTTGTCTTTTGCATCACAATCTACCCTGAACGGGGTCGACACGTTATCTCTGGTCCTCTGCCTGAACAGAGTCGTCATCTTGCAATTGCCTCGTAATGTGTCTGTCCGCTAGTCTGACAACACTTTGCTCCAAATACACCAAGATCAAGAGGTGAGATCTGTCTCACTGGAGGTGTGCAAATAGCTTTGGAATGTTCGCCTGAGACTACAGCCGCCGTGGCTCACACTCCGGTGATTGAGTAGCACTCGAAAGAGTCACACCTCATTCACATTGAATCAAAATGTGTTTTTACAGCAAGTGCGTTACCCAGGCAGGAGCGAGACCCTGGACACTGCACAGAGCAGAGCTGAGTGAAATGTATGTTATTGTAGCAGTAACCACAATAAGTCCATTTTCTTTTAAACAGTCTACTTATTTGAATTTAAAGGTTTTATGGAAACAGAGCTATATAGGTGACATTAATTCAGAAATGTAATGTTATAAATTTGAAATTAATTAAAAAAGCAAATAAGGAGGAAAAATATATGTATGCATAAGCTTGTGTGCTTTTACACACTTCGCCTTCCGAAGCAACATTCTGTTACACACAATCTGATATCAACAGTTACACACTCTCTGTCATACACACTCTGTTATAGACACTCTGTTATTCACACACTGTTATGCACACTGTGCTGATAATAGAAAATTAGATCAACTTTCTAATAGCAGTTAAAGGATTACATAATCATACATTTTTGCTTTTGGAAAATAAATTAATTAATAAAAATACATTTAATAATTTATAAATCAGTACAAGTGTAGTTTATTTGAAAAGCATGGGTCTATGAATTTAGTTACTTGGGGTTTTATATATATATATATATATATATATATATATATATATATATATATATATATATATATATATATATATATATATTGCACTCCTATGTTTTCAGTCATCTAAATGAATAAACAGCTGCACCCTTTATAATTCAGACCAAGTAGGTGTTTTATGGATGACAAAACACATCTAATCAGGGATTAATAGAGCAATAGAAAATCATTTATTACCTACCTCTGTACACAATCAGTATTCTTCATAAATGTACCTCTATACCCCTGGAGTTGCACTATATTTTGTTGTATTGTACCTGAAATTCATAATTGTACGAATGCTACTAAGGGAAGGATGCTACAATAGTGATCATTTTTTTATGCGATTCTGCTTTCATTCCAAAGGAATGTGGAGTCTCATTCTAAGCACTCACCCACTTGTCTTTTTGAATAAAACTGCTGCTGAAAAAAAGAGTACAGTGAAAAATAGTCTGTGTTGTTACTCTACTTTGTAATTAAGGCTCTGATGAAGGATGGTTTGGCTTTCTTTTCTTCTATGAGGAGAGCAATCAGACAGGCGGAAACACACCTACTTTTGCAGCCAACGCATCACTGGCAGTAAAATGCTGCACTAAAAGGCTGTCTCCTCAGCTAAGGACAGCTTCCCCTCCACTGTTCAAACCTTAACCCCTAAAGGCATGGGAGCTTCCCTAAGCCCTTCAAACCTTAACCCCTAAAGGCATGAGAGCTTCCCTAAGCCCTTCAAACCTTAACCCCTAAAGGCATGAGAGCTTCCTTAAGCCCTTCAAACCTTAACCCCTAAAGGCATGAGAGCTTCCGTAAGCCCTTCAAACCTTAACCCCTAAAGGCATGAGAGCTTCCCCAAGGCTCTTCAAACATTAACACCTAAGGGGATGGAAGCTTCCCTTCCTCACTTCAAACCTTATGCCTTAAAGCCATAGGAACTTCTTCTAATCCCTTCAAACCATAACCACTAAAGGTATGGGAGCTTCCCCTAATCCCTTCAAATCTTAACCATTAAAGTCATGGGAGCTTCCCATACCCCCTTCAAACCTTAACCCCTAATGTATTGTAGATTCCTCTACCTCCTTCAAACCTTAAATGTTAAAGCTATGGGTATCTCATCAACAGTATGTTTGTACATACATCAGGATGTTAGAGACAAATGGACAAATTTCTAGAAACACTTTGTTTTATTTTGAAATCTTGCTTGTCATAATAATTTTATTACATGCTACAGAACATGGTTCATAAATAATTTATGTATATTTATTTATTCTGCATCTTTGGTATTTTGTTATTGGTAAGTTATTAAAAACAAAAAAGTTGAGGAGTATTAAAAACATAGGGGCTTAACTGACAAAAATGGATGATGTAGATGGAGGTGGACATGAGGTCATTGCTCACTATGGCCATTAGCTATGCATTTATGTGTTAAAGGAACTTAAAAAAACAAAGCAAACATGGATGCAAATGACTTACTACTAATAAGAACTAATTAGTCTCAAGTTATAACAGCACGTGAACAGGGTTTCTGGGAGTCAAGGTAAAGGTTTCAAATGTTTTCAAGAAAATCAGATATGATAATGCAGCATTTGCTTCCTTCATCCTTCATGCATGGTGCATGAAACCAAAGGCTACATTCTCCTAACACTGAGGTCTCTCTATTACAACCAATCCATTGCTCTGAATTGCCAAGCAGGATAAATGATTCATAAGCCATTGGCCTTGTTGACGTCATGCCTTCTCACAGCTGTATGTAAACACTATTGATTGTTATTCCCTCTCTACTCTAAAGGCAGACGTTTTTTGCTACATCGTCATTTACCCTGATGAGGCCCTTCAGCTACTCCCACATAAACCCCCTCAGCCTTGAGATGTCAACAGGGAACTGAAAATGGTGATCTGGAAGGGCAGCTGCTTGCTCTGAAGTGAGACTTCATTGCTTGGCGTGTTTGACCGGTTCCACTGAGATGTTCTCTCCACACCTTGGCCTCTTTTAACAGAAAAGGTCAGGACTCATGGCCCACCTGCATTGATTGGACACTGAAAGCACTCTTGGATTATCACTGGCTCCTTTCATATTGAGCCACTGTGATACAGCTCTTCATAAGTCTTTGGCCTTTCACCAAATGTGACAAAAATATCTAAAATCTGTTTGCTATTGGTTTCTGACTTGCTTAATAATGTCAGAAGAAAAGCATGATCTATAATAACAGATGGCATAAAGCTGCTGACTAAAGCCACAAGCAGGAATTTGTAGACAATTATTGTTTACATTCAATTTAGAATACATTGATCCTCAAAGACATTAATCCTTAAACAAATACAAAACAAAAGCAAACACAAACATAAACAATGCAAAAAGCAAAAAATGCAAAACAAGAAAACATGATCAAATCAAATTAAAAAAGCAAATTATTGTAATCGTATTGATTGTTGAATCCTGACTTCAGGTTGATTCCTGACTTCCTATTTCAAAATTTATATTAAAGAAATTTTTGGTGGCAAAGAAGAAAAATCTTGTGCCATTACTGCAGTTTTGAAATATCTGATTACTGAGAGTCTCGTAATATGTTAAAATCCAAAAGAAAATGCCATAAGCAATATTTAAGTGTAAACAGTGTAAACAGTAGAATTAAACAAGAAGTAAGGATTCCCCTAGCATTGACTGAGCAGTGTATCTTTAACTTGTCTCTCAATTACACTGGAAGTACATTCTTGTATCTGGATTAGAAAATTCTGTCTTCTGCTGGCCAATGCAGGACTAGCTGTACCGCTTGAGATATTCAACTGCCTGGGGATGGAGCTGTCCACGGTGCTGAAGAGGATCATTATTTTTCATAGCTACTGGCACAGTGCTGCTGAGAGAGCTCACAAGGCCAGTATGGACGCTAAACAGCAGCGTGTGTGCTGCCAAAAAATCTGTGGCCAAGAGATAACATCTCGGAGGCACAGCATAGAGTCCCACACCTTCACAGAACACAAAGAACTTTCTGAAAAGGTTACCTGCTGTGTACTTCAAAGGTGCCTTTTTTCATAACAAGGGCAATATATTGGAAAACCATTTCATCTTTACATAATAACCTGCTGTTATCAGATCCTTCCCTTTGGAAGTATATTCATTTGCTTCTTCCGTGCTGGCTCTGCACCTCGCGCACTGTCTCTCTGACATTTCCGTGCTCGGAGCATGACATTCACTGCCGTGCATTTGGATGTGCTGGTAGATGGAATGTTTGCAGGGGGCTGGGGGTTCGGTGGGAGGGTTTGTAGAGGTACCGTAAGTGGCTTTTTAACATTTACCTTGAGTCATGCCTTTATTTTCATCCATTAGCTGGAGATTCACTTTTGTGCCATGCTGTCGATGCCAAACTCTTCCGTATCTCAGACGTAACTGTAGCATAGAGAACTCTTCCACTGAAAGCCTCCATAAGGCAGACAGCCTGATAGGAGATGGGGTTCATGTTGCTAACTGGAGTTGAAGCCTTGATAAGAACAGAAGTTCATTTGCATGAATGTATGGTTGTGTGCTTACATAGAGTAAGTGTGGCATACAGCAGCTTATAAATCAACAGGCCTACATAAACTTTTCAGCTAAAACCTTCTAGCACATTGCCAGAGATTTTGCTGGTGCAATGTAAGCAACGAACAATTTACCACATTTTACATGTTTACCACATTTGTGTTTGAATTATTTACATTATTTTTAATTACATGTTCTCTTTGACCATATGTAGAAATAATCCATTCTTAAATTGGAATAATTCACATCTATCATATTTGTTTTAAACTGGCTTCCTGAATTAATAGGACAAGATAAATTACTTAGGAATTATCCAGTGAGCACTGTACAATGTTGTGCCCAAAACACTAGCACTGTTAATAATTCTGCAGAGGATTTTCCACATTCATATCCTCATTCCTCCACATTTATTAGACATTGAACTTCTGCATCAAACTTATAATGCACACAGGATCCTTGATGGTTCACTTCAATCAGTCCCAGTGCAGACCCTTATGTTTGTCCTGTGCTGAAACCCCAGCAGATGAACATGTGATTGCATGCTGCTGTAGTTGAGGGGGACCCAATCTTCCAGATGCTAAGTGACATACAGTTTTAGCATGGGGATGTTCACACCACAGATGGCTCCATTCCAACTGAGTTCTCAAAAGACTGAACTAATGGAACATTACATTAATAAATGAAGTTGCTAAACATGAGAAAACTGTGATTCACAGCAGACCCTTAATGGAAATTCATTTAACACTAATCTGATTGGCCAATGGTTGATAACCTTAAAATAGATTGAACAGCCCAACATAGTCTTTACCCAAACATTCTATATTTTCTATATTTTACATTATATGCTTTATATACTTTACATTCTATGCTTTAAATTAACTGGTGAATGGTGTGGTACTGTATTATGTTTAGGGTAAGGAAATTGTGATATAGCTAGCAAACACTTATATGCCACCCAATTCAGTAGTGTTTACATACACTGTATGTGTATGTTTTCAGTGTTTACATATAGTGGAGTCCATTATTTAGTGACAAAGCAACATAGTGTTTGCTGTTTTACCTCTAGACTCCAACATTATTCATGGATTTAAAATGAAACGATAATGAATGAAATGACTTTTAATTTTACACCTGTATAGGGTTAACCACATTGAGATCACAACCCCTTTTAAACATAGATCCTCTTTTACCAGACACTGGGTATCTTCCTTGGTATATTAAACAGCAAATGGAGCCATTTGTCTCCTGAAACTAAATAACTCTCCCAGTTTCATGAAGACAACTGCACAGTTCATTTATGTAAATGCACTACACTTGAACCTCATGGTCATCATAGGATAGTGGAAAGAGTCAGTACAATAGGATGCATCACTGCTGGTTACGCACAGGATAGCCTGTCCAGTTACGCACAGGACAACCTGTCCAGTTACGCACAGGACAGCATGTCCAGTTATGCACAGGAGAGCCACTATGCTTTAAAGCACTAGCAGATGGTGGTTCAGCACAACACAAGAAACCAAATGAAGCCAAGGGTCACACAATTACATCAGTTATCTCCAAAATAGCTCCAAAATAACTCTTTACCCACCCCCACCCCCACAGGAATACAAAGGCAAAGCTAAATACTGCAATTAACTGCAACATTTTAATACATTAGTCCTGTCTCTCCAATCGCACACATTGGAAGATTACATCTCATTATCATGTAGATCTAAACAGGCATCCATAGAAGTACTATGCAGCATAAAGGACTAGTAATACTACTCTAGACCCACCCCATCATGATGGGTTTTTATGTGGCAATGGACCATCTCATATAGCTTTAATGCCATCATTACCAGATCATTGTAAGCATAATGACAACAATCATGGCTCATGTTAGTGAAATTAGCATGCGTGTTCCTGTCCTCTTCTAGATCCATATGGACAGGTCATTTAGGTTTTAATGGTACAGTGTGTCATAGGCCTCATTTATAGCTGCAAAGCAGATTCATAGTAATCTTTGAATATAAAGACTGGAAGACGGGGCAGATAAAAGATGGTCGTCACACTGCTTTTGTTTCAACCTGTGTTGTGTTTTGTCCCTTTTCCCCCAAGGGTTCATTGACCGGGGAAGACATGCAGGTCAGCCGTACGTTGGACTAATCATATTAACAATGTAATTATTAGCACTTTTGTACAATTATTGTCATTTAATGTGTTTCTTATGTGGACTAGTTAGCAACATTTGAATTGTACACATGTTAAAAGGAAACATGTGAAAAGGTGAACAACAACAGATGAAGCTGGTACATTAGGTGCTGTAGGCTCCCAGCAGAAATCAGAGCTGCTCTCCATTTTTTTTTCCACAGTGTTTCCACTATTCCCAGTGCACATCAGAAACACATTAAATGAGATGGGGGTTTAGGGAGGTGGGGGGTGCTGTGTTCTGAATCTGGACTGACATCCAGAGACACCCACCAGATTCAAGGTTTCTTTGGGATGTCTGGAGCTGATTCTGTCTCCTGGGGAGGTGGGGAGTGGGCGAGGTGATGGGGTGTGGGTGGAGTTCTGTCACACAAGTGCAGAGTAAACAACAGAAGCTTTACCTCCTCATGCTTAAATGGACTCAGGAGAAAAGAAGCCAAGAGAAGGCACAGCTGCTAGCTATTCCCACGTCTGTATAATACCATTACACTGGAAAACCTTTCCAGAAGATGTACTTGTTACATAGGCAGCGAGAAAGATAAATGACCCACCTGCTTGTAAAATGAATTAAGGCCTATAGCATGGCAGAAAGCAAAACTAGAGTTTGATATGGATTATTCAGTGAAACCATTATTCAGGTAGAACTCAACACAAACAGATCCTCTGTGAATTCCTCTTCTGTTTTAATACTTGGATTTTTTCCATCTTATGGGCATTGCTCATACCAGGCAGACTAGGGTGCAGAGAGACATTAATGTTAAATTACCTCTGTGCATGTAAACCTGATTCTTTTAGCTAAGCAGCATGATATGATCTCTCCAGAGGTCAATTTATCACTGGTTATTTTACTGTGTAAGTCACTGCTTTCAGAATATGTGCTGAATATGTATTGACCAAATGAGTGTGGGTTCTAGGACTGTAATATAAACTATAGCAACATCCTGCCAAGATATCAGTATTTATGAGAAATCAATAGCCTGGACTTTTATTTAGTGTTTGTAACAACAGCAGCAGCAACAACAACAACAACAATTATAAGTTTTTATGAGACTTGGATCACTAAGCACAAGAATTTTTTTACTTGTACTATATTATAGATAATTGTTAAATGCAGCATTTCACAGTTTGTGAATCAATACAGGTCTTTGGAGATGAAGGAAATTACCTCAAAAACAAGAATAATTTAATTCTGGGCCTACTGTTCCTATCAAACTCATTTAAAGGAAGCATTTCCTGGGCTTGTGCTGAAAGGTGTACAGTCCCCTCTTTTCTATCATTGAAACAGTAACAAATATGACTCAAGCTGCTACCCCATAACCACTACACAGGTCATTTCTTTTTTCCCTTTCTCTTTGGTAAGCTTACAAGAACAAACAACAATCCTGCAAGGAAAAACCATTGTAAGAATGTGGAAGTTACTTAGTATTCATACCCTACACTATGTAGAGACAAAACAAGCCAAAAACAAGAATCTGCTTATGACACACAAGCATCTGGTCCTCTTCTCATTCCAGGTTGGACTTCCTCTTAGTTCCTAGGGTTACTCTGAGCGTGGGGTTGGACAAAGGCAGATTTATATTCCTGGCACAAGGACAGAATCATCCAACAGCTTGTTGTTTAGCCTGTGGTGGGGGTGTGTGGGGGGGGGGGGCAGGGCACACATGGCAGGGCAAGGCAGTGCGAGCCCTTACACTGCTTCTCACATACGGCTGGGTTCCTCCTGAGATTCAAGATGCTCCTACACAGTCACTCTGCACAGGGTGACCTCCTGGAGCAAGTGAAAATTAACCACAGGGGTGCAGGTTCAGCTGCACCTGCCCCAGTGCAAGGGTACCTTCTGACCTTTCGAACTTTTGATCTTTGTGTTCAAGCATCTTAGTTCAAAAGGTGATTAAACAAAAGTTTACACAGTCTGCAAGAGCTTGACCTATGAGAAAGTAGCAAACATCGGAAGTATTTGTTTTACAGCAAGTGTTCTGCAGCAAAATTTGTGACTTTATGCTTAAATCACTTCACATTTACATTTTTAGTTGTCATTTTTAAAATAAAATATAAAAAAAAACTGATTGATATTACAGTTGCCAGATGAGTGTATATAAATATTGGGAAAAAAATAAAAACAAGTAAAAAGAGAGCTTGGAAAAGACCCCTTGTGTAATTATGTGTATTTACTGTGTGCTTATGCGCTAAGCATCATTACTAGCAGAAACTAGGCCCTCTGGTTGGGCCTTTGGCTACAAAAATGCAGAAGATTCAGTGACTCAGCTCCACTGTACCATCTGCTGGACCAAAACTGATTTAGTCTTTTCTTCCAACATATTGTTCCTTTAAGTCTTCCACAACTTTATAACACCAATGTACCAATAATATGATTAAGGTGGTTTTGCTTCAAGCATATTGGCAATTATCCCAAACCTGTTGTCTGAATATAAGAGATATAGAGTAGCCAGCTTGTATAGATAACTCACCAGTATTCCACCACACCACCACTGAGGTACGACACAAAAAACCCTAGTTTAGCATCAAGCACTCCATATCAGGGTCAATGACATTTATTGCATGGAGTGTGCGAGTAATGTCAGCTGATATTATCTAGTGCATGTTAATTAGCTGTAACATTCTATGAAGCAAGGAACTTCGGCTCTTTAAGCCTCAGAAAGGTTCTTGAAGACCAGGAACAACGGGTCACTTTGTATTTAAAGAAGATTATGGTATAAGAATGCTAATAACAGAGATTGGGAGCATTCTATAGAGATATGGAGTACAGTGTAGATATATTGGGTAGTGTGTAGCGATATGGAGTGTGGTATAGTGGTATTGAGCATTGTGTAGAGCTATAGAGTAAGGCATAGAGATATTAGGTATCGAAATTTGGAGTATGGTATAGATATTTAGCATAGAGTATGGAGTATGGTATAGATATTTAGCATAGAGTATGGAGTATGGTATAGTGAAACAGGCTCAGACACAGCACCTTCAGTGATAACAGACCTTCCATCTGGTATGCACGCGCGCACACATGCACTCACTCACTCTTTCTCTTCTTCACGTTTTGCCTCCCTCCCTTTTTCATTCATATAATTTTGTGTATGACATGCAGATTGTCAATGCATATGCATCTTGAGGTTGAGGCTGAAAATATGCATTCCATGTAGCGAGAGCCAAATATTTATATTTTGGCATGATATGCATAAACCACTGAGATGTGAAAAGGCAGTGTGTGACAAAGCTTGCTTTGCCAGTCAGCTGATGGTGAAGTTTTTACATCTCGTCATTTGATGTATCTTTTACATGAGACAAAATAGATTTAGACTGAACACTAGTCAAGCAAGAGATCATTCTTATCAGATTACCAATCTAATCAATTGAATGCCACTGCTGATGGCCTGTCCGTCATTTTGTGAACTGTAGGAAGATCAGATAACTTGGCTGAAGTGGGAGGGAGCTGACACTTGCACTTATCGATATAGGAGCCTGTGTGATCTCTCAGATTCTTAAAAGGATATTTTGATAAAAGCTGCAGGAAAATGCTAATGCAGTCGTTCCAGTTTTAAATATCTACATTCAGAGAACCAACTTTAAGAACCACATAATAAGACATTCATAACACCATTATATAATGCATACTTAATCTGCCCTTGTGATAAGAGCAGGGATATAAAATGTAAGTGTGTAGTGCCTTTTTATCCACATCTTCAACATAACCACTTGAACAACTTGAGACACAACATGACACAACTCAAAGACAGGAACAACAGGAGAATATATATGGAGCTAATATGACAACTGAATTACAGATAGGTCAGGGTTATCAAAGAAAAGTTATGTTCACTTAGAAAAAGATGGTGACAGGGGTTGTTCATGGTACACCCAGGCCAATTACATGTCATATAGAGATATTTATAAAGTCTTATGTCAACAGCTGCACATATAACCCTATTTGCAGTTGCCTATACTGCGTGCAGTTGTCTACCCAAATGTAAATATTATAAGGAATATCTTACTGTGAATTACACAAAAATGAGACTGTAAAAAGTAATGTAGGATGCACTGGTACATTAAAAATGAGTAAGATGCCTTTAAGGTTGATTACATTGTATTTTGCATAAAAGAATAACGTGCTCAGATGTGCATAATGTGTTGTAAATCTGTTTATGTGAACTTTATTCTGTGACTGATCTCATAAAACTGTCTCCAAGAACTCTAAATGGAGTTATATATTCAAAGATAGTAAGGAACCAGTGAAGATATGTGTATACTATAGTATGCACACAAGTGCTAGCACCACAGAGTGAAGCAGTAATCACTACAATATTCCAGCCACATGTGTGGCCCATGAAAGCAATTCCCCAGTAAAAGGGTTACCAAGCCTTGATTGACACATATGACCTTTTGCGTCTCATCACAAGTCCCCACTTGAGAGTAACGTCTGAGTGTGCATATGTGCCTAGGCATGCATGCATAAGGGTGTGTGTATGTGTGTGTGTGTGTGTGTGTGTGTGTGTGTGTGTGTGTTTGTTTGTGTGTGTATGTGTGTATGTGTAGATTCTACATCAAATTTGTTTCTAAATACAGTAATACAATAGATTGGCACTTCTTATCCAATGGCTTGTGTCATTCAACATTTCATGTGAAATGTCCAATGTAAGACACCTGGCCTTGTCAAGCTATAGACAAGTACACAGTTCATTTTCACAACCTATAGACATTAGTTACAGTGGCCACGAAGACTCATCATGCTGCAAATAAAAAAGCTCTGTACTTACACAAAGCATATTCATCAAAATGAAAATATGTGCTTTACATTTTTGAGAAGCTGTGCAAATTCAAAAAATTTATGCAACTTCATAAATGCCACAAATACAGCCACAACATAACAGAAGTGTTCCCAGAGTACATGCAGATGGACTCCTATGAGACCAGCGGTAGCTGATGAAAAATGTTTATATGTGTGATTACCACTGTTAATATCATTATATTGGTTAGGAAAGAAGGAAAAACTGACCCATTCATGCTCTGCCATCTTGCATATTTACTGTTTCTAGGTTGTGCACAATACAGCCTTAAAGAATGCTGATAAACATCCCATTAAATACAACTAAGTTTCTGCCTTAATACTTAGTTAATGCTAGTTAGTTAGCTACATTCAGTTACTAATTTACAGCATAGGCTATGTTTTCATTCAAGTTTGATAGTTTAACTGGTCTGCTATAATGACCAGTTTGGTTAGATGGTCTGATACAATGCCCAGCTGGTCAATTGTTTTATTCTGACTATCTTATCCTATTAGCTACATACAAAATATGTTATATTAGACAGTATTTCATTAGGTTGAATTGGATTGTAAAATAGTAACACACTCTGAATGTAGGTTAGCTAGTTATTTACTGGCAGTGTCAGGTTTATATTTGTATTAAATGAGATTTTGTTTTATCAGAGTTATTTAAGACTGCATTTTTATAACATAGCAGTAGCAACATTTATAAGAATGCAAAGCAAAAATAGGCCAATTGTTCATGCTGTACCATAATACCAATTGACAAAACCATGGTAATTGCAAATTACTTACAAGTTATTTACTTTTCACTAGCTGTAAGGTTGTCCATCCCCTTTTCATGTCCTCAGGAAACAACACTTCTGTTGTGTTTTGGCTGGATTTGCAGTTTTTGAAGTTGTATGTGTTTTCTGAATTTCCACCTCCTTTCCGAAATATAGCGCACCTGTTTTCATTTTGAATACAATATTTGCATGGCATTTCTGAAATGTAATGTATGTGTTGTCATTTCGATTAATATGTTTTATGTGGTTACAGCATGTTTTTTAATTTGCAGCACAATTGGTAACTTGCAGTGCAATGAGTCTTCTGGGCCACTGTAATTAGTGAATTTAATTTGCTCCATTATATCAAATGCATGAAGATACAATAGTATACAATGGATTGTGTAAAGACATATATCTGCTTATATATAAATATAACATTTATGAATGTTTACTGAATGTAAACAACCACAGGCATTGCAGTCAATTGTGTTATGTTTGCTGTTGCTGACATAGCGGTTCAGAAATGGAGATGTAGGATCTATGAGTGATTCACAGTCTTTGTCATGAGTGATTCGTGAAGTTCATAAGTAGAGACAAATCCAAATACATCATCAACACATTTTGCTCAAGTCAATAACACACAGCATAAACACTAGTTACCGACATCCTATCAGTGTCACTTGGGTCGCTGCACTGGGCAATGCTGACAGGAGGGAGACCCTGACAAGCTGCTTAAAGTGTGGTGTCCAGTGACTTATTGATCCTTACTCTGCCCTCTCAGAGCCATTAAGAGTCACCCTGCCCTGAGTCTGACAAGCATGGTGAGTAACTGTGAAAAAGAGTGTCTCCGCTAATTGAACTCTGTGGTGAGGGCAGGGTTGGGGGTGGGGGGTGGTATGCATGGAGAACAGCAGCATGGAGAACAGCAGCAGGGAGACTGGAAGAGAAGGGAAGAACTTTAATGCAGGAGAACCAACAGACATGAGCACATTGGCGTGGTGCTGCTGAAATGCTGGTGCCATGCTATGCATTACTTAAGCACATATGTACTACAAATATGAGTTGCAGGAAAGTGGAAAATGGCAAATCAACTGGTTGAGACTGTGTTAAACCCAGTAGGATTTTAGAAACACTTGAACTTATAATAATGAGTTCCATAGGGGTTCATAAACCAAAAGGGAAAACCCTTTGGCCAGCCTCCCTTGCTAAATGTCTTATCTTTTCTGCTTGCTATAGACTGAACCTGAAGGCCAGTTCGAGTATTTCACCTGTATTTCATGTGCTCAAGGATTAGTCTTTGGAGCCCATCGCCCTACCGCAGCACATACGATTTAGCTAATGAAGGGCTTGATAATTATCTGATAGACTAGATCAGGTTGGACTTTCAGGACTAGAGCCGAGCGCTCCTGATCTACAAAAAGGCAAGTCAATAAAATTAATGTGTAATATTGGCATTCGTATTCAATTCTAGTGTAGCACAAGTAGGAAGGGGTGGGACTTGCAAGGCTGGATGACCAAAGGCATTTTTTCACACTCAGAATGTGATCAATTGATCCAATTTAAATGTAATTATTTATTTATTCCCACAGGTCTAAGTCTAAATATGTTGCATCTCAGGATATATAACAGCCCTATTGGTTTAGTGAGTAGTAATCTGATGCAGTTACTCACTTGTTTGTGCCTTTGCCACATACTCAAAGAAAAAGGTGGGAAAATGTCATCAGATACGACATTCCAAGTCCATCAAAACCTGAAAGGCCAATTATCATCAGACACTAAACTAAACAAGACTCTTTTGTGGTATTTTGTTCTCCTGAATAATCAAATAAATTTACAGAGCCTTGAATGTACAGCTAATGTTTTACTTAGCCAAAGTAATCAAGCTGAACTCCACAGCTTTCAACAAAAAGCGAAGGGGTATTTTAATGACAACAGATTTGGGTATTGAACTGGAGCAGTGAAAGTTATCGGAACACACTGGAACATGGAACATCGCTTAATTTAATGAACCACTGAAGCATCCCGTTTGTGAATTGTTAATCCTTTCCTCCAAGTTGGCTTCCACATCCTTTGGGCTCTTTCTGTAACGAAGGTGTTCAGCTGGGGTGCCTACTTCTTGTTCTTCAGTCAAAATCGTAGTCTGAATTATTCCTTTGGTGCCATTATGCCTTCAGCTGCCATATTGAGTGTTAATGTCAGTGCTTTTCCTTCTACAAGTGCACTTGTCTTGAAAAAATTAACAATGAATACAGTGCTGTTGGCATAATTGCACATAACTGTGCTGTTAAATAAGTATTTGTGTTTGAAGGATCCAAAACCATTGAAGAACTGCCTCTTTTTTGTGTATGAAAGAAGCAACAGAAGCATTTTATATTTTGACTGTCACATGTCTGTCAATGTCTGTCTTGTTTAAGTTGTTGCCATTTCTAATGATTCTTCAATCATTAAGCTAACTACAAAAATCCATTCGCTTGTCACTGTCAAATATTTTCCAAAAAATAGTACTAGATTTAATTAGGTAATTCTGTTTATTCAAATAGGAACATGTTTTAGGGTTGAAAATTTTTAATACCGCAACATCAGAGTCTACACTGAAGCAACACTGCAAAACTTGTTTTTTATTAATCCAGTTGACCAACACAAGCATATGTGGTGTTTTAACTTTTTTTTTTTCTAAAGGAATGTGTAATATAAATGAATTACTACCTCCTGAAAATGTGCTCCAAGATCCTGGAACAGAATCCCACACACTGTGATGCAATAGCCTGAGGTGTATGGAACTTTTGCCCATTGAAATCCAAAGCCAACTAATTAACTTCATTTGTAATATGTCTTGCTAACTGCGCCTTATTGTGAACAAAATGTGTCATGCAGAATTATCATAAACACCCGAAGGAACCAAAGCACAAACATATCTCAACTCAGAGAGCCACAGTGCATTACAAAATGTACAGTGCATTTTTTAAATAAGTAGCTTCATTCATTTACCTGCACTTAAAAAGGTGATTAACCATGAACACATAAACAACACCAATAATAATTAAACAATATTTTTTTCCTTGCTTTGATATGTTCTGATTTCTGAAGACTATAGTTATAGCCTCAAACAAAAGGCTTCTATGGAAGGGCTTTTGAAATGATATGACAAAAATAGATAACATGGTTATAAGTGAATGAAAGCTGTTCTACTTAGAATTAACTTATTAACTTTCCCCCAATTGCCTTTCTTCATTATTTGCACCTCTACTTTTTTTTGTCATGTCAATTTGATGTAACGTTTTAAATCTCATCAGTGCATCATTTAAGTGAAAGCTGAGAAGTATTGCTTATACAAGTCATACAAGGTGTATAATTTCAGAGCTGCTTCTACTCTACACATTTTCCCTGGCATATGAATGGCTCCCTTGTTGAGAGATTATTGTAACAATCATTACGTTAGTGGAAATGATCACTTGAGTGCAGTGAGGACAAGCATGGCATAGTCTGAATGTAAAACTTTGATGCCATAGGTTGCTCTTTTGGTTAAGTTAAATGCTCTTTGGGCTTCATACAGGGACAGGTGACCTCTTCTCACTTGTTTTAATTTTTGCATTATATGCTATGATTTTGTCCTTTTTGACTGAGATAAGAACTATTGTTATTTCATTTACTATATCCTTTTACAGAAAAATAATAGGTTCAGTATGGAATATGTAAAAACTATATTAATATGCAAAAAGTAGATTAGACTTGAGTGATACTATTGGATTGGATTGGATGAAGTTGGTTAGTGTGTCTTTTTAGATAAGAAATACTGAAGAAATACTTTGCCGAGAGGCACATTAATCAGTAACTACTATATATTATTCAATGCATAATCATGTAACTATAATTAGCAGTTATTCAGGATTGACAAGTTCCTTGTGTGTAAGGAGTTAAATGGAAATAGAGAAAAAATTACATGTAAATAAAACATCTGTCATGAGCATTGTGCCCCGTGCACATAATGTGGAACCACAAACACAGTGGAACACCGCATGTGTAAAAACAATTCTCTGTACTGCTCTCGAAACCATTTGTTAGTGCAGAAACGATTGTTTGCTCCAGTTTTAGTGTTCTTAGGGGATGGGAGTGGCAGTTGTTCAGTGAAACCTGCTGGTGTCAGCAAATTCATTTTTGGACCCACTGGTTCCCTCTGGGCTTGGTGACAGCTACATATCAGTACTGTGGTCTTTGTAGTGTAGGTCACTGGCACACACGCTTTCATACAGAATCTACTTTATAGACATGTGAGGATCTTACTTTATGTGTAATGAGAATGTGTAATGAGATGATGCACTGAGATCTCTAAATCATTAAAAGTGTGACCGAAACATACTTATGCATAGGACAAAGGAAATACCAGTAAGAATCGGTGTGCAGTTTTAATACACACAGGATCTTGACACATGGATTTTGATTGTTTTTACCCCCCTCAAGGATCGCAACCTTGTCATGGTGATGGTGTTTGTGTACTTCAGTGAACCACAGGTTTATATCATTGGTAGGGTATTCCTTGGTAAACAGGTCTGATGGGAAATGTCAAACAAAAGAGTGGTCCAACAGACCCCCGTGGATATGATCTCATGTAAATAAGAGTAACCTGCCCAGATTAGGGACATGCAGACATGCCCCTGGAGGTAGACCTGAGGTGGTGTCCACAAGCAAGAGTCTGGTGGCCAGGCTTAGCCCAAGAGTGTGGAGGAATCACCACCTGCACGGTGAAGGGTGGAGTTCAGTTCAGTGCCAATCGGGAGTCAGGCATGGGTTAAATAGTTTCAGATGGACTAAACCTTGATGATGAATAATGACTCTGGGAAGGTAAAACATCACTTCATTAGCAGGGAAAGAGCCAGTGGTGGTGTTTAAAATGGAAAAGTATATACTAGATATAGTTAACATTATATCCACACGCAGTAGGGGATCCAGTAATAAATCTCTTAGTTGAGGGTGGTGTCTCTTCTACTCCAGAGTTTCCAGGGAAGATAGGTCCCAGATGGGGGTGAGGATACTCACAATTCCCAGGCTGAGGACCACTCAGCTGGAGTTCATCCCGGTGGACAAGATTGTCTCAATGACATTACAAGTCTCCGAGAATAATGCTGACTTTTGTGTGTATGTGGTTCAGAGTACTCAGTCTTCTTAGGGAAGATGGGCCAGGTGCTAGAGAGAATATGTCCTACTGACTCCATAGTCCTGCTGTGTGACTTAAACACCCACGCTGAGAATGGCACAGTGATTTTGAGGAATGGCCTCCTCAATCTGAACCTCCTTGAACTGAACCTTAATCTGAACTGGAAATTAGACTTCTGCTCAAGTCATGGAATGTCAATAATAAACACTTTGTTTGAACATAAGGATACTCATAAGTGTACATGATAACAGAGCACCTTGGTTTTCATTTTTCTGTATGCAATAATTTATGTCATGAAATGTAAATATCATGAGTACCTAGGCATGGGTGACCAAACAATCATCTGTGTGACATTTTATGAAGACCATGGCCCTTTACTTTCACCTTTCTGTCTAGATTAATCTGTTGTTAGAGTGAAGTAGTAAGACACTTTTGTAATTTGGTGGCACGGATTCAGTTGTGGATGATTATGGAAATATAGCAATGGCAGGCAAAGTGAAGGGTTAAGCTCAAGACAAAATAGCTCAGACAGAATGGAAATGGATCTTCCTGAGGCCATGTATTATGACAAATCTCCAGAAGAATGAGAACTTACTGTGTAATACATCAGAGAGCAAGATTAGTGGGGTACTTCAGACCAGAATTCAATTGAGAATGCCAAAACTTTGAACCCCCTACCCCTTTTTTCTTGTCTTTAAAAAGCTGAGATGCCAAACAATGGAAAGAAGTCCATCAAACAAACATTTAAATCTTTGCTGTGGCCTTGTACATAGGACTGGCCACCGCAGGTGGCCCCTTAGAGGAAAGGAAAAGGTATAAATTACCTTTTAGCATCAATGAGGCCTGAAAGCTCACTGGAATAACATTTTTCATTTCTTTTGTCTGCTTCATCTGTGATATCCACAATATTCTGGGGTAATGATGCTTTTCTTCAAATGTGTCACATATCATTCTGTTTACAGTGATTTGAAAACTAATAACATATTCTTATACATTTCTATTGGATTATATTTGAATTATACCTTTCTATGATGTATACTTGAATTATACAGTGAATTCTCTTACTGAATGTCTGAAGTGAATCCTCAGTCTCATTTGTCCAACAGTGACACAGAGGTTACCAGTCCTGGTGCTGATAATTAGCTGATGACTCAAACAAGACATGTCAGGTGTAGGAGTAACTGTGTAGACTATAAAAATATGTAGAGAAATTGCAGACCACATAAAATAAATTGTGAAAAAGGGACACTAGTTGGCTGATGAATATCCTTTAATGCTTGAATATACAATAACTACAGTGCAATTGTGGAGATTATCAGGTTTTGCTGCATATGGTTATTCAGTAGAGAATGCATATTTCCACACTGGGTGAGCTAGTGCAGCAAGCAGCACTGTGCAAAGCCAGATATTTAGTGCATGTGATCCAAGCTGAGGAGGCTGTATTGAGTCACACGGCCTCAGATTCAAACTGCACACTCTCTTGTTGTGCAACATGACAGGCAATATGATGGCTTTATTGACCATCTGCCAGTGGGGACCTTCAGATGCCACAGGCTGAGCCTAGACTTGACTGACAGTTCTTCTCTTGTGGTGCTCATATGACGGTGGCTTTTCCTGTCAATCGATCATGGACTGAGAGAAAAAAAGATATTATGATCCTACATATCGTGTGATATATGTAATGTAGTGGAAAAGCCAAATATATTATGCAACGCTTTGACAATGACAGGGACAAACGAGGCCAGTTCTCTTTCAGGCATGAGTGTAAATAGGCAGACATATCTTCACTCTCTCTCACTCTTTCTCTCTTTCTCTATCTCTCTTCTCCCTCTATTCCTTCTCCCTTTCCTTCATTTGTTGGTCAATCAATTAACCCATGGGATAGGAAACATGGGAAATATAACAAACTTGTTTGTATAAGGAACTGGTTTATGAACTAATGTATAAAGGTCTATGGTAAATTGGGGGAAATCCTTTAGTTTCCATATGGAATATCATGCTTAATGTATAATCCTGTTTAATTTATTTATGTCATCTTAATTTATATATTTCATTTCTTTTCCCATGTATACTGAAAATGCTGACTATAATGACTTATACCTGTTCAGTGTACTCAAGTATATACTTATACCTCTACAGTGTAATCATCTTAAAAGCAGTTATCATACGAGATAGTGATTTTTGCACAATCAGCCACATTATTTGCAAGGACACATAGCCAGGTCTTGAAAACACCAATATGTTGCCATGCTATCAATATGTCGCTGTCTTTGCACATCCATGAAAAAAGCAAACTGAATCATCCATATAAAATAATTTGCCTTCAGATACCATAGATGAAACAGTAACAGCAGAACAGGAGCTTCTTTATGAGGTACAAGTCTAGGGACTGGTAGAAGGTCTGATCTCAGCTTTCCTGGTAAAGTCGGTGCTCTAAGTGGCAGGCAAATGTATTTTTCATGTACCAATCAATGGTTGTTCCACCCTTCTTCCATTATCTTTCTTAAAACCATTCTGATTGTTTTTATGATTAAGACTTGACAAACTCCCTAATGTGTAAAAATGTCACAAGTTATTTAAGCACTTAGTGAAATTAGTGGTGAGAATGCCTTATATACTATAATTACTTTGTATCCTGCTGTACCTTTAATAATTAAATCTCAGTCATTAAGTCTTCATTTCAACGACCATACTGTGTGCTTGCATGTGAAATATGAACATCACTGATAAACTGCTCTGCTTCTTAAGTAATTTACGGGTTGCCTATGAGAACACTCACCATGCAAAGCTCATCCAAGATGTTCAAAGGAAAACACACATTACATAATTATTGAATAACAGCTTGCTTGCAGTGTTTCGCAAGAGGCAACACACAATCAGCCTCTTGCACTGATCATGCATGGACTAAGTGGCACTATGACAGACAAATAATAGCCCCGGTATGGGGCCAATAGGCACATTCAGGATGTGTGAGCAGTACACATGCAAATCAGCAAGTATGTTCCACTGGTATAAATAGCCTCTCCATATATGGTGTCATATAGTATTATGCTGCATATACAAACACTCATGTTCATGCATTAGCATTTCCTTTGAAGTTTTTACTTTCCCTGCATCATTCTTCACCCATTTGTCTTGAAGGTGTCTTAATATGCAAAGTAGGCCTATCGGTCCCGTGTTATCACAGGATGCGACGTTTTGCATATTCAGGGCCTAACTGCAGCCCTGTCAGCAATTGTATGAATATTCATCACATTTAGCTGCCAAATGACCTGTAGGAAGTCACATCTCACCTCACAGCTCCCTTTTCCTTGACTGATCACTGATCAGGAAACAGTCCTAACAAGGATAGGAAATACAGTCCAAAGACCATCATCAAACAGAAATAGTGCTGGGCTCTAAGTGAGGCAGAGTCCAATGTATGATGCCCTTTCAGAGAATTTAAATATACATTGAGACTCGAACATTTGTAAAGCTGCTTTGGGACAACATCTGTTGTAAAAAGCACTATATAAGTAAATTTGACGTGACTTGACATTGAGTGGTCCCTGAGTTATCACATACACTATACCTTCATCTATAATCTACCAAACCTTCTGTTGGTCAGGTCTGTGTTCCCAGAAGCTAGCTGACAGATAGCATTTCTGTGCTCTGTCCAGTTGTGCTATGTTTCCAGTGACCTCATTTGTGAACAACCTGCTTTGAAAAGCAGCACACGCAGTGTCTGGATATTTTTGTATGCACAGTACCAGTCAAAAGTTTAGAGACACCTTACTGAATGTTAGGTTTTCATATTCTTAAAGGCATAATAATCTAAAGGTTTATGTCTAAATTAATTTTTAAAACAAATTTTAATACTGAAGTTGCTAACCTATATATAAATTGAGTATAAAAATAAAAACAAAATAAAATATATATTTATATAAAATACAATTATAAAATGTAACAGCCCGAGTGCTGCAAGGCAAAGAGCAGGACGTACAGTCTCCCTTGGCTATGATGTTGATGTACGTTAAAGACAATGGCATTCACAAAAACAGTAAACACGAACACAAATAACTTGGAACATCGTGAACGTGAACACTAACACTAACACTAACACTAACACTAACACTAACACTAACACTAACACTAACACTAACACTAACACAAGCTACGACAAATGTAATGACTGACAAAGACGCACACACCAACAATGGTTTAAATACACACAAACATCACAACACTTAACCGTATGCAGGTGTGCGCTGACAAAAGGGGCGTGGTTACAAACAAGATTAACATAAAACTCCCATTGCATGTGACGGGCTGAACCAAGCAACCAGTGGGAAAGGGAGCATTCGGTGACATAAAATAATAATACAATTAAAAATGTATTAATTTTAAACACTCCCTCAACAAACTGTTTTAAACAATAACAATATTTGTTTAAGAGCATAATCATATATGTGCTATTTCATAGTTTTTATACCTTTGGTCTTTTTGTAAAATGTAGAAAATAATAAAATTAAATGACAACAAATGTGTCCAAACATTTGACTGGTACTATATATATGTAACATTTGGACAATCGTGCAAGTGAGATATAGCAAAGAAAAAAAACATTTTAATGAAGAACATAACAAGAAAACAAAGAAGAGCAAATTGAAGGCAAGATATAAAGAAAAAATACACAGGATAAAAAATCCAACAGACAATGGAGAAGACTCAGAGTCCTTTAGGCTTCGTGGGCATAATCTCAAAGGTGAGAAGGTCGACAGGAAGCATTGACAGGAGACACGTCTGGTCTTAAATAGGGGAGCTAAAACAATATGGAGGTGTATGTAATGATCAACAAGTGGGTAATTGGAATGTGGAAGTAAATGAATGACTGGTAGATGGGCTGGTGATTGACAGGTTGAAGGTGGCTGTCTGGATAATGGAGATTGGCATAACTGACACAATTGTGTGGGTGATTACAGACTATGTGTATGTTTTGGGCTGGGTGGGGGCTGGAGCTTGATAATATATTTGCAAAACACAGTAATCAATGTAAAATAAATGTGCCAAACTGGCTAATTAGCAAATGTAATTCCCAAGGACTCATGTTATGGTCCAAACACAATGGACATTCTATATAAATAGCAAACTTTCAAAAGAGCAAAACTGTTTATAGTTTATAGACACACACACACACACACACACACACATACACACACTAGTAAACTATTTTCCTTCGCATTGCCCTGACCTTGTTGACCTGGATGACATCCAAGCCAGTGTGACTCTTTTGTTTCTAACTCTCATTGTTAGGTGGGCGGCTATCATAAAGAACCTTGCCTAAGAAACCATGCCGGGGATGCAGAAAGGCATTGGCAAAGAACACCAGCAACTGGTGCATAAAACAATCACTCGAGACTGTAAGACCAGACAGATCAATCTGTGCACCAACAAGACTCAAGAACTCCATGGGGCTGTGGAAGACGACCCTAAAGGCCAACTCCAGGCCAATAGCATGAGTCACCATCAAGTGTAGGATTTACCAAGGAGCTGCACAGGCCTGAATCCCCTCCGTGAGATCATCACCAAGCGTGGCTATGGATACTGGCTACGGAATGTAGCAACCATCAGTCACCTCCTGTTCCTGGATGACATCAAGCTGTATGACAGAAGTGAACGAGACATGGACTCACTAATCCATCTCACCAGGATACACAGCAATGACATCGGAATGTCATTCGGACTAGCTAAGTGTGGTCGTATGGTTACAAGGAGAGGAAAGGCAGTCTGAACTGAGGGGACCGGACTACCAGAAGGTAACATAACAGATATTGAGGGCAGCTACAAGTACCTTGAAATCCCACAGGCAAATGGAAATTATGAAGAGGCCAGCAGATCCCAGGAAAAACATCCAAGATCTCCGTCCAGAAAAGTGCAGTCCTGGAAACAGCAAAGATACTACATAGGAACCCCAAGCTGCCAGGCATCTGGTAGATGTAACGCAAGGAGGCAGAGCAAGGTGCTGGGATGATTCGTGTGAAACAGAACGAAACATTTATTCGCACAAAACATCGAATGTAAGATTAAATACTAACAATATTCACACTTAAACAAAAGACATATACTAACACACTAACAATACACAACGAGGGGCAGGTGTGAAACACGGGGGGCGTGGCCATATGGATGAACACACACACACACACACACACACACACACACACACACACAGGCTGACGTCTGTATACCCCTCACTCTGGTCATACTCCCTGTAGCTCTCCCAGTAGTCCCAATATGGATAATAGGACCCTGCAAAGTCCAGACCTGGATACTGGTCTTCATCGTATTAGTTCCTATAGTCTGTCAGGGGCCTGTAGGACTCTTCTGTACAACACCCAGGCCCCCCCAAAATGTTCCAGGAACACTGTCCCCTGTTGTAGCAGTTTGTTGTAGTATGGGGGATTTATTCTTCTTTTTACTCTTCTTTCCTGACATCCTTCAGCGGTCGGTGTTTCTCTAACACAAGGAGGCAGAGCAGGATGCAGGGACGAGTTACTTGAAACAGGATGAAACATTTATGCGCACAAAACATGGAATGTAGCTCTCAGATTAAACACTGACAATATTCACCCTTAAAAGACTTATATACTCGTACAATGACAATACACAATGAGACACACACACACCTATACACACACACACATGCATACACACACACACACACACACACACACACACACGCATACACACACACGCATACATACACACACAAACTCACATGCATACATACACACACACACACACACGCATACACACACACAAACACACACACACGCATACACAGACACATGTACACTCACACACGCATACACACACACACACACACACACACACGCACACACACACACACACATACACACACACACACACACATATACACAGGGTGACGTTTGGGAGGAGGGGCCATACCGTGACAGTAGAGAATCTGAGCTTAAAGGAAAAATACAACCCAGGAGTTTTATACATATGTATAGCACTAACCTGTATTAGGCTGTTTAAGAAATATTAAAAAGTGTTTGCATAAGCAGCATTTACAAATGGTTTCACAGTTAATATAAATAAAATGTTATATTCAGCCTACACCTGCCGTTTGACCTCAACCAAGTCATGAAAGTATGTTTCATTCAATGCAAGAATCATATTTTTCCTATCATGTTGTAGTTTTACAATGTTTTATAGATGGTTGCTTATTTTGAGTTTGCAAGTTTTTCAAAGAAGTTTTTTTATTCTTTTCTCCAGCAATCTGATATAATCTTCAGATCTGATATAAAATAACTGGATTAAGGCACAAGGACCATGAGGTTTAATATCAGGGTATTTATGTTTCAGATGGACAATATAGCAACCATAGCTCTTTTTATGAGTCATTAATCCATTCTAGGGCCACAAGAAACCTGAGAATTAGCTGCTTCACTTGTTTCTTGGTCAGCTGTGTGCCATTGCATTATTAATTCACATAACCATGCTATCAATACACAAAAGAGTTGACAAAAGGTAATAATCAAGGCTGACGTTTTGCACTTTAACCTCAATGTCTTTTTTATTTATTTGAAGCTTGATGTGCTGAAGTGCAGAACCAAAATAACAAGAATTGGCCAATTACTTTACTGTGGATAGGGAGTTAGAGTCAGAGAATTACCTTCACATGTCACAATTATGCACTTGGATTCACTTCACAGAGCTACTCAACATGTCTACAAAACATGATGATTTCCATTGAATTATAGGTCCTTCATATTAGACCTACTAGCAAACCTGGCATATAGAAATGGGGAACCTTTAGTGTGTGTGTGTGTGTGTGTGTGTGTGTGTGTGTGTGTGTGTGTGTGTGTGTGTGTGTGTGTGTGTGTGTGTGTCAGACTTGCAGATTAATTTGACCTCTTTCGATGCTGATAGTACTGTTGCTAAGGCACAATTTACTTTCACTATGTGCTAAATCAGATTATTAAAAACAGACATTCTGCTTAGAATGCAATCACTCAGAAGCATTTAAGAAATGTGTAAAGGATTGTGAAATGCAGGTTTGGAGGGGTTTATAATCATGAGGAAGAGGATGAGGAAAATAAAAAAATCAAATATAAAACCAAAAATAAAACCCATGGTACATACTCCTCATATGGTTTATTCAGGAGAAGTGAAATAATTTTAAATTGGTTCATTGGCAAAAGTTCAAAATAGAAAATTCCTGGGCTTACAGTGAATTGAAAAAATATATACTTTGTGTATTGAAAAATATTTTAATATTTAAATCTATGTCTATATTCAGTTTTATTAGAACATCAAAACCACATAGTTACCTTTTATCAAACTAAACATTCCACGCTCTAGATAATGACATTTTATGAAACCATAATGGCAAAAAATCATAACATTTCCATACACTAAAATAACTTTATTGTCTGAGTGAGCATAACTGTAAAATTATAAAACCCTGCAAACAAGTCTATATTTCTTATATTCTTATTTCTTGTATGATCACCAGTAGACATCAATATAGATCTTTCCATGGAACAGCCCTTTCTGTTAACTCATTCCTCTTCTGTTAATCTATGTTAACCTAGTCGTCTTCTGTTAATCTATGTTAACCTAGTCGTCTTCTGTTAATCTATGCTAACCTAGTCCTCTTCTGTTAATCTATGTTAACCTAGTCATCTTCTGTTAATCTATGTTAACCTAGTTGTCTTCTGTTAATCTATGTTAACCTAGTCCTCTTCTATTAATCTATGTTAACCTAGTCATTTTCGGTTAATCCAGATCTTTTCTGTTAACCCAGTCACTCTCTGTTAAATCATTCAACCTTTGTTAATCCAGTCCCTCTATATTAACCCATTCCTCCTCTATTAATCCAGTCATTCTTTGTTAACCTAATCCTCCTCTGTTAACCCAGTCACTCTCTGTTAATTCAGTCCCCCTCTCTGCTTGGTCCCCTTGTGAGTGATTGTTGGACATATCTGCTTCTCTCTGAGAAGCCAAACTGTCATACTCCAGGAGCTAATATGAACTCAGAAGCTTTAAGGCTTTCACCTGTAAACACACACACTCACACACACACACACACACAAAACATACACCGGTCTGTTCATGGGCAGCAAGTTCTGGTAACTGTGCCCATGGCAAGCAATTACAGATTGTGTGAGGTTGTGTGCTGGAGGTCTCCCCAGAGGGCAAGCAACAGGGCTATGGACAGAAGCAGAATCAACAATAATTTCTTCTGCCACCTGGAAAAATGTACTTAAAAAATGGTCGGCTGGATGATGTTCTTTGGTGGCTCTTTGTGTAGCTACATTAGTGCATGTAAATGTGTGTTTGTTGGTTTGTGGGCTTGGGTGGGGGTTGGAGTGATACTGTGACACTGTCACGATAACTGACAAAGAACCAGAAAGATCCCCTGGGCTCCCAAATATAGCATGAATATATATTATGGCACTGTAATCAAGACTGACAGTAATGCAATTTGTTGTAGCGCATGTTATCTTGATCCAATTAATTCGACATTTCAGCACCATGCAGTTTGTGGTGTCATGACCCCAATGATTCTTTATGATTTCTGCATGAAACCTTGACACAAGGTCCCTTTATTGAGTGTCAGTTCACTAGTGAAACATTTGGCTTGTGACTCTTGTGTAAATCTTTTTTCACACTTATAACGCTAGTGCTGATCTTTTCAGACAGCACAGTACATGATGAACGACTTTAAAGGTCAAACTCAGCACATCAAAGACCATCACCATCAGGGCAAAGTGCTTCCTGATCCCCAAGCCTCTCTATGGAAATAATTGTATATTAACATGGTGAAATGGAGGGCTTGTGCAAACTTCTGAATCTAATTAATGTGAAGAAGATTTGAAGGCGCTCTGCATCTGGCATTAAATTTGGAGCATTTCTGAAATAATCTGAGAATGAACTCACATTTGAGTTTTTGCACTCTCTGAGGTAATCGAGGTAATTAGGTAAGAAATCATCCACGCAAGGCCAGCTGCAGTCTGGGCTCCAGGGTGAAAGGGGCTGGGAATTAATCATATTGAAGACTGTGATTAAGTGGGCTGGTGGGTTGTGGGTCGTGAAAGTCAAGACTGTTCTATTATAATACCTCTTGCCACCCTAAGCAGCAGTGCTTTTCACTGGGAGGTCGCATTCTCTTCTGAATTTTCTGACTCGGCATTCTTTGATAGAGTTTATGCGGTTTGTTTGGCGGGCCTACATTGTGTCATCATGAATGATTTTTGACTAAAAATAATTTTGCCGTACACACAAACTGGACCCTTGAAAGTGATTCTAAAAAGTAAAAGTAAAACCAACAAATAATGTCTTCAATCCCTGCCAAGCCAAAATAACATAAGAGGAGAAAATATGCAGTCCTCCAAGTAGCGTTTGGAGAAAGAGCCACCTCGTCCAGAGACAGAACAAACAAACAAACAAACAAATACACAAAACATTATGTGGTTCTTCACTTCAAAACACAAGTGAGATACCGCATGCCGATCTCCTGCAATCAAATTTGTGAGTGAGAGCTCTGTACCTTTAATCCTGAAATTTGGCAAGTGGCAGTGGAGGAGGGTGGTGGCACTGTGCCGAGCCACAGGTGTGCGCAGAGGAGGAGGGGAGGCAGGGCTGGCTGGGTCTGTGTGGATGGAGCAGGATCCTCACTGTCTGAACTGCCTCTGGGCTCTGGACAGAGAGAGAGAGAGAGAGAGAGAGACAGACAAAGAGAGACCAGGCTGCATACTACAGGAGCTGAGGGAAGATATAATAAAGAACAAGTTCATTTTTGTGTATGTGTGTGTGTGTGTGTGTGTGTGGTCATTTGTCTTTTTATAGCCATCAAATGTCATTTCAAGGATTTCCAAATTATTCCAAAATGTTGAATAACTTAAGATTTCCTTTGGGTTACTTTAGGTTATGGCAGGGTTTGAAAAGATTTTGAGAATATTACCAAGCAAAATTCACATTACTGTGCAGGTAAAAAAAAAATTGAATGGTTGTTTACCAAACAATTTACTGTAATGATGCTACAGCCAAGCCTCCAACAATTTAAATAATACACACATTTATTTATTTATTTATTTATTTATTTAAATGTGCAATTATAATTGCATGAATCTGAAAATTCTAATTCAATACACATTACACCTATGTACCATGTCACTAACCAAAGGAGAGCCCAGTGGTACATTTTTGTTCATTATCAGATATAATCACACCTCCGCTGTAATTATGACACAATGCCATCTGTGGCATCCTGCTGCTCGGTAAACAGAATTTACCGACGCATGGCTCAACCGAGAAGAAACTGATTCGGTATGATTCCATGGCTGTCATTGTCAATGACAGCATAAAGGGGAGATCCCATCAGCTGGTCTCGAATGCCATAAAACCCATATGGGGGCACACAAGCAAGGCTTATGCTCTCAAAGCAGAAGATATGTAATCTCACTTTCTCTTCTTTTTTTGGGCAGCAGGGTGGGGTTGAATCGGGGTGTGTGTGGAAAGGCCCCATCCGGCTCTGGAGGGTGATGGCAGTAGACCAAGGGAACAGCTGGCAGCCCACCTGCTCCTTTTCCTTTCCACCCGCTCATCCACATACACCAATAGACAAGGATGAACCAGTGCAGTGGCTGCTGAATACGTTTCTGATGTGGAAAGTATCTGGAAGAAGAGTATTTGTTTCCTGCACACTTTAAGCAGTGGTTTTAATTACCATCACAGAATCACTCCATGGGCCAGATAGCAGGCTAATCAAAAGAGCTTGTGAGCAGTTTATTTCTCCACGAAATTTCCATATGACCCTCCACGACAGAAGCAGTCAGTCTACCATAAGAAATCACATATACAGATCAGACTGGATTAAACCGAGTTCACTAGAAGAAGGACAAACTGTGTAGGAACAGATGAGGAGCAGCTTTTTCACATCAGATTGAGACACTGATCTGCATAGGCCATGTCAATGAACCTTTGCTCTAAAGACAAGAATAGGTTGAATGTACCTAACCTTTCAATCAATAGGTTACTTTTGGACCTTTACTGATTAGCTTTCCTTTTTGTGGCATTGATGCCATGAGTGTCTATAAAAAGAAAGATTTATAGTATGTTTGTGAAGTAACTGTGCTAATTGTGCTACTTGACAGTACCTAATCAACAGCTGTCAGTGTAAATACATGTATTATTATACATTAATTGTGTTTTTATGATGTTCTTGAAATAACACTGACGGTCTTACACACTGACATCAGTAACTCAGCATGACTAATTGTTTGTATGTGCTTTGGCTAAGCAAACTTTCACTTGGCTTAGTTATTCATAAGAGCAGTCTTAACAAGAAAGGCCAAATTAAACAGTAGTTTGATCAACTGAAAGCACATGTAAAGAAGAATATTGACCACAGCTCTTCTTTCATTTACAAAGAGTAATAACACTTGGAAGTCTAATGCACTTTGTACATTAAAATATGCCGATGTGACTAAAAGAAAAAAAAAAACTCTGGTTGTACCACTTATCAGCTTTCATTCCTCTTTATGCATGTTAACATTTTTTTGTCCGACTATTCTATTATATGATTAAAGAGATGATTTAGGAAACATTGTCTTTAACTGCATGATGACTCAAAAGACAAAGCAAACTGAGGTTCTACTGCCAAGTCTAACACAACATCTCTCCCAGGGACAGTTTAAAGCTTAATTAATGTTCTAGTAGTCCATCTCTCAGCGTTTTTATTACAACATGGTCAAGGTCGAACACCAGGCCCTTACCTCCATAGAGGGTTCCTTCTGAGTACATTCTGTGTGAAAGAAACCCAGATACTCTGGCTGCCATCAGTGGAAGGTACCTATGGAGAAAGGGAACTCATTGATCACTTGCACTTCTGACACCCATCTGAGGTGGACTTTCAACATTTCTCTTCCCTAAATATCTGTGGGATGGAGTGCAGTGGAGAAGTAGGAATCTGGAGGTCCTGAGTGAAGCTACCTTACTCCCTTTGAATAATGACTCGGAGAGATCACCACACTACACTGTGTTGCAGGATTCAGATAAGGAAATCTGATTGCACTTGGGACATGCTGTTCATGTTCACATTAACTTTGATTAAACTTTTATCAAAATTATATATTCCTTGAGTGTACATCACACTTTCATAGAAAGCTTAACCTTTGATGCCACACACTTTTGAGCACATGTACTTTCCTTAAATTTGACAAAATTTCAGCATTTCAAACAACATTTGCATGCTTCTTTGCATGACGTGCGTCGGCTAAAACTCAGGTCCAGAGATAGTGGTTGGATTTGTCATTGAATCATCCTGGAATTAGTCTCCATGTGTAAGCTCAGCTCTTCCATTCCTGTTAAGGTAAGGTAATGTCATAAAAAGAAATAATATACACGGGGAACTCAATGCAGATGCCTCCATTTAGCACTGCTGTCAAGGCCAACTTTAAGGGAAACATATTTGTTCTTATAAACCACAGGAAATCATGATTTTCTTTCTCAGCCATTTGAGCCAAACTTAGAAAGCATGGCCTTTGTGGCTGCGATTTTCAAGAAATATCCACAAAAGTCACAGGAAAGACTTCCTAACAAAAACTGCTGTTGCTGCTATTTGTGCACAGGAAATGGACCATGGCAGTGATCTTATACACTGAGGATACACTATTAACTATGGTAGTATCAGTTTCATGGATTTTTGTGTACATCTGTCTCTGTACATTTATTTAATTTTTCTGAAGTGGGTGGATGGCCCTTCTCACTTTTTCCTCCTACTTACAACTTCTGCCAAGTGTTGGAATGGCTTACAACTGGTGAAAAAAGCCAAAAGGAAGAGAAGTGAAAACCAAATGAATGCACAGTCTAGCTTGAGACAAAATCTGAATACTTAGAGCACTGTTTGCCTTATACTAAATGATACTCACCAGCTGTGATCGAGCAATCATTTAATTTAGAATGAAATGCATTATAATAAAGAAATACAATCTGCAAATTAAGGAGCACAATAACAGGAACATACTTTGTGGCAATAAGGTGCTTTCCATAATATGCATGTGGTGTGGTACATTAGTTACCTGTACATTATAATGAATTTGGTACATTGGTTACATGTACATTAGTGAATTAGTGAATGTAGTATATTAGTCACCTACCTAGTTTATAGTGAATGTGGTTGCATGTACATTATTGTGAATTTGTATTACAGATAAAAAAAGGATTACAGAATTGGTGTTCTGGTTCTGTGGACAGGGAGGCATGATAGCAGTGTAGGGTTTCAGATTCAGATTTCAGAAATTCACAGATTTATATATAGACACAAGCTTAAATAACTCTCCTTCACCATAGACATACACACAAACATAGGATGCCAAGAACAGGGTATTCATATCATACTCAGATAATCTCACCTAATACTCTGCACTATGACAAAACAAACATGGCTCTGTCCCTGTCACAATCATAATCACATTTTTGCATCATTTCATAACAAATGTACATATTGATTCAAGATTGCAGGCAAATCCACATCGTTTCAGCACTGCCTCAGTCCAACCCCGATACCAGACAGTGTGCCAAGGCTATCGGTCATAAGCTGCTATTATGGCAATGATGGGTGTCACTGAAGTAGCTATAAATCACACTGATGAGTGGCCCTTGCCACATTTGCCCACTTTGAGCTAAGCTGATTTCTCTCCCTTTCTTTAGCCAGCAGGCTGCAGTGAAGAATGAATGGATTATGTTACTGAAAGAGAAGGAGGTTTTATTGCCACATTTAATGATGGCACTTGTCCCATCCTGGAGTTTCTCCATCATTTGGGATGGGCAAGTAGGGACTGTCTGCCCTTCACTGGCTTGCTCACCTGGATATAAGCCACAATAGGGATCACAAATACAAAACACCAGAGGAGACTTGTCAAGGAATCTCAAGGTGCATGCTTCATAAACCAGACTTTATAATTAAGAAAGGCGCTTAAGTAAAAAAAAAAAAAAAAAAAAAAAAAAGAAAGAAAAAAGGGGCAAATGCTACCATTATAAATGCTAATACTGATTAGTATTTCTAATTCGCAGCTTGGTGTACATTTGACATTAGAATACATTCCCACATAAATCCACAAGAAAGTTACAGTTCAAGCATATCACACTTGATAGATAACTGAGCATAATTAATACACTCCTTAAGGTGCCAGGTACTGTTTTTCTATTTATTTAGCACTATGTTCTCTATACATAATGCATATGCTCAAATCCATAAGCCATATGCTTTAAGGTATTGAGGGGACATGGAAAGAGTTGAAGAGGATAAAAGGGCCATAGAGAAAGTTATTTGTCAATCTCCAAATCTATGTATTCATTCTATTAATTTATTAAACATTTTCTGCCAGTTTTCCAAGTCCAGTACTTTAAGCACTGATTGTAAATTTTGATCTCACTTCCAGAGAGGAACTCTTTAATCAAGCCAAGGAAAATTGCTCAACTGCAAATTAGAAAACACTGCTGCTTTATTGAAATGTATATGCACTTTTAAGTACATGCCTGCAAAGTACAGTGAGTCAAAGAAAGCAAAGTTCTTAAGGGTCTTTCACTCAGACATTGTTACCACAGTTGACAGAGAACAAAGTTTGTTTATCTCTTCAAAGTCAAAATCTTCATTTATAAGTGTACAAAGTACAATGAAACTTTTAATTGCCTTATGCTTTATTTCCAAGACTTCAACAATGAATACAACTGCAGATTTCAATCGTAAATTCAATGCAACATGTGTCAGTGCCTGTCTTACAGTGGAAACAACAATAAAATAAACTTTCCTTCCCAGACCTCTGAAACCTACATGAACACTGTTAAAGGGGTTCAGTGCCATCGTAAGCTATTTTTGGCTGGGAAAGATAATGATGAAGTGCGCATGCTCAAAGCTTACTCCCACCATCACTTATGCAGTCCTGATGAATATGGTAGCAGCATTTGTATGGTCCCTCATTGAAAGTGAGGAGATCAAACAAAGCTGATCAGACAAGGCTAGGTCTTCTCTCAGGTTGCCTGAGGTGAGAGGCATTTGCTTTACCCCTGGGGTTCTATTCCATTGTTGGGGAAAAAATACTTTTTAGTTTTACAGAACTGTTAAAAAAAATGTAACACCTCAAAGTAGAGAAAGCTTAGCTGAATCAAGAATAACTAAGTGTTTTGTTTTATTCAGTGGTGCAGTTTCAGACAATACAATAGTGGCATGTGAGAAGAATGCCTTTGTAATATTGTCTGCAGACCACAGACAGTAAGATGACTGTCAAAACAGTGCTATTTTTGAAACTGATAAAATTCTAAGACTACGAAGAAATACCACATACAACTACACATATCAGCACCACACAGTGAAATTTGCAAAAGCAGAGCACTTCATGTGCCTGTGTTTTCCAAGAGCTTTCAGTCCAGATGGTTTTGACTGCTTCTTTGTATTCAGAAGAAACATGTCAACATCCTGGCATGGTTAAAATCCATTTTAGAAGCCTCATTTGTTGTCCACTGTTTTTTTTTTTTGTTTTTTTGTTTTTTTGCTTGTTTGTTGTTGTTTTTTTCTCATTGAAATAAAGTGTGCATCTTTAGAGTGGATTTTCTAAGAACATTTTATTGCCAGGTAGAACCCTTGGTTATTTATAAACAGGAACAACTCACAGATTCAAATAGAAAGGGTTTTATCTGTCTGTATAATATGTATTTTCCCCCTTATAACAAATATCCAAATTTGTACTGAAGGATGTGTACATTGTAGTAGCTTTGATAAGGCATGGACAGTGCTGCAAAGAAGTGCCTGTCAGTCATCTTACTCCTTTACATTTTCATTCATCACTGTGGAGTCACAGAGGGCTTTCAAATATTCAATACCCTGTAACCTTTGAGGGCTTAAAATAAAGAATACATTTTTCATGGAATTCCACACTATGGAAAGCCAGGCACATATTTGGAAGGATGGAACAAGGTGGCCTTGTAATTTAATAGCTCTTCAACATAGACCTCATAACTTGACACCCAACCAGAAAAAGGCTTGGGGTTAGATTTTAAGGGAGAGTCTATTGAGCTGGTAGATAAATGAGACCTGAATGCACTTATGCAGATTGTGGAAACGGAACCTTCTGAAGTAGCAAGCAGATGAATCACTATTTGAGGGTGCATTATGCAAATGATTGGGTGTGACTCACTAAATTCGATACACAGGCAGGGGCTCCAGGATGAAGATGATTTTTGATGTAGATAAAAGCATTAAATGATGTGTAATTATTCTGTGGGTTATCTGTAAGATGATCCTTTTGGAAGATACAGTCCTAGAGACAAAGTTTCAGTGAAAATCTCTCTATCATAGCTGCCTGAGAGGAAAGCGACTGGTAAAAGGAGAAAAAAACAGCATTACACTGTTGTACTGTGACAAGATGGAGCATTTACAGTTTTGGGAAATTGCACCATTAGTGCTATGTCAAAACACCAGTGTTCATGAGGCTCTTACATAGGTTGTGTGGAATAAACAAAGACAGCAATATGGACTTCCCTGCCTATTGATTATTGTGGGTACACATTCACCACAGGGAAGGGAAGAAAAGTGCTAAGCATGCATGTCTTTAGAGGGAGGAAGTGACCTCTTTCAGTGGCTGGCAGAAATGAACAAGAACTGTAGCATTGATTAGAGCAGCTTTAATTTTCGGAGAAAATATACTGAGGGATTTTGACTTAGTTCAGCTCACTTACACTGCAAAACAAGAACTAATATAGAATCCCCTTATGCACTTTATAATGTTGCCCGAGCGCCGAAGGGTGTGGAGCAGGACGCACAAACTCAATTGACATGGACGAACATTTATTACATACAACATAACAGCACTCACATATAACACGAATGATGAACACGAATATGTCTAACAATAATGAGACTAATCTTGACATCAACACGCTACATCAACAATGACCGACGATACTGCACACACTAACAAGGGGTTAAATACACAAACAAGATGAGGTACAGGTGTGGCCGCAAACATATCCTCCCAAGTCATGTGACGGGCCAAACCCCGTGACTCATGGGAGGTGAGCGTTCCATGACAGAACCCCCTCCCAAGGGGCGTGGCTCCCGGCGCGTCCATCCAATGAATGCGAACCTCCAGGGGCCGTGTACACGTAAACACAAAACAGAGCACGGCAGTGCCCGGTGCCCACCCAGTACCAGGTGAGCCAAGTGCCACCAGCAAGGGAGACCTCGCGGTGAGAGGGAGAAAGGCAGCTTCCCTGACTCTCTCAGGGCAGTCCGTTATGCTCCTAAACATTACATTGCACCTGTAAAAACAAAACAAACCCACACACAAACACACAACGCGCTGTGACGTGGCACCTGCCATCCCCACAGGTGCCTTGATGTGTCCGTGGCCTCAATGAACATGCGGGGGGTGCATGTCCGCCCCGGTTCCAAACGTGCTACCTCCCCTAATGGTCCTCCTCTCTCCTGCTGCTCTAGGAGCCTCCCAGAGGCAGTTTGCCTCCAAGGCTTTGGGCAGACCCTTCCAGTCTTGCTGGCGAGTCCGCTGAAGGGAAGGAACTCAGGAGATCCCGCTGGCTCCACCCGACTGCCCTCTTTCTGGTCGTTGTGGTGCCCCTCGGTCCTCCTCGACCCAGGCTCAACAGCCTCAGGCCTCCCCCAAGAAATTACTGGGGGTGTTCCCCTCTGCTTCCGGAGAGCCGTCGCGGTCCTCTCCCCAATGTCCTTGGATCCAGTCAGCAGTGCGGGGGGTGCCTACGCACCTCCCGCTAAGAAGACCCTTTTTAGCCGTTTTTAGCCGTTTTTAGCCGTTTTTAGCCGCGGGAGCTGACGTCCTGTGGTGGTTGGTCATTCTGTAACGTTGCCCGAGTGCCGAAGGGTGTGGAGCAGGATGCACAAACTCTTTATCTATGTGAAATAGGCTGTGATCTGTCTGCCTTCACTGATTAACTTGGATTCACTTTGGATGAAGAGTCATTAATTCATCAACCACCTGCTACACTGATAACACACTTCCTACATTTCTTTAGCCTAAAGATGGGACTCACCTCCTACTCAGCTCCTTATACATGTAATTTTCTGCCCCGTCAGCCACAGTCCAGTGACCTTTAGAATATGAATTTTGTAATTTCATATGCTAATGTAGGCCATTTTATCACTCCTGACTAATCAGACATCTTGTTGGCAGTTAAATGGCAGTAACTTATTAACAAATATCTAATGAGGCTGACAGGTATAATATTGACTGATGGAGAACACAAAGTAGGCTAAATAACCAGTGAGACCTGCAGTTTAACATATGGAGTTACTCTTTGGAGTACTCTGGAAAGGAGCAGGTCACTGTGTTCCTTTTCTATTTATGTGTTATAACTACATATTCATAATTATTATTATGGTCCTTATTACTAAATAATAACCACAAACAAACAAACAAATAAATAAATATTAAACCATTCATAAACCTTTTATGATTTATGGAACTTACTTGGATCTGAACGCCCACATCATGCCAGGCAGGCAGGCACTCCACAACTTTTCTATTGCCTTTGGTATCACACTGTAGAAACTCACCACTAAATGAACAAATATAGAAAGAACACCGACAGATATGAGGATGGGTCATTTTCTGAACAATTAGAGGACAATCCTTAAGATCAGAATCTTAGGATGTGTAGACTATTAGCTCTCTAGGGGCCAAAGTTGAAAATGTTCAATTTTTACCTTTTGGAAACTGCCACCACCTATCATGCATAGCTTCCTCTACCAGCAGGATTAGCCTGGCATTAGCAGTAGCAGATTTAGATTGGCCACCCTGAAGACAGCTGACTTCCTTTCCCCAACATTCCTGGAACAACCGAACTTGTGCAAAGCTCAGCTTTTTTTGTGTGTGTATGTGTTTTTCTATTCTCCAGCCCACCTGAGATACAGCAGACACTGCCTACCTGTCAGTCCAGCCAGTGAAGCTGCATAACACTGGCCCTGTCTGGTGCAGCTCTTAAGCAAGCAGAGGTCTAATGGGCTGCTCTCTAGGAGGCAGCTTGCATGGTGCCTAGAGTGAATTATTCTAAATCTCACCTGGTGCTCCCAGTATGTTATAAAATGCATTTGTGGGCATTTACAATACTTGGAGAGTTTAATTAACATTAGGCAGCAGGAGAGTATTTTAAGTGGCAGAAGAAAAACAGCTGCCATTTGAACTATTCTACTAATATACAATATTCCAGTTTTCCAGTGAATTTCCAGAGAAGTAAGGAAAATACTACACAGTGAAAACCATTTAGTTTTTCATGTGATTCATGATTAATTGCTTTTGAGCACTTCTTATTTTCAATAAAGAATTTCTCACAGCAATAAACATTAATCGATTTCTTATTAAGAAGAATGTTTATCACATGACCTTGAATGCTCAGTGAAGTTAAGTGGCTGTTTATTAATAAATAATCAATAACTGTTATGTCAAATAAGAAATGTCAAATGCACCTACATATAATTAGGAACACAAGTGCGAATTCATCAGACACTTCACTATACCTGAGGACAATATTGTGTCTGAAATGTTGAAATTGTATGTGTTTATTATTATTTTTGAGGTAACATGTTTGAATGTGCATGAATGTGAACTAAATGCATGCATCTACTTTCATGTATAAAATCACATTTTTGTAAAGTTATCAGTTGATGAACCTTAAATGATTTTTCATTAAGTTTCATTCAGTTGTTTCTTTTTTTGCGGGGGTGGTGGTGGGGTGTTGTTTTTTACCAGGTGAATAGTATTTTAATGGCATTGGACAGGACTCGGCATATAGCCCAGGCTATAGCCTCATTTCACTTGCTAAAACATTCGAACATAAAGTCCTTGGCAAAGTTGCTGCCGTGAGCGCGCATTGTCACCCTCTAGGCGATGTGTCACTGGTGATATGTGTCAGAGATAAAACAAATTGAACAAAACCGAAAGCTTTTCCAAATATATAGCTGTGCTATCACTGGAACTCCGCGTAACTATCTATGGTCCTGAAACTGTGCCTCATTAGCGTCTCTACGCGCGACATACCGATGCTCCAAACTGTTTAAATTCGCACTTTTTTCCGTTCCTCTCTGGTTGCGTTTGTTTTGGAACATGAGATAACGTCATATACTCAATAAGTGTGTCTGTGCGTGTGTGTGTGTGTGTGTGTGTGTGTGTGTGTGTGTGTGTGTGTGTGTGTGTGTGTGAGAGAGAGAGAGAGAGAGAGAGAGAGAGAGAGAGAGAGAGAGAGAGAAAGAAACGGAGAGAGAGAGATGCCGATGACGGCGCTTTGGGAGCAGTGGGTGTCTTTAAGAGCTTCTCTCGCGTTTGGTGAGCATTCTGCCCCTTGACGCCTCGCTGGTGGCAGGATAGAGGAACATTAGCTACTGGAACTGAAACGCTCGCCTGCGAATCACTTTGGAAATACATTTATTTTTGTACAGATTTAGGATATACTGCCGACTGAAGCCTTAAGCAACATGGAGTTGGGAAAGTCGTGGTCTTGTGTCGTCACTTTGAGTCTGCTCGCCGTCTTCAGCTCAACAATAGGTGCTATTCATTGTAAGTATTATTGGGTGCATGGGGATAGTTCACTGCCTTGAAGTTTGAGTTTTTTTTAATGAGTCTGAAATTCAGTTGTTTGGTTCCATCGGCAGTTGTATCATGTCATAGATGTCATAGGTTCCACATTAATTACGTTATTTTATTAAGGCGTTCAGTATTTATTCCATGGTGTAAAATGGTATGGTATATTACCAGCGAAGAATTTTTAAATGGCCCACGTGTAAGACTTCCTCGAATGTTACTCAGGCCAAATTAACTTTCAACGAATGTGACAATTCCGGTCCGGTGACCCCCCGACCAGGCAACGAGGTGTGATGCAGAAATTACTCCCTCACCATACGAGGTCACGAAGACCCAGACGGCTCCAGCATAACTGTAGATTTCCTTGGCACATATGTGAGAAACGTATCGAACTGTATAGGCTACTGATATGTGAAAAGAAACACTCCCACGTGTAAATGTGTGTTTATATGCTTGTTTGATGACTGTGAGTGGTAGGTTTAATTCAAAGCTGTTTTTCTTAGCAAACTATGGGAATTGCTTTTTTATGTCTACTAAGCCTAGGGCGTTCTTCTTTTTGTCTTATGGTTTAAATTAGAATCGCAACGACATGTAAAATGAAAAACTTAATTTACGTAGATAGCTAACAGAAGTCGAGATGCTTCTATTAGCTGTAATCGTTGTTTTGAACACTGGTATCCTTAACCAAAATTAAACCAATAATACATTAAAAAATACATAAAATAAAATAAAATAAAATAAAATAAAATAAAATAAAAATAAAATAGTGGCTTTTTAGCAAGCCGTAATCCAGGGACATTAGTAATTAGTGCTGGTCTGAACTGTTTGCTGTAACTAATATAGAATGGAAAACTCTTGTTCTCAGTTAGAGCGCTTCTCAGCATTGATCGCAATATTATTCAGTTACATTGCAAGTTCAGTTTCCATTCCCATATTTCTTCGGTAGTATTCAACTCTAACGCATCGCATTAGAGCAGCAATTTTCTTTCCTTTCATTACTCTCTACAACATCCGCTTTATAAATGGTTCCCTCTGGGGCAGCAATTGTGAGGCTGGAGAGGACATTGTGCGTTTTCTCACAAATCCGTTGAGCTAATGAGAGCACTGTAGGAATCAAGACACTGAGTGTCTCGGGCAGACTGCATCTAAAATCGCGGTGCTAATAATAATCTCCGTAAATCTGGGAACTGTCATGAGACAAATATTCCTCTGTTCACACCTAATATACCATAGTGTTTCCCTCAGAAACCCTTTAATGTACAAAGGACTTGACATGAGATGGACAAACAAACAAGCATGTAATAAAATATATAAAAGATAGAGATTAGATGAATTAACCTGCCATAAGAAACAATTGGAAATGTATTTTGTTTTACAATAAGATTTAGGTTTATAGCCCTGTACATTACAAAATTGCAGAGTGGCTTAATAATCAAGTTACATCAAATATTTGAAGAAGTCTCATTTTTCTGCAAGCCACAGCTTTATGTCCCAAAATATAGCAAAACAGGAATGGTAAAAACCTTTTCAATCATTTATGAGTTATGCATGCTTACTAAGTATGCCCCGTATCTTGGCTGACAGTATCAAATGAAATGGCCAGCTCTTCTTTGAGGACAAGCAAATGGATGGTCTCAAATTTACCACAGAGACACCAGAATAAAGCTGGGGACCCATCATGGCCGTGTCATCTGTGTCAGGTGACAAAGATAATGGCCGCCACTGCCTCTCAGAGGAAAACATCTAACATTTCTGAGAGGAATAACGAGGGGATGTCCTTTCAGATCTGGTGTCCCTGGGAAAGCAGCTACACACCTCTTATTGTGACCTCTGGGACAGCAAAGGGTCCCAACATGACACGAGATGAAAGCCTGGTTTCATCTGGCCAGGACAACAGCAAAAGTGGGTTTGAGTATTCTGTGTTTCCAAAACAAGCTGTCAGTGGAGCAAAAAAAAAAAGATGTCACTAACTTCTATTTTTTGTTGGAAGGTTGAGTATATAATTTTCTAAACTTTTGTTTGTTGATTGTTTCTTTTTATTATTGCTTGAGGTTTTAACCTGTTTTAGCTTTAGATCTAATTGGGTGGGAGGTTGTATTTCATGCAGTATTTCTGCTTCTACTCTGTCTTCTACTGTGATGGTAGAGGTGTCCAGTGTGTATTTCTATTCTTCCAGTGTGTAGAACTGTCATCTCAAGTAAGCCTGGAGGAGAACTCCAATCATTTAACAACAACCAAGTTCTGCCCACACAGTCAAGTAGACATCTGACTGACTTGTTCAGTGATCAGTAGTAGGAGACAGAGGTTCCTTGCCATCTTCGCCTGCCAAGAAGAATTTGATTAGTACCACAGTTGGAGATCCAGCATTAAAATAACACACATTGCTGGTTCAGTGCTAAGCAGTTTGACTGTGTGTCCCAATCAGAGGTCCGTAGAACTGATCCTTCTGATATTAATAGCTAGTAACAGTTTTAAATTTAGGCGGACTATTAATCATACCTTGGATCCCCTTCAAACATCCTGACACAGCATTTTAAAGAGGCAACTCAGATTGAAAACTAAATCCACATTTTTTTCAGGTCTGGTATCTGGCTTAGACCAATATATGGTAAAATGAATAGCATGTAGATTTTGAAAACTATGTTTCATACAAAAGTAAATTACTTGCTTTTTTATTTATTAATTTAGGCATTCAGAAAAGACAGTATACCTACTAACTTAATCTTGCACAGTGTATTTTTATACAACTTGGAACAAGTGACCCAACTATAGCATGTTGATTATAGCATGTTTGGTCTTCTAACATCTTGAATAACTAAATTCTTGAATACTGAGAATATATAATTAGTCTCTGCCTGCCAGGAGCATGTCTGCTGAGAATGCTAAGTTGGTTGCTGGTGCTTCTTCACAATATTGTGCCTTCTTGACCCATATAGAGAAATTAACTTTGAGTAAAAAAATTTGAGTAAGTGATATCACCAATAGGCAAGTATGTCTGCAACGTCCTTTCTGTTCGTTTTACTGGGACAGGAAAAGGTTCTCAGGTTGTGCCCTGTGTTAATAGTCAAAGAGTCTATGAATGGTAGCCGCTGCAAATCATGAGTGAAGCTCCTGCCAAGCTAAGGTCATCTTTGCAATTTAAAAGTCCAAAATTGATTTGGCCCACTGTTACTGTAAAGCTACTAGCAAGCCTGCGCTGTTAAGCAGAACACATCCATAGTCAGTCCTTCACAGGTTTGATTGCATGTCACAGTGCAGCTTCAGTAGAGTTAAGCTAATTTAACATTCTAAATACAACTCTTCCCTCAGTAGGGAAAGAAGGGGGTGGACTTTTGACTGGAGCATTAATGTGATAGAGTTGTTCATTTCAACATTATAAGGTCAAAAGTAGGAGGCTTTTTGAAGGCAGCTTTCTTAGTGAGCAGGTGAGTATGAGTTTAAGGCTTGCTGTAGGCAAAGAACAGCAGGAGACTTTCAATACTGAAACCATGATTACATACCGAATCTTATGACATTCTGGGGTTAAGAGTTGATAGCAGTGGCCCTTTCTCTGCTGGTCTGAGGCCATTTTGGGAGTCTTCTCATAAAGTGAGAGGTAAATGGCTGTGGACCTGTGATGAAGCGCAGTCTCTACCCAGAGCAGCCACACCTCAGCCTGGCTTCACAAACTCTTGCTTCTCTGCTTCTTCTACTCATTTGCTCTTTGGGAAATTGTCTTCTGGAAATTCTGGCTTAGACTGATTTGAAGTGATGAAATACATTGTAGTTTTTACAAAAGCCAGAATGTATTCAGTGACTGGAAGGCAATATGTTGAGAATAGAATCAATAGTGTTTAAGCATACTGTACCTGCCCACCAACAGGTGGTGTGGGCCTTAGTGCATTAAATTATTGATGCTATGAAACATTACTGATCTAAAGTGGAGATGCTATTGTGTATCATATCTTTTTAAACTTAAGATACACTACAACTAATAGGAGTTAAGAAGAGATTTCTTAATCAGAGAATGTGCTTTCCATATATGCATCTATTGTAAACAAGCACAAACTTAGAATTCTGAAGTTAGATTTAATGGTTAGATAGATGGATTAAAGGGTACATTTCTCTTTGGTCTCTTTATCCTCTAGTTGGATTCACATATCACCAAACTGAATCCTACAGTTGGATTCAGATAAAACTGGAACCTAGAGTAGCACTCATTTCATATGATCACCATATTAATGCGTTAATATGACAGTGGGGCACCCGTGGATATAAGAAAATAAACGTATTCTAAGTCGAAGCTGAGGGCTGAAATGAGTAAGCAAATAAACTGATAGACTCTGATGCTAACTGTTATGTGAGATAAATTAATTGAGGACTTAGAATTGCAATGTACATATAAACTGAGATTATACTGTGGTTTAATGCCAAATTTAGACTAAAGCACAGAGCTGAATTTCCCCATGAAGACCTTATCCTTTGAGAGTCACAGATGCTAAAAGGAGACCAGCTCACATATTGAATTTTCTTTGCTAAGCTTCTTCTCTTTGAATGCCACATACTGTCGATGGCTGTTTCGTACTCTTTTATGTCCCACACGCCTTGCTGTAGTTCTCCTTCAATTGCTTTAGTATGAATGCAAAGAGAAAAAAGGGAAAAAAAGAAAAGATCTCTTTCAAATGTCTTTCATAGTGGTTGGATATGTTTTTAGTTGAAAGGCAAGCACTGACCTAGTGTTCCTTCTCTGTTGGGACAGAATTAAAGTGTGACCTACAAGACATGAAATTACTTATTTGCAAACATTATTGTGTGTTTTTTAAATGCTTCACTGCTTCCAAGTCAGGTGTTCCTAGCAATTAAAGCTCATTTTCCTCATTTACATTTAAAATAATTTAAAAAGTAATTTATTTCACACAAATGCAGAGACTGTAAGCACTGTCAAAGTAACAGGAAAATGTCAGGCAATATCTCTTTAAGAGTGGTTTTGCAGATCAAGTAATATTCTTCTGAGGTTGCCATGTCTTTGCCTTTAATGGGCTTTTGAGGTGGACACATTCCAGTTTCAGAGTGGAGGAGGGTGAGGGTCTTGACATACCAGATGTGTGGCCTTTCATTACTGCTGGGCTTTCATCAGATAACGTCTGATGATGGATTCTTGAAAATTATCTTGTGGCTGCAGAATGAAGCAGCCAGCCCGTCTGGGCATCGTCGTGGCGATTTGTGTGGCTCTGCATTTATCATGCCAGTGCTCTCATTTGAAAATTAATTATCGGAGATGTGTGTTAAATTATGCTTGAGCTCCCTTAAAGAAAGAGACAAAAGACCCCCTTGGTGTTGCACATAAGGTCTAAGGTGATGTGATGGAAGCGGTTTTACGGTGTGATCATTCTTGCACAGTCAGTGGATGGGAGGAAGCATCTATTTGATAAATGTATTGCCTTTAGGGGCCTTTAGATTTTCAGTTGAGTATTCAATTACACTAGAAATCCACCACTGGAGGTGCAGGCAGCTCTGTGGTTGATTTTTGCAACCCTCAGTCCTGGAGGCCAGCAACCCTGCCCTGGATCACGATGTCTCTGCTCCAGCCCACCACACTGAAATCATGAATTAATTCATCAAAATGAATTAGGGTTCTTAAAACCGGGTGTCCCAGCATGGACATATAGACAGACCCCATATTCGCTCTGTCCCAGTTCCCAGTGCATATAACTCAGACAACCAGGAAGACTGAATACCTGGTACAGGTGTTCTTGGAGGTGGGAAAAAACTAAACTGACTGGACTGTCTGGGTGTCCCTGTGGAATGGATAGAGAAATTTTGATGAATTGATTTGTGAGTTTTTGGAAAGCCTCCAGCTAGGTATTGGTATGACCCTCCAAGAGAAGGATTTGAAGACTGCCTTATGTTTAGACTGCCTTATGCTTTGTTGATAAATTCATCTTACAGAGGTGAATAGATGTAAGATAACACGTTATTGATCCTTGGTGGAAAACTGAGATGTTACAGTGGCCTGGATTGATTTATTGCACTGGAATACACACACCAGTGTGAATTTTGCATATGGTTCTGTAAAAAAGTCAACCAAGACAATTTTGTAAAAATCTGTTTATCTGGGCAGTATTTGTTTGCTCAAAATAAAAGGACCCATGGTGAATTCTGTCCTGCTGCTTTTTGTTGCATTCTTTGTCCATGCGACCCCACACAGATTCAGTTATACTGAGGCTGCGCTTCTGTTCTGCCTAAACTGTAAATGTGCCATTGTACGTACAAAATTTGATTCAGTGCTTTTATAATCATAAGCTTGAGAACCAAACCTTTCTGCAATCTCACAAGATATCAACAACATTTAAGAATAAAAAAACAAAGACAAAAGAAATCCTGTTACTCTTTTTTTGTATTGATGTTTAATTGCATAATTTCGATTGTGGTAGGTTTTACACTATTTTTAATATATTTTACATGCAAATGGACACTCCCATAAAAAAGAGTAGTATAACAACAGTATACCTCAGTAGACTGAGGTATAGTGCAGAGTCAGTAACCATCTTAAGGTGTTCTGGGATAGTAAGTCTACACTACGAGCACAAAATAACCAGTGAACCAACCCCCTAGTGCACTGAAACAACACAGTACAACCAGAGGCACTGAAACTACATGCACATTGCTATGTCTGAAGCTTCCAAATCAGTACTGATCAGCCTCATGTGACAAAATAATGCTTTGTTGACCATAAATGTTCAAAAAACCAATTAATAGTAATGAAAAATTTAACAATGAATAAATAAGTTAATGAGGGGAAATAATGTTTATTATTTATAAATATTATAATGTTTATTAAACTTGTCATCAGGGGCCTAATTGATATAAATACGGGAAAATTCTAAATCTTGGATCACTTGGAACGCTGACATTTCCACAGTGTACCTTGTCTAATGTTCTAGTTAAATGATGACAATGCCTTGAATGCATGCAAGCGCCAGAAATAATGCTGAATACAGTTCACAAAGAAGGTGGGTCCATGCTGAATTAGAACTGAGTACTCATTACTTCATAAAGGGAGGGGGATAAGAGATCAAAGGATAGAGGCTGACTGAACTCTGTCTGTTGGGACTGTTAAAGCTCACTGCAGAGAGACCACCACCAGTGTGTCCTCCTCCACGCTGAAAATGTCACTTTGCATGAACACTTCAAAGCCCAGATGACACTTCAACTCCACATAATTCCCATGCACTTCATTTGCTTATGGAAGGGAAAGGCCCCTGGCATCTCGCCAGCTAGGCACAGCTGAAACAGTGCCACGCTCGCCTGAGGACTGTGAATACAGTGGAGTTAATGTCACTGATGGAAGCAGGAGTTCACAGCTACCTACAAACTTCTGCTTACTAAGGACAGAGACAGATGTCCCTCATGTAACTAGAGGACAACCATACTCAGATGACATGTAGGAAACAGGTAGTTTTATTATTAGTATGAATAAACACTGTCAGTTACCATTTGAATTACCGCTTGCTGCTGGTTTTGCCTATGTAGCTACATGGTAATGATATACCATCCGGGCTGGCAACAGTCCGGGCTGGCAACAGTTAACAGTCTTGATTTGGAGTTTTAAATTTCAGGAGTTTTAGAAGAGCTGTAGGTCATATGTGGTCTTCTAAATTCCATACTGGTTCTTTTGATATATGTGGAGAGGTGTATAACAGTTTTACTTACTTCCTAAATCTCTATTCTAGTCATATTAATATTTTAGTCATATTAATAGTCATATTAATACTTTCTTTTTTTATGCTCTTTATATTTGCCTTTGCATTTTATGTGAAACACTTTGATCTGTATTTTTATGCATGAAAGTTTGTCTGTACAAATAAAGATTTTCAAGCATTCAGTGTCTCAGTGACTTAACCAAGGCAGTCAGATAGTAAACGCTGGAGTGGAAAAATCATTAAAATGTTTTTATTTTCTGTATTGGGAAAAGGACATAGGATAACAATTATTTAGCAAAATGTTTACACAAATCTCTGAAATTCAGAGAGAGCCAAGGCTGAGATGAAAAGCACATCACTACAGTCTTAACATCTGAATGAACCATCTCCAAAATTATTCCTCCTAACTGTTTGAAAATAAGTCTGCCATATTGTAAAGACTGTCTGTGATTCAGCATAAGTTGTCACTTTGTCCCCAATGCATGACCCCGCTTCTGGCAAATCCCAATCGAGTCCAACTTGATATATCAGCTGAGATGTATCTACTGTGTGGCATCCACGTTTTTCATTTCAGCTTAAATGTGCCATGTGTTGGCCTAGTGACATTGCCATAAGCCACCCGGAGGGGTGGGTGGGGTGGGGTGGGTGAAGTCATCTCAGTATTTGCCCCACCATCTGGGGCTGATGGGATACGAGCACCCCCGACTGTCAGCTTCCTCCCACCGGAGTCCCACTTCCTTTGATATGCTGCTGAGCAGAAGTTAATAGGACAATAACCCCAGGCCTCACTCTAACTGTGAAAAACACAAAGGGTAAGAAGGCATTGGAGCTCAGGGTAGTGCATGCAAACTTGAATCTTGAGACTAGCAATTACAGGAAGCAATCATTTTAGCCCTTATTTGGTTATTGTGAGTTGTACTGTATCCAAACCATGGAGCTTGCACAGATGTCAACTGCATAATGTGATGTGAAAGGATGCATATGTATAGCTGATTCTTACAGCATGCCTTTGATCTCACAAGGTCAAAAACCATAAGTCTCGTATACCACTGACTCTGAATACAAGAAGCTAAAAGGATTTCATGATTGCTTTCTGTTTGGCTACTGAGTTTCTTCCTTGTCAGCTATCAGGTCTGTGAATACTGCACGATTCAGTTACAGCATATTAAAGATAAGCTTTGTAGCCTTGTAATTTATCTTTGTGAATAAGACTGATCTATCACTGGGTTACGAGGCTACGCCTTTTCATTCCATGCACATGCTCTGTCAGCTCCCTTTTACTCGTGTGTGATCCACAAGTCACTCATGAGCAATGGCTTTACTTAGCCGTGCTTTTCGAAGGTGACAGACGCAGGTTCGATAGCTCCTTTCCCCAATCCCGTGCAATTGGCTCGACTCCTCATTTGGGTCCTAAACAAACAGAGAGGTTGATGCCTGTCAGAGCTACTTCTTCAATCTGGAATGAGAAGAGTGAAAGAAGAAAAGACAGAAAAGGGAAATCTCCACAGGGAGACAGAAGGCAATTTGTCTGTGTTATTGAGTCAGATCCCTTGAAGAGCCATGTTTGTTTTGGTGAGGAGAGAGCTGCTTAATGAGAAGATAGAGGGATGCCAATCCACTGTAGGGCTCCATGAGTAGATAGGGCACACAGTAGAGGGTATTTGCAGCTATTAGGCGGAAATGCTGACAAATAACACTGACAGATGTTGTGAGGCTAGTGGCCAAAACTAAATGTGGCTCACCTTGGAAAAAATGGAAACAGTCAATGGAAGCAGAGGCTCATTTTAAGAAACCATGTTCTTTTTTTTCTCTACAAACAATGATCTAAGGAAGCATGAAAACAAAATATCATGCAAAAAGCCGAAATGGACAGCATCATTACTGCCACTGCCCGTTGCTAGGCAATTGTGCATTGCCTATTTATCGCTTCATTTGCCTGAGAAACCACTGTTCACACTGATAGAACCATTTAATAGAATGATGGGTATGTTTATAAACCCAAGGATGCTCATATGGTATGGGACATGAAAAAGATCATCAGAGGGCTGTTAGGAGACCAGCTTTTTCTGACAGGGACATGGTTCCATGTCTTTATGATTAATGTGAATCTTGTAGCAAGGGTCACTTGGTTCCATTTATAAAGCTAGCTGGAACTCACCATTGCCCCTGTGCCCTTCGGAGGCTGCCATTCTCATTAATTCAGAGCTTCACATGAAACACAATCCAACTAGAAATAACCACTGCCAGTGTCTCCTTAGGCTGAAGAGCAGGCTCAAGTGGTATTGGTGCAAACAAAATAATGCTAAATTCACAGAAATGCTGCATGTTTCATCAAGTCACTGCATCTGTCACCTGTAAAGGGGATTGAAAGAGGCTTGGTTCCATCAAAAATCTGCAATATGCTGGCAAAGCCAATGTGTCCTTACTTAAAGGAAGTAGGACTGACCTCTCTAGTTAAAGTCCTGCTACTCTCCTGATTGCTGACGCTAAGTGACAACATGAGGTGGTGAGGGGAAAAGCTGCCATTTTGTTTGGAGGTCAAAAAGTCCAAATGTTTCCACCGTCCAGCGCTTTAATGACATGCCAGCCGCCATCAGTGTCTGCATCTAATGTGCTGACAAAACTGAAACATAATTAATGCAGCCGCCAGCCACTCAGGCTGTGTCGCCGACACAGCGTGCGAAGATAGCAGGAGTCCAGGAGGCTGAAGATCGACGATCACATACAGGTCTACAATGGATAAGGAGCGGTAAAGGATTATCTGATCCAAAACTGTTAGAGTAGCTGATAATGGAGGAATGCTCACAGAGGCTAGGCAGAACAAAACAGACTTTGCTACCATCTTTTATTCCCTCTCTGACTTATATTAGCTGTATTGGTGTCTTGGGGCTATGTATTCAGTTCAGTTTTATGTGAAAAATTGGGAAAATATGCATTCATAATAACCCAAATAAATTTATCTGGCAACAAGATAGGTAATGCATTCAGTCAATGGCAAAATGATTCGCACTGTGATGTGTAATAGTGTAGCAATATGATGTGTCATACGATTATCTTAAAGCAAGATTCCTTTGGGGTAAACCCCTTGTTACCGACGTAACAGAAGGTCATTGGATGTAACAGAGAAGCAGAGCAGTAGTGGATAGTATGATAAAGACACAGTGAATACATCATCATGGGGTGGTTATGTAGTTATGACTGCAGAAATGATGGACTGCCCTGGTATTTGGTATTTTAATAGCAAACTTTGCTCCTCATATATAATTTAGCAGTGGACATTAATACTGGGCAAACATCACTGCATATATAAAACATTATAGTAGCGACCGTATAACATGAACAGTCAAAGTCATTCCATGTAACAACATCTTTCATATGTTTCTTTTTGTTTGTTTGTTTTTGAAAATGCACATGTGGGGTGTTTTTTCTTTTATCTTCATGTAATAATTCTTAATATAACACAACCATGTTGTATTTACAGTATTTGGAATATGCTCTCATCCAGAGAAACTTACTTATTTATCAGTATGAATGTAGGTTTGACACTGTGTCATGGCCCTGGTGTTGCTAGCACCTCACTCTAGATGATCTACCAGAGGAGCTGTAGTAGCAGATGTGGATATGTGCTTTAATGTTTGTGCATTTCACAGATTCACAATTTATTGCCAACAGAGCAGCAGCACATCATATAAAATAATTGAAAAGATCCATTGTCTTGAAGAGGGACAGTGCATCAGAGGAATGTTTTAATCATGGTTAGGATAATCATCATAATCATCTCAAGAACCCGTCCTTATGGAATATTAATACATGACACCAACATCTCAGAGTATTAATTAGATTGCTAGCTATGGTATGAAGAAAAGCCTTCTGGGTAGTCAGGTTTTATATATAAAAAAATGGCAGACTTAGTTACCTCTTTAAATCTTTTTTTATAACATTACACAGATTTGTTGACTGCTCCTTTTTATCTGATCATATGTATCATATCCATGAAAGGGCTAAAAACACAAACACTGAGTAAATAATATTAAAAAAGAACCTGTGAGGGCAATTTAAAATGATACAAAGACAGAAATAAAGAGCAGGAGACAGAGAGGCTGAGGGATTTTCTTACAAAAGTAGGTAAATGGTTCAGCAGTGCATGCAAAAGGGTAAAGTCTGTATGAGTTTGATGAAAGGCTGACATGTACTCTCTGAGGAGTCTGCTTTAATGCTTTAGTTTTTATCACCGCAATGGACACAAGCAGGTAATCATCTGCTTAGACATATAAAACCACCTCCTCACTTTCCCTTCATATCACCATTAGAGACATCTGCTAGGGGGAGAAAAACAAAACATAAAAAATAATTGCCACCAAATCATGTTGCATGAACTCTCATACTACCTCTCATCACAGTGCTGACACACTTAAAAAGCCATATTTGAAAATGTACCATACTCTCCAACCCTCTCCATTGACTCTCCATTAGCCTCTCAATTCTCTGTGGTGCAGGGGTTCCATGATTTGAGACGCATATGGCTGGAGTGTATCCACCTCTCTAATCACAGTTCCAATAATGGCCACATCCATGTTTGCTCCAGGCCAGAGTAGCATGACCTTTGAGCCATGAGTTGGCTAACAGGGTGAGAAACAATAAAGATGGGAAGCACCACATTCCAGCTGCGCTCACCCCAACTCACCACTACTCACCCCAACTCTCCCAGGGACAATGAGGAATGCTTACTTACTTGGATCTGTCTTGTTAATTTGCTAGGTGGAAGGCCTGACATAATCCTAAACTAACCAGAGATTAATCACAGACCCTGGCAAGTATGTGTCTGCAGCACCACTCATCGTTTTTGGGGAATGCTCTGGAAGATGTTTCTCTGTACATACATCGCATGTGGGATTAGGATATTTAGGTGCACCCTTATGTAATTTGCTCAGATAGTTTTGGGTTTAATCTGATTCTGTGATGCTCAGATGGAGTGCATTAACAATAGCAAAAACAGCAAAACACAAAGTGCTCACTTAAAAGCTTCAGTGACAGTTTTGCTTGTTCAGAAAGTTCCTTTTCACACTGCTGGGGTCTTTTACTCCCCATATGAATAGCGGTGGGTGCTTTTAATGCTTACAGTGTTCAAAGAACATTGAGAGCAGCTGCTTCTGTAATTAATCCTTTGTTGCAGTGAGTTTACTGCCTTTCAGCTTTGTTAATGTCAGTGCTGAAGGCCATCACTATTTTTCTATGGTAGGTCATGGAGCTCCAGCTCAATGGACAAAGATGTAAGTTAATTGCTTATCTCTTAGTCACAGAAGACTGAACTTTTTCTAGAACAACATTATCTCGTTTAGTGCAAGATTTTTTAAAATCTGTTCAAAACAACTGACATTTCTTCCTTAGAAAAGATCTCTGATATTTTCACAAGTGATAGAATGAGCAGTGTGACACATGGTTTCTAGTATTGACATTTATAGAGGAATTACATGGGAAACTGGAGCTTTGTCTTTGAATTTCTGTAAAGGTAAACATCGTATGTTTGCTAACTAGCCAAATATATGATGTCTAAATTTTCAGGCATGGGTGGTTTGAGTGTGCTTTGCATTTGTCAGTGGCAATATGTAAGAAGTAAATTATTGGATTCGGTTTGATAAAGACTAAACATGTTTAGGTAACTTAATATAACATGGAAGATAAAAGATGCTCCATACTGACATTTGCCCATCCACAACTATCAGTTCACAAAGACTTTTAGTCTAATTTTTTTCTTTTATTTATTAATTTTGTTTGAATTTAGTTTCTTCAGTCATTCCAAATGTTTCACACTACACAGAGGAAATATATTAAAGTACAATTAACTGGAAATTAATTTAGCAGTTTACATCAATAGTGGACCTGCTTGACCAGAGGTTCCCATCTTTAAATATTGACAAAGGGTTATCCTAGCAGGTATCTCTTTTCCCTGTAGCTGAGACAGGGAGTCTCTCTGAGCATTAAATGATTCTGCCATGCACTGGCATAGTAAACGGCCCCTGAGAAGAGAAGTGGGATGGTCTCTTGTTTGGACACTGGAATTTATTTGGGAATTAACTCATCTGTGAGAGTACAGTGGGCCAAAGAAAATCTTCACTGAGCTTTCCATGTGGTGAGGCATTATACTGAGGAAGACAATGATACTCCCAGGGCTGGGACCTCCTCACGCATCTACATTCTTTCATTCTGAACCATGTGCTTGCACTGTGTACATGTCTGACTGTTGTTGTTGTTGTTGTTTGTTTGTTTGTGTGTGTGTGTGTGTGTGTGTATGTGTGTGTGTTTGTGTGCAAAGTCAGTAGTGAAGACTTTGCACAGTACAGGCCATTGTTAATTAAAAATGCACCACTGAGTGGTTCAAATCACAAATGCGGCCATCTAAAAATATATAGAGTAGACTCTAATCATACTCTAAGCTACTACTACCATACATCTTTCAAATTTTGACCTAGCATTCCACATTTAACAATACAGTCAAACACCACTGGATTTTAACTCTAATTTGTCCTCTTACCAGTGGACAGAGCCATATCTCCCATAGTTTCCATAGCAATAACCTTCTATGCAGCCTGTCTTGACCTAGAAACCTGTTTCTCATTACTTTGTCTCTCAGTTTCCTGTCTGGGGCATTTTTCTTCCCCAAGCCCTACCTTTTAATGCACTTCTTAATAATAGTCTGAATCAGACTGTCAACGATGAAGGTTTAGTAAACAAACAAATAAAATAATCAATTTCATTTGTGCATAATGGGAAGAGTGACAAACACAATAACAATATTGGGATATTGGGTTTCAATTTATTTTTTATTAACATTTAACAGTTACACTTTTATTGACAAATATTTGAAGGGAAAATATGGTATCACTCTCCTAAAAGTAATGAGTTTGCTTTCTTATGTTAGAGTGGTATAAACAGCCTTGAAATAACCTTGAAAAAGAGCTGGTATGGCATACACAGGATAAAACAATCTTCTAATGTAATTTTAATTGTTTTAAGTTCATATTGACATATACACTGACCCTTAAGCACAGACCCTTGACATACAAAGAGAAAAGAGAGAGAGAAAGAGAGACAGAGAGAGAGAGAGAGAGAGAGAGAGAGAGAGAGAGAGAGAGAAAGAGAGAGGCATTTAACAATAAAGAAAATACAGGAAAGGTGAAAGGAGACACTGTGAGCTTGTTGTTGCTATATGTAACATTTCTGATATGTACACATTCACTGATAACTTTATTAAAAATTATATCCTTGTGATAAAATCTTAAGGAGACTATAGATTTGGCCACGCATTCTTGTAATTCTTGCACATTCTTATCTTATTTGTGAAAAAAAAGAATCTAAGGTATCTCTATTAGACTTTAGACTATTTCTATTCATCCATGTAAGAATTTAGACTATTTAAATTAGTCCACTCATCATGAAAGGATGTAAAGGCCACTGTATAAAAGGAAGTTAATATCAAATGATTAAAAAAAATGTTTTCTTATTATAACCATAATATATAAAATGTACTTACATTTCCAGACATGGTTCCATAATTCCACAATGGGTGACCTCTGTAAGCGACCTTCCCAGTAACATAACAGCATAGCCTCCTGGCACCACCTTTAAGGCATATGTCATTCATCACCTGGAACTATTGTATCACCTGCCATTTCCTGACACAAGAAGTGTTTGAGGAGCTGGTGAACAAGTAGAAATGTCTCTTTAATACCCAAGACCTGTCTACGCGATTTGTTCATTTGTATGACCATTCCCACTCAAATACAATCCTTTTTAACCCTTAAATCAAATAATGTAATTAAATAAAAGACTGCCTGGTAGATCACTGCTTATTCTGATGTATATACTTATAGATTCATTATCTATCTATTTATCTGACTATCTATACTGAGTACACCAGAATTTTAAGGATAAAAATTTAATATCAAAACATATAGTCTGGCCAACATGCACTGCACCAGGTGTGAACAGAGAGAGAATATTAGAACAGGTGGTGTGGATGAGATGAGAAATGCTCTTTGATGCTGGTCCTCCCTGAAAATCAGTGATCCTCAATTGAGAAGTCTGCCTCCAGGAATTTGGCTGGTCTTGAAGCCTCTGGGATATAGCTGGTCCTAAAAGGAGATGTTCAAAAAAGGTTTTTCTTAAAGATCCAAAGACATAGTAAGAATAGAGGATCTGTAATTACCTAACAGAAGTGTAGCTGATTGAAGCAGATGTTCCAAAAAAGGCTTAGGCAAAAAAGTAGTGTGAATTCAGCCTTCTGGAAGGCAGCTTGGCTTGCCATGTAGGTGAGGAGCAGAGATCTCAGTAGTAGTACAGCAAGGATGGGCTCTAATGAGGCCAGAGGAGAAGGGAAGCTGGGAAGGAGATCACAAGAAGAGTGGGAGACTGAGCTGAGAAAGAACGGCAAAATCAGGAGTGACGAGCAAACTATGGGAGACTGACATGACAAGTTGGCCTTGCCAGCTTGACAGAGATGCCCTAGACGTGGTGTGCTCACACTTCGAGCAAATCGCTATGGTTTTTCAAGCTCTACCTTCCAGGACTCTCTCAGCTTTTCTATGAACAACCCACTACTGGATCACCATGCTTTCTATCATTAAAAGCAGTCACAGGTAAAAAGATGTGGTGTGCAGGTGAAGTCTGTCTTCGGTCCACGGTGAGACACCAACTATGCCTCCTTCTTTCAACTACAAATAACTTTGTCCCTAACAATTAGGGAGATATAATACAAGCCCTTTTCTTCAAGCCCTTCAGCTTGACTTCAATTTGTAGTTGGTCATTTAAAGGGTCCTTTATTGTTTATTTAGAGGGTCCTTTGTTGTTTCATTAGTGCTCAAAGATTCATGTACCTTCTGAGATAGCAGAAATATAACAGCTCATTTAGATGAATTGGAGCCTTGTTTCAAAACAAATGTAAATGCCTAAGAGCCACTGAAGAAGTTGCAGCATTTTTCTGGTTTTTATATTACAAAAAAAAAAATAGAATAGACATATGGTGTTAAGTTAATGCAAAGTTGCTGAAAGCTCAACAGAGTGTGCCATGAAATTAAAATAGTTGATTTTTATTCCCTGAAAGGGTTTTCCTGTTAGCTTCATAAACTTCCTTTCATTTAGGCTTAGGCATTTTCTCTAACATTTGTTTCTTCTTTTACCCAGATAGCTGCGAGGGATCCCTATCAACTGGCCTGCCTCTAACCTCCTTCCAGAGTTCTACACATTTTTCAGAGAGTCGGGCTGCATACTTCGCCAAGCTCAACAGAAGAGATGGTCAGTGTGCTGTTGTGACTGTTACCATTCTCATTACATTATTATTACATATTAGTTTTACATATTAGTTTTACATAGTTTTACATTTACATATTAGTGTGATTCTGGTCAAGGGCAATTGTAAAAGCAATCTCGAGTTTGGGGGCGCAGTATTTCACAGCTGAAAATAAACTTAGTACTGTTAACATTTGTTTTGACAGAACTCTGAAAAGCACAGTTCATGAAGCTTTCTCTAGTCAGCTAGGAAACAGCAGCATGATGCATTTCCTCTGACAGCTGAAAACAAGTGATGAGTAGCAAATGTGTTAATTACAGCAGGTGTCAAAGGTTTAACGGATGTAAATGTTAACAGTAGTTAGTACAGAATGACATGTTCGCACAAGGTAATCTGAGAAAGCTAAGTGGCTTATGGAAAGCCTTCTTATCATACCCCATCAGTATGTTCCGCAATCATTATGACATGACTTTTAACACAATCTCATTAGAAAAAAATAACGACAGGACTGTGATCAAAGGGTGCACAGGACTGTAGTAGAGAGAGCATAATGACTAAAAAAAAACAACAACTCCAAGGTGCAGAAATAGAGTCAGATCTTTATGTCCTGTGTACTTTCGCATGCACGAGCATAACACCTGACAGCTGTCACACAGCATCAGACGATTCAACAGAACAACCAGAGTGTGACACATGGCATTTGGAACTCAGGAGGAGATCAGTACACCAGCAGCTGGGCTTTGCAAGCGTCATTTATAGTGCTGAACATGCAAAGCAAGTCGAATGGCCAAGGTTTGTGCGTTTGAATGCAGGATTCCATGCATTGTTTTCAAAGCCACAGCAAGGTGCCAAATAAAGAAAGCGACAGGCAGAAACTTGAAAATTAAGTGGAGAAACTACCTACAGTCTGTTGGTTTGTGGACAAGGCCATAACAGCAATAGTGATTTCCACTGTTGTAAATAGACTCTAGGCTGCAGGAACATGGTAATATTTCTATTTTCCCTTGTACGGTGTCTGCATTTTCCTTAAATACAAGTCTTGATAAACTGACACTGGTAAATTAGTGACAAGATACTCTGTTTGTAGCTACATCACTTTTGTCTCAGCTACCATTGTTGGAACCTCATAAACCTTAGCTAAATCAGGGAAAATGTATAACAAGACTTTTGCAATATCTTAAACCGATGGAGTTATTAAAAATCCCAATGAAAACATAAACATCACTTACTAATCTGTCTACCCCTACCACAAAAATGTATGTCCTATTTAATCTAGAACAAAGTGTTCTTCCAGTGCAGCTAAAGATGACCCACAGTAAGAGTTAATGTAGCTACACTTAATGGCTAGACTAAAGTATTCTAACAAAATATATAGCCTACTGAAGATGTACCTAAATCTATTTTTTTTTTGTCTAGTAGATTTCAATAAACAAGGTCATAAAATGCAAATGTTGTCTTTTTAACTGGCAAACAATGTAAGAAAACACACCTTCCTCTGCTTTGAAGCAATTAAAATAAAACAAGAACAACCCCCCCACCCCTGTTCCCAACCGCCCACAGTCAATAGCACATTTGTAAGAGCTAAAAAGAACATCTTTCTTCTTCCCTTGGTCCTCTATTTTCGGCTGTGACAAACTTCCACTGTGTGGTGAATGTGTTGCAGGCAGAGACCAGCTTCCTTCCCTAGGGGTGGAGGTGTTGGGGTGAGAGGGAGGGTGGGTGGGGTTGGGGGAGAGGGGGCAGGTGGCGGCAGCTGTGTAAACGCTACTTCCCATGAGCCAGAGATCTCCAGTTTGATATTCCTCTCTCATCTCCCCATGTAGTGTCAACCTCCGGGTAGCGAAGGTTGAGTAATGAACCTTTCCCTTGGAGCAAGGTCCTCCGCACCACTCCATATGGAAGAGAATAGCAAGAAAACAGGGGCCTCAAGCACATCTTTATGGGCCACGTGCGGCCGGGGGTGCTGGCCCCTCCTTTGTGCCAACACAAAGCAGACCGCTGTGCATGCTAACTAAGGTCAAGATGTCTAGGTTTACCATAGACATCTGGTTTGAAGGCCAGTTTGAATTCCTATCCCTAATTAAAAGAGAGATGTTTGGGTGTAACAACTTATCCATTGTTTTCTATGGTAATTTAGACCAAACTCATTCATTATGGTCATCTATCTATCTATCTATCTATCTATCTATCTATCTATCTATCTATCTATCTATCTATCTATCTATCTATCTATCTATCTATCTATCTATCTGTCTGTCTGTCTGTCTATCCATCTATCCATCCATCCATCTGTCTATCTGTCTGTCCATCCATCCATCCATCTGTCCATCTCCACGTCCTGAACTATCTAGATCGGTTCAGCATTCTCACTCATTCTCTGATTTCACTTATTTCACCAAACTGGCCTTTCAGGAGGAGGAGGGTGGAGCCCTCAGTTGATGGACAGGTCCCCCTGGCTGCAGCTGGATCTCAGGGAGCGGATGGAGGTGACAGCAGTGGCCACTCAGGGCCGCTATGGCAGCCACGATTGGGTCAGTGCCTACATGCTCCTGTACAGTGACACTGGCCGTGTCTGGAAGCAATACAGGCACGAGGACATCGTAGGGGTGAGTCTCAGGTTTTTATTACCTCCTATTGACATTTCCACCAGCAATTTGTGGTGCAATGGGCTTCATGACTGGGTGGTTTTTGATTGCAGTATTGATAGTGATTAACCTCGGAGGCTGCTTGAGAGAGAAGTAATTGCCCTCGTGACAACATCCTTTTAAGATCTTCTTTTAGCGTTCAGCTTTACTCAGCCAATCAATTACACATACCCAGTGCTGGAGTGGAAAATTAAATCAGGTTTTATTATGTAATCCAGTTTATTATAACTGTGTGATTATTGAAAATTAATCAACCAAAAAGAAATACATTTACTCCATATTTAGGGAGCCTATTGTGACATCATAATAAATATGCTAAGAATGCTAAATATAGATTTAGAAAATACTTTTTGAATTTAAAACATTTAGAGGTAAACACTTTCTTTATATAAAATATAATTTTGTTCGCATTGATTTTTTCACCTACCTATACTTAGTTTTGTTTTCTTTTATGCCAAAAGTGCAAACACACCAATTAAAGCTTTTAATATTATACAGTGTTGGTTTTAAAGGTGTTTCATATCATACAGTGTTGGTTTTGAAGGTCTTTATATATAATACAGTGCTGGTTTTAAATGTGTTTTTTATGTCATGCATTGTTGCTTTTAATGATATTTTAAATGTCATATAGTTGGTTTTAATGGTATTTTAAATGTCATATAGTCAGTTTTAAAGGTGTTTTTGTGCAGCATGAATTGTTGGTTTTGAAGGTGTTTTTGCCATACACTGTTGGTTGGATAGCTTGTAGTACACTGCCCTTTGCCTGTTATATCAGTGTTTTACTACCTGCATGCTGTCTGATCACAGCAATCATGTTCACAATCCAATCAGTGCTTTGTCTATCTCATAGGTGCCTCTCTTGAGTTTAACTAGCCAGTACATCCCTTTGAGAGTTTACTGTGGTATGTTATGTCTACCATGGAATATTTACCTTTCCCAATAGAATGAAGTGCCTGTCAAACACAGGCAGTATTGCCTTCTGGGGATGAGGCAGGCTGATTGGATCCAGTTTCTGTGTTCACACATGTTCTTTAAATGCAGTTTCAATGCACATTGCAGACTGATCCCTGATGAAGGACACATTTTAAAACCAAGTGTACATGAGACCTTGCAAAATCCATTGGCAGAGGTCCTACTTTGTGTATTTGTGATACCTTTAAGGAATCTTAGTGTTCATTTTATGATGAATGATAAAGACTTCTTTCTTGCGGCCACACTGCCGTACTTATTTTCTGTTTTATTATGATGGAGGAGAGTGTCTACAGAGAGATTCATTGTCTCATATTGCTTCTAGGCAATTACATTCAAACTGTGATGCCTCTGTTATATAAAAGGAATAATGACATTTAGAAGCTTACCTAATGGCAGAAAGATATTACAGTCAAATAAGAGATTATTTATTCATAAACCAAGTAAAATGCCGCATGAAGTTTCTGTAGAGTTAATTCATTCATTGTTGTCAGTTGGTGTGCCATAAAACTTTCCAGCTGCACAGGAAGTGTTTGAATGCTCTTAAAACTAACATCGCTCCTCTCCACTGTTATTTGCAGGTTGTGTAGGTGCCTGAACAGGCAGCATGTTCCAGCAGTATCTTTTTCTTTTTAAATCATACAGCACAATGCAGATGCACTTGCAGAAAAATAAAGACTAAAATGACAGACTGCTGGGTATGGCTAGTCTGTCACTACATCCGTTCAGAGTGTAAACACTTGCCTTCTGGGAATGTGGCAGGCTGATTGGATCTAGTCTCCATGATCACACCTGTTCTTTATACAGACAACTTGCATTTTACTGACACCTCTTGAAATACCAAATTGGGCATAGAAGTAACTTAAATCTTCAGAAACGGTAAAATATGCTGTAATTGGCCAACATCTGTGCTTGAAATGTTGCATGGGAAAAATATATGTCGTAACACATTTGAAGTGACCAGACTTTGCGGTGGAATTGTGAGGTTCCTTGCCAGAGATAAACACCTTGGGAATGTGTGGCAAAACCTATCCCATGTCACGTACCAGACTTTAAGAATGTCACATTCTCTATTGTCAGTGAAATTTCTTTGTTAAGAAAGTGGTGTCTATTTAGCTAACATAATTCATTTTCCTTTCTCTCCTCATACTTCAAAGGAGAGCTTTAATGAAAACAGGCTTTTTCAGAGAGCAACTTGAGAAAATCCCAAAAAGGTCTGTGGTCAGCGAAGGGGACAGAGTGATACTGTCAAGTGAGCCATATGACTCCTCAGTCAAAACTGAGAGTCAGCACCTACACATCTCTCCTTGGTCTCCCCGAGGGAGGCCTATTAATTAATTTATTTATTAGAACCATGCACTGATGGACAGAAATGTGACTGGCATTTAGACAGGCTGAAAGCGTCATGTTGAATTTTGAGATTAATGCAGGTGAAATGCAACAAGCATATTCTGAATACCACAACCATACATCTTCCCCTAGCTACAGGCTCTTCTTCACAATGGACTCACTAAGGTATCATATCCTGCTCTCTCTGTTTGGCTTAACTTCTGTCTCATCTTGGTGCTTAACAGGGTCAGGTAGTAACTGCGATGATATTTTCACTAAGCATTAATGCATTATGTTATTTGCAGATGAAGAGTTTGGTGTGGGATGAATAGTAAATATTAATAGGCTTGATCCAAATTACAATTCTTTATTATTACTCTTATTATTATTAAAGCAAGTAATTATTTTTAAAGAAAGAAATTGCTGTCAATAAGCCTTGAACTGTGCTTATTTGATAGAGAGTATCTTTTCTGGTCAGTTTATTTATTTTATTTATGCTATTATATTATGTTTTTATTTATGTTTTTAAGTTTAAAATAACCATCAGCGTAATCAAACAAAAATAATCTCTCCTTAATTTTCGTGCTGTTATTTTTAATCGTCACACAGCTGATATGCCGTTATTCCTCAAGCTGTCTTCCCCTCCACAGCTACAAACTCCTTACTTGTCAAACGTTGTTTTAATAGAATCACTGGTTGTGGTTCCTCTGTGCAGCTTTGCAGTAATTCATGCATTTCTTTACTGGTTAAATGATGCTGGGATTACTTGTCTGGTAGTGACAGTTCTGCTAAATTCAGTGGAGCTAGTATTCCCTCTATGTGTCAGAGAAGATCTTCCAAAAGGTGTGAATGAGCTCCCTGAAGAGAGGGATAATTGCAACCACCAGCATTCAGTGCTGCTTCATATGTTTGTATATATTGAAGAGAAACTGAAAGAGAAAAGTTAAATGTAATGCATATCCCATCGGATATAGCCAATCACTGTCTCAAAGAAAAAGTTGATTAACATATAACTGTGTAGAGACTACAGTGTGTGTAGTTCTGCCACATCATGAGACCCCTGTTAAGTAGATCTTGTGGGTGCCTCAAATTTATTTTCCTACTGGGCAGAGATGAGCCCTACTGATGGCGCCTGAGTTCAAGTTGTGCCATATGCTGTCCATGGATCGAGGTCCACCAGAGGTTAATTGTCTGTGCACTCATCAGGAGGAGGAATGGCAGGGTTCCTATCTCCTCTGTAGATGTAAGTGACACGTCATCAATAGCAAGTTGGCCAGTTAGCGTTCACATTCCACAGAGCTAAGCAACTCTGCAGTGATGTGTAGCCAGTAGTCAGCGAAGATACGGTGAAAATCAGAGGAAGGTCCGTTAAAGCTGAGATCGGGGTTGGGGGTGGAATGGTGATAGACTTATATTTAAAAGGCAGAAACAGCTGCTGAGATGGATGCACTCCTGTTGGCATCCCTCCAGCCCCGACTATAAGTGCCAGCCGGCTGAAAACGACACATTTCACTCGGCACCTCCATCGCCTCTTGTCCTGCTTGGCTGTCACCTGGCAGGCTACGGGCTGTCGTGGGGAAACTGCTGAGCAGAGAGGCTTGTGCAAGAGTCTCGGCACACTTACCGCTCTCTTTCTCCAAGCTGCTGGGGAGGATTGAACCACACCACTGCATACACATCCATGTTTGGAGAGTGTATGTGTGTGTGTGTGTGTACACTCCCAGATGTGGAGTGATGCTGAAGAACATTTTCATTTTTTTCAGACTAGATGCAGAGAGCCTTTTCTTTCTTGAGTGGGTTATTAAAGGTCTTTGTAAACAGACTCAAGTAGGGGCAGTACTTTTAGTTATTGTGAAGTTATTTTATTGTAATGTAAGTGAGGTGAATGGTGTAAAAGAGCTGTTACATGTAAGCAGAGAAGCGTAGGAATTTTGGAGATGCATTTAATATTGTACTTGGCAGATTCTAACATGTTCATCATGTTCTTAACAAACATGAAAAAAAAAACCTACATTCGCAGCAAAGCACACCAATAAACGAATCAATTAAAATCCCTTTGTATCACTGATTGAAGTGAATGAAGGAGTCAAAGAGGTTTTCACTCATTTGTTTTTTTTAAACCCATGTCTCTATTAAATTCTGTGCTTCTGAATCTTAAAGTTCCTGTAAGATTCTGCCACTTGAAAGCAGAAGTGGAATTTGTTTTAAACATGGTTGATCCGATCCTGGCATCTAATTCCTGATATTCTTCTCACCTTCATTTGGTGTTGCTGGAGCAATTATCTTCGACTGACTACAGACCTCTAAACCAGACAGCATTCCTTGCCACCTCTCTCATCTTCCCTCTATCTCTAGACTCTACTATTACACAGATGCTAGACTAGCCCCCAGGTAATCAATATGAAAGGCCTGCCATTTTGATTAGGTACCTTTGCTCAAAGCAGGAGCCTGTTAGTCGTTCAGGTTCCACCAAGTCTAAGAGTATCTACAAATTATTTAGATTATAAAATAATTACAAATTATTTAGCAGGTCAAAATCAGAAAGTAATGTCACAATTTATAGTCAGTGGTCAAGGTGAACAGTGTAAAAAGTGTTTGGCCCATAGTTGTCAATTTCGTCTGAATGTCCTCATTGTTTCTGTGCTGCTTCTGAAAAGCACAGCTCATGACTCATTGTGCACTTATGTACTGGAAGACCAAAGTAGTGGATTTATCAGGCTGCTTTATGACTTTCAGGTGAACTTTGACAAGTGCACTCTGCTTCAAACCTCAACATCATTGGGATTTTTAGTAGAAATAAATTAAAAATAAAGCTAATAACAATAAGATTTATTTGTATATCACTTTAAAAACAATATTTGTGATGTCTTTTACAGAAGGATGCATTAGGAATATAATGAACTAGAACTAATTAATAAAACAGAAGATAAATATAAAGCAATGCCCAATTTAGAGAACAAAAATAACATAATGAAAATTGTTAAGAACCCTGGAGTCAGAGGGTTTTTCCAGAGCTACAGTAGAAACAGCTGGCCTCATCTCTCTTTAGTCGGTTAGCAGGTAGAACCAGAATGTTACTGTTGGTACATCTGAAAGTACATCTTGTGGGAACATACTTAATAATCAACTCACTGAGATACAGTGAGGTGAGACCATACAGTTATCATTTAAAGGTCACCAAGAGTATCAAAAACTCAATTCTTAAAAACACAGGTAGCCAATGCACATGGCATGTATCCCTTGTTTTCATTTGTGCCAAAATTCTCACTTTAGCAATTTACACTCTCTGTGCACCTTATGTAAGGGATTGATAGATTTATGAATGTATTGTGACAGTCTGCTTTGTGTGGATAAGAACATGTTACACAAGTCATTTGGTGACATTTTAAGGACATTTTAGAGTCACTCTGTGTGACCTTTGGCTAATATTAGCTGTAAACCCCAGTGTTAAAATAAACTGGACTTGCTATAAGTACAATAGGTGTTAGGTCAACACTGAGTCAGCATTGCTATGGTGCAGTGCTATAGTGATGAAGGCTAAAAATTCCAGTGTCTGTTTTACACAAATGAATAGTGACACTAACTCTCCGATGGTGCATTAATAAATTCCAGGACCTGGTAACTTTCAAAGCTTGCACCTCAAAGCTGGAATCAATCTCGGAGAGTCTGCTGGATATTTGTGCTGATTTGAACTGAGAGAGCATCATCACAAACACATCAAAGTTTAAAATTCTGTGGGTTGGAGTTTGCAAATATTCTGCAGCTGGTGCCAGAGGCTCCTCTTACACCTTCATCTCTGAAATCAATAGGCAGCATAATAGCCCAGTGACCCGGCATTTCTCTTTCTTCTCCATTATGAGGCTTGGATCCATTCAGCTGGATCAGAGTTCGCCACTGAGACTGAAGGTTGAGGCCAAATGTGCACCGCGTGCCAATACCTGTTCTGAGTGACATCCAAATGAGCCTCTGTGCTGTTAACTTGCTGATGCACATATTCAACAATCAATTTCAAAGCATGCTAATAATTATGCATAATCAGGGCATGATTAAGTACTTATCCTTGATGCAATTCAAGAGCCTTTGCTTTTGCTGTTGTCACAGAGGCGTTAATGTAAAAAAAAAAAAAGAAAAAAGAAAAAAAAATCCCTGTGATTCAAAATTGTTTGTTTATACTTATACTCAATGTATACAGTAGATTAATGAAAAAGCCCTAGGCTACTAATCTCCTCACTTGCCATACCCTGTACTCAGCATTGTGCGATGGAATCATCACCTGTCAGGGCTCCAGATCCTTCTGGATATTTTGTACTTTTTTTCTAGTTCACTGAGCAGCAGTAAATAAAACATGCACTCTGCTGTTTCTTAGTGTAGGAGGGCAATGACCATCAGAGGTGACAAGGGTGCAGAAGAAGAGAGATGGAGATGAGGACAATGTGGGCAGGATGAGGAGAGAAAGATACAGAGAGACAGAGAGAGAGAAAAAAGAGGATAGAAAGAGGGAAAAAGAAAAAGATGGAGAGAGATAAAGTGAGTGGAAAAATTAAGTGAGGGAGATAAAAAACTAAAGAGAAAGAAAGATGGACAGGCATAGATAGAGAACGGGTGCAAAGGAGAAAGAGATGGAGGGAGACTGTCTGTTTAGCCCCTGGGGACAGGTTTCCTGTCTTAGCTCCCCTGTAAAGCAGCCTCTGAGTCTCTGAGGTGTGCTCTCTATTTCTAACTCACACTCCAGTGCTCTTCTCCCTGGAGGAAGACAGAACAATTCATGAGGAAAGGGACAGAACCAGTGGAAAGCCCACTGGAACATATTAAAGCGGTGTGACTCAGGACGGAATAATTCTCCTATTGTTCACCCCAGGCCACCTCTGTGAAAAAAGTCATGCCGAAAGCATGTCTCCATGTCTTTTGTCCACTTTAGGACAATTGTTGTGTGCACATTTTTATTACAGAGACTTCTCCCTAATCTACACTGCTTGTTGCCCTCTGGTTCCTTTCCCAGCCTAGACAGTTACCTACTGATCCTACCTCAGCCTGCGAAGCAGACAACACCGGCTGTCCTGTATCTCTCCCCTGAAATTATGCCAAACTGTCTTTATTTCCATGCCCTCTACTCTCGAGGGACCCGCTCACATCACCTGGGCCTCCGGCGTCATAGAAGACTTAGTGGCGTGTCAAACGGCACTGAGCCCAGGGAGCCCGACGTCAGCTTGAGCAGAACTGTGCTGATGAAACAGGCCTTGGGGGAGCATGTCACCACGCAATCGGGCCAGAGCAGGGCAGTGGTGGAGCACAAGCAGGAAGTGGAGACTGTGATGGAGGATGCGAGGATAAGCGCTAATGAAGCGTTTAGGGGATGCAGTTTATGTAGGCAGTGCGTGTAAGTCAGGCCCTCCCTGCTGGTGCTGCTGAAAGTGGGCAGTGCCTCTGGTAGGGGCAGGGCAGGGGTGAGTTGTCGCAGATGGGTAATTGGGAGGATGTACTGTTGCCAGGTTTAGTTATTTACTTTTTTTTCCGAGGTGGCTGGAAAGATGCAGGTAGCCTGGGAAAACTCAGAATTTCATCATGAATGGAAATTCAGCGGAGGACGGGTGATGATGTAATGGAAGCGGTATCAACAGATCTTTGGGTGAAGGAAGAATCAACTGGAGGATTCTGCATCTCACTGTTTATTACAACTTGTCTCTAGAATGCATAAGATGTTATATACTTGCCTAAACAATATATGGTTTTTTTTTTAGATTAATTTTGAATATATTTTGTTTTGTTTGCAACATTTGAGTACACATTCAGTATGAAAAGTAATTAAAACACTCAGTAGTATATATGGATCTTTCAGCAATAAAGTATCTGGTTATTATTATTATTTTCTTTTTCCACAGTCCTTTTTGGAGTTCTGTTATACGCATTTTGAGCAGCTTCTGGGGGAGACTATACCGTTTCTAAAGAAGAACAGGCCAACTATCCCTTTTGAACAGTTGGAAGCACATAATGAGTGTGTAAATCTTCTGTTGCTTTTTCAAAAGAAAAAATGATTCAAGCTGTAGAAACAGGAGAGTAACAGATCGGGCACTAGCCCTTTGTTCTTTGTCTCTGAGGACTGTTCTGTGCTCACTGTAGAGGGAAATGTTTGTTTGTATGTCTGGCTGCCTCTCTGTCTTTTTGCATGTTTTTCTGTTTGAAATATGGCCCTTGGTTAAAATGGTAGCCCTATCATAAGTAACAGCTCCTCTTCGGTGCTAATGATGCACAGTTTGGGAAGTGTCTGGTGGTGGAGACTATAATATGTTGTTATTGTTCAGTGTTTTTTTAACAACTATTTTTCACCATCAACCCAGACTCAAAAACTGAAGTGCATCTTTTGAAAATTTTAACAAAAGAAACATTGGAAGTGGTTTTAGTAATACCAGTGTTTAGTGCTTTTAGACGTAGCTGACATATTGCACTCAAAAATATTTTTCATTGAAACAAAGCACAACATGCTATTACATGTATCACTATTTAGTGTAAAGTCATTAGGGCATATCCAAAAGGAATGTTCACATTTTTATGCAGATACATGCAGAAGCATTATGCACAATTAATAAACAAACAAACAAAACTGGGTAAAGTGGCAGAGAAAAGAAAGACATGGTGATTAATCAGTGCCATGTTACTTGTCACTTACCTTTTAACCAGCTGTGCTATACACAATGGCTAAACACAAAAAAATGTTAAGGCAGTGCCAGGATTGTTTTTTAAAAGATGGGACAGATGCATATGTGTGAGCTGCAAGCCCGACATATGATGTGTCCCATTGCTCCATTAAACAACAGCAAATCAGGTGGACACAGTCTGCTCACCATCATAAAGGAAACTATCAAAAATGAAACCATCAGATCTGTGTTTTTATGCAGCTCTGAAAAGACCTGGAAGCTTCATAATTGAGTAATTTGAGATTCGGAGCTCTTCTACCTTACATACATGAGTTAAGGTTGAGCTAATTATAACTCATTACATATAAGACTCCCATTAAATAGGTTGTTTAGTTATATTATAAATTATGTCAGATATAACTGATTTAATATGTATATTACATATAACATGCATGTCATGGAACGCTCACCTCCTGCGAATCACCTGGTTTGGCCAACCATGTATAGTGGGAGGATCTGTTTATGGCCACACCTGCACACCTGAACCTTGTTTGTCTATATGTATTTAAACCCATGTCAAGGTGTGCAGTGTTGGTCATTGTGGATGTAATGTAGTCATCTAAGCCTCCACTATTTGATGAAACTGCTGCCAATCAAGCAGCTTGCCCTGGAAACTCTTGAAAACACCTGGAACTAAATGCTAGTCACCCTCCGCCCCCTTCCCCTTTCACACATAGGTGTGAATTGCTGTCACTCCAAGACAATGGCACTGCAACGGCTAATAAAAATCAATATAAAATAGAAAAAAAAAAAAAAAAAAAAAAAAAAAAAAAGGGGGGGGGGGGGGGGTCTAATGTTCTATTCAGGAACAATTTTACGTCAGGTGCGTGCATTTTCAGTTAATAAATGTACGTCCCAGACATTGGAGGCTGTGCGTCCTGCCCCTCGCCCTGCAGCACTCGGGCCACCTCGCGTTACAATGTATATAATGATATAACTGTTATATACTTATATAAGTAAGTGTCATAATTACATTTATTAGGGGATTACGCCATGACCTGATGTAATTACCATGCATGTTATGTCTGGTATTATATGTCTATGGATATTATGATAGAGTTTAGATATCAGAATAAGCATTTGAGGTGAACTATGCATTGTCTACACACACCAGCCCACTCAAATATGTACATTTTGGCTCAGGGTCCAACTCTACCCAACAAACACTATATTTGTCATATTTCTCTACAAAAAGACAATACATCTGAGGAACAGTGAATCTGAATCATAAAACGTGAATATAACCATGATGGTGTAATTAAGATTTTAAGTCCCTGTGAATACCCTTAAATTCAGTGTTACAGAGAACAGTAACTGCATTTGAATATTGTTACGTTGGATCCTCATATATAGTGTTATATGTAGATAATCCAGTGGGTGTACAACTGCAAGTGATGTTCGAAAGAAAGTCTTGCCAGCAACAGAACAATATCTGGACACTGTAGGTGGCTCAACAGATTTCTGAGGGAGGGTGTTGCATGATATTGTTCTCCCATGTTATTACGTGTGAGTCATTTATCACAGTTTCTTATCAGGCCAAGTGCAGTATGCTCAAAAAATGTTGACATTTTCCCACAGTTCCCACTGTTCCTTGGTGATTCATTAGGGACCATGTGGGTTTCTCTTAATCTGTTCTCGTATTCCACACATATCTCAACAGTGGGGTGAGTCAAACCCTAATTACAGAGGCATTAGGAGGATTAACAGATGAAAATACGGTGACATTTATATAAACTGTCGAGGCTTTAAAAAAGTCAAAATACTGATTTGGTTCCAGTATTTCAGAACATAGAGCCATACACTGACCTTGATTTAATTATAGCCCATGGTGTTTAATTACAGCTATCAAATTTTCATAAATGGGTGCACCTCATCATCTGTGCATTGTCCTTTTCCTTCTCCTTCTGTTTACAGAGACTGGTGGGAAACATGAATTCAGACAGTGTGGTCCACCACAAGCTCAGTCATTCTATCAGAACTCGCTTCCTGCGATTCGTCCCTCTTGGGTGGAACCCCAGCGGCAGGGTGGGATTGAGGGTGGAGGTCTACGGATGTGCATATAGTGAGTAACTCGCCTGCTCTGATCGAAAGGCCAATATCATATACCACTATATTTTTTCAGCAGTGTTTGCTTTTGCTTTGCATCCGAATGTTTCCAAAACCAGTTGCTGTCTCCACAGGAAGTTGAAAGGAAACTTCCAAGACATCAGGCTATTAATTACATGTGAACATTTGTTTGAATTGCTCTGTTTTTGCTTGCATTCTTCTGAGAAGATCAGGTCCATCTTTGGAAATTACCAGTTCACTGGACAAACCCTGCCTGTGTCTGTACTTTCAGTATAATGCAAGGTGAAAGGATGAAAAGCATACAGCATCTTTGGGGGAAAAAAAAGTTAAACTCAGCTCACAAGCAAAAAATCTAAACAAATTATGATCACACACATAGCATGTCTAATATTGTTATTATTATTATTTTTTTGTACAAAATCAATTGAGGATTATAACATAATAGTTTTCTATATTTCTGGTATCCCTCATTTCTGCCAACTACTTTTCTAAGCTTACAGGTATACACTAAATCCTAGCTAAAAGTACACTTAAGGCTCATTCATAATTTAAAATTAGATACAAAATATTTGACAAAATCATTTAAATACAAATAAAATGTACTAAAATAACAAAATTGTAAAGAGAGTAAAGTAAACAGTGGTGAATGGATAGAGAGAATACCATTAACTGGCTATATATTAGCACTGACCGAGTACATTTAGATTGGCAAGGACCGACTAGATGGACAAAAGTTTCAGTTCAATCGCAGATGTTGTTGGCATTCATCTAACTGTCAGTCAGGCAGCCTTTGTCATCACACATTTTTTCCTGCATGTGTTTAATCTCTTTATCAAAAGGAAGCACTCAGTCTTGAAAATGTAAAGACATTTGTCTTGTGCTTTGTAACAGATTTCATTGTCTTTTTGGGGTAATTATGAGAGGCAATAGAATGATTTTACCTTAAAAGTCCCCTCTTAGCATCCCTGAGAGACACTTTGATTTTCAGAGCAGCAATATCTACCAAGATATACACCACATCATACAGAGCATTATTTAGCAAAAGGCATTTTGTAGATGAGGGAATGGTCTGAGGAGAACACGTAGTGTATTCAGCACACTTCAGCAATGTTGGTATTTGGTGCTAGTTCATGATTTGAACTGCACTCTATATAATGATATAGGACTCTAGACCGAAATCAAATCAGTCATCTATATTTGCAGTAATTTATATAACCAATACAAATATGCTTAGGAGATAAACTCTCCCCTGAACTCTTCTTATTCCTTTGGGATTTCCATTGTCTAGTTCCACAGTGTGAGGTTGTAATGTAGAGACCATAATATTCACCGAGAAGCATATTTGTTCTCCCTCTAATCACTTAGGATCAGCGCATTTTGCTGACCCTACACTATTCCATCGGCTGACAGCAAACATCAACATGCGAAGGTTCCGCGGTCGGCCTCTGTCAGGCTAGTGCTAAATAAGTAAAGAGGTGTCTCTAATGATACCACTGCATGCATAGCCAAGCAGCACTAAATGGATCAGTTGGCGAATTACTGCACTGTAAAAGACATTTATAATTATCCCTTAGTGAGCGTTTCCATTATTCCACACGGCTCCATGCCGTGATCCCCCATATTAAACTTGGATGAATGCATGCTTCACTGATAAATGCTGCATGAGGACTGCTCCGGATCAACTCCCCTTAATAATGTAGCTTCACAGCACATGGACCACCTAAAGAACCTATATGGCTATGACTGATCTCCAGAGATGAGCAAATGTTTCCTTTCTATCATGAAGATAGCAGGTCTGAGATGCACTTAATCCATTATTTGCGCATAGTAATGAAGTCACAGGCACATTGGACTATCTATGTATTCATCAAATATAGTGTAAGTAGACATACATAAGAATATTTTTGATGGTGTGATCTGACGGTTTCACTGTTCAGTGGCAAGTGTAGACAATACCTAAGCGTGTGAATTCACATGTCTGGCATCTCCCATTAATAACGTGTCTGGGATCAGAAAACCAGCGTGACGTGTAACCCCAAGTTGAACTGAAGCATGGCTTAACACTGGCTGAGTGTCACTGTCTATCAGCATTGTTATATTGCATTCTCCACACTCTGTTCAACTAACTGGCTTCCTCATTTGGTTGAAATGACATGGTGGCTTGTTAGCAAAATAGATATCCACCTCAGAACTAGGCACCATTTGCCTGTAAGGTTTCACTATGAACAAAATTTTGCAACATTTCTTTCATAAAAATGCAGTAAGCAGAGACTATGTTAGGATTATCTCTTTTTTATCTTGTTTCACTCCCTTTCTCCCAATCTTTCTTTGCGCCCCTCTGATGAGTGATATTATCAGTAATGAGCAGAAAAATCATCCAGATCACAAGAATTCCACAAAATAACTGTAAACAAGCATGAGAAATAATGACCACCTCTTTTCCCTCTTCTCTCATGTCCTTTTGATTCTGTTTCTGTGCTTTTGTGTATATGTGGATTGCAGGCGACATTCCGAAACAGCACACTGACAGAAGTTCCCAAAAGCCTGTTGTACTGCAACACTCGTGTTTTTGATGGGCCATAATGTGACCAGTATTTTAACAGCCTCCTGCCAAATATGCCAGCTCAAACTTGGCTTTCAGGATTCAGTTCCGCAAAATCTCTTGTGCTCTCTTCTCTTCTGCTCTTCATTGAGAAGTCAGGTGCATGATGGAGACTGCATTATTTATTCAGACAGCCATAGCCCATACAACAAAGAGGCAAACTTTGGACATCACCTTAGCAGAATATAATTGGTTGATATTTGGGGCATATCCAACATTGACAGGGGCTAAGACTTGGATTGCATAATATATTGATATTCTTCCAACATCTAGAATGTTTAGAAACAGATTTCACAGAGTACTAGATCCCAATGCACAGTCAAACATCAATTAAATTGTAGTTATTAAAACTACTAAAGGTGTCTTGATTAATTTCCTCTAATAAATGTTATCCTTTTTATAAGAAAAAAAGAGAATGTGATAAGAATTCTCATCCCAACGTATTTTAACCCTACATGCTCCAAGATAGAGCATAACATCCTGAGCACTGCTCTAACCTGCTTTTGATCAGGGCACATTATTTGAAATTTGGAACCTTCACATTTCCTATGTACCTTTTTCATTTCACTAAGAATCATTTGTGGCGGACTTTGATGGCAGAAGCTCCCTGCTCTACCGATTCAACCAGAAGTCCATGAGCACCGTGAAGGATGTGATATCTCTGCGTTTCAAGAGTCGTCAGGCAGAGGGCGTGCTGTTGCATGGGGAGGGCCAGCGAGGAGACTACATAACACTGGAGCTACATCGGGGAAGGCTAGCCTTACACCTCAACCTGGGTGAGTTCAGCCTCATAGTCACTGAACGAAAACTGGCAGTGCTCATTTTGTTTATTGCTGGCTCATTAGCCAGTTGGGATGAATTATTCTTATAAGGTGGACAGCAACCAGTAAAAGAAGAAGAAGAAGAAGAAGAAGATTGTTTATAAGTGCATTTCAAGGTACTCAAGGACACTGCAAGAAATTACAATATCGTAATAGTGTAAAATAAAGCACAACTGTTTAAATACAATCCTACAGAAGGAAACATAAATATGTGTAACTCTCAATGTCCTTTTCAAAAATTTGGACCTGGTACTTTTTCAAAGCCTGCTACCTCTGTACTTTTCTCTTATTAACTATGTCATGAAAGCAAAGGTCTCGCCTACAGTACCTTCCTCCTGTTTGTCTCTGTGCCTTTCTCAGATGACACCAGGGTGAGGTCCAGCAGTGGCCGTACGGTGGTCACACTGGGCAGTCTGCTGGATGACCAGCACTGGCATTCAGTGCTCATTGAGCGCTTTAACAAGCAGGTCAACTTCACCTTGGACAGACAAACACAGCACTTCAGGACCAAAGGTGATGGAGACTCTCTGGAAGTCGACTATGAGGTAGAGTTCTTTTTTTTCTTAAAAGTTAGACCAATGTTAATTCCAAGAATTGGAAACTCTGGGGACTTGGGCTTGTAAATTGGACAATTCAGGGCACATACATGGTAACAAAATCTAGATATTGTCTAATAAGCAAAGTAAGGAAAAAAAGATGATTCTTACTTCAGTTGAGGTCTTGCCCTGCAAACAGAACCCCTTCATAATAATTTGAACAGACATCAGATTGTGGCGGTACTAATGAAGCCTGGAGTATGTTTTAATGTTGTTTATTTTCTGTTGTAATATAAATTGTCCCTGTAGACACTTCAGATGTTTCGTAACTGTGAATAACTGCTCCCCAAAGCTTAGCTTCGGTGGGATCCCACTCCCTGGAAAACCTGGAACGTTTCTCCGAAGGAATTTTCATGGCTGTGTGGAGAATCTCTACTATAATGGAGTAAACATCATTGATCTCGCTAAGCGACGCAAGCCTCAGATATACAGTGTGGTAAGGCTTAATGCATAGTGTTTTAGCTTATTAAACACAACAACACAAGATAAGGGTTATATGATGAATCATGGATAAGCAAATAAGATATTAACTATTCCTGATACATGGCTGGAGACAGATAACCAATTTCAATATGACATATCACCATTAAATGTAATTTCTTACCATCAAATATCACTATTTTTTATCAACTTATATTACACCTCCAATGACCAAGTCAGCTTGATTTGGTGCTGGTACAAAGGACCAGCATCTGTGGTAAATTGTTCACACTTTTCACTTCCTACTTTTCTCCGTGATTTCTGAAATGAGGCCTTCAGCGGCTGCATTTACACGGCTGAATCCAATTTACCTCTACTGGAGTAAATTTAAAGCTGCTTTTTTTGTACTGGAAAAATAGTCTGCTTACTAAAAAGACATATTCTCCACGATCACCCTCATATTCTTCCTTCTATCACTGCATCTCAAGAGAACATCCACCTGCCCCTGTAGCTTTCAAATCAAATAACAAGATAGTTGAGTCCTTTCAGAGAAGCTGGTTGAGACAGAAAGGCTGTCAAACTGACAGAGCTTGTGAGGGAGTGGGTCCTCCGAGGCCCGAGTTCACTGATGAGGGCTGCGTATGGCCCTGTGGCACTGGGATCAATGAGGTGTTCACCTAGCACTGCGGTAACCTTTTCACGCCTACGTGAGCTTCTGTCCCGCGGATGTGCTCTCAGTGCTCCTGCCGGTCTCAGCGGAACTGTGCTGGTGACATTTATCCAGGCTGTCTGCTCCCTTCTGTGGGTTTCTGCCTGTCTGGCTCACCCTCCTTCTTTTTATTTCTCTTATTTCCCTCTGCTCTCCATTCCCTATTCCTATCAACTCTCCTGGCTTCCTTCTGGGGAGTCTTCTACTATATTTGCCTTGCTGTATTTTCTGTCTGCTTTTCTGCTTGTGTATTTGTCTGTCAGAATAGATACTATGGAAATGCACTCATCTTGGCGGATACTGTAACAAACAATTTACCACATAAATTGACATTAGTAAACCGTAATTTTCAGCAATTTATGTTCAATGGCTCTTTCATATCTGTTTTGGGTTTTTTTTGTACAGGTATTTTATCTAAAGTTACATGTGATCTACTAAGAATTTTTGTGTCTGAACATGTTTCGACATTCCCCCGTTGACATGTAAACTGACATGTGGCTTGGCTCTTTCCCTCATCTCCCAGGGCAATGTGACCTTTTCCTGCTCGGAGCCACAGCTGGTTGCTGCTACCTTTCTGAGCTCCAGTAGCAGTTTCCTGTCTTTGCCGGCCCCACTGCCCACTCTGGAGGGGCTCTCCGTGCGCCTTCAGTTCCGCACCTGGAACCCAGATGGCCTACTGCTGTCTAGCCAGTTGGCCTCAGACTACGAGCCTCGTTATCTGCTCCTCCAGATCAGCAGTGGTCGACTCCGCCTCACCCACCAGACATCGAGCCTCAAGACATCTGAGGTGTCTACTGGTAAGCTCGTTATTATAAAAACAAAAAGTTAAATTGACATTTGTGGAGGTAAATCTGTTTTACATGCCTCAATTTTTTATTATCTGGAGATAATCCCAGCTCTGTCTTTTAGAAAATAGCCAACATTTTTTTCCCCTTAAAATAATAAACTGCATTAATAAAATTTTAACTTCACATGCCACTTCTCTAAAGGAAGTATGCTTTTTTTTTTTATTTCAGACTGACGTGTCATGCAAGGGTAGATCATTCTATTGCTTCCACCACAGAGCATAACACTTTTCCTGTTTCTGAAACAGCCCAGGTTTCATCTGTGTTTAATGTTTAGTGCTGTGCAAAAAGACCAAAACCATTTGTGTGACTTTAATTTATCACTCACTACACAAAACCACAAAGCAAAATTGTTTTGGTCTTCTGAAGATAAATGTGAGGCATATATATACGGTGGTGGCAACCCACCCAAATCAGATTAGCCAGTTGCACATGCTCAGACAGACAGCTGCAAATTTCACCCCAGAGGTGGGGCCTGATGTGGCATTCAATGACAGTCAGCAATAGGAGAGAAAAAGAAAGCCACTCTCCATCTGTTACCTTTCAGGGAGCTTTTCTGAGATTATATCTAATTCCAGAATACCTGTGGCCCTGTGTTCTTTTTTTCCCTTCCCAACACCATGTGTATTTTGACCGAAATGCAGTGCTCAGTAATTATGGTCAATGGGAGACCGAAGAGTGCGGTGATCCCAGTCGTACCAAGGCCCAAACATTAGATCAAGCTTGAACGGCTAGCAGATGGCTGGCACAGAGGGGACCGTAGGCACACAACGGCCCCACACAGCTAGTGTGCCCTTCATGTGTAATGGCCAGAATTAATTAAATCAAACCACATTGAGATTTTTTTTTTTTTTTGGCTCAGTGTTTGCAGGCAGGTTGGCTTTGGTACCACTGCATATCATGGATAACATTGTTTGTATTGGCTCGTCTTCTGCTTTATATTGTGTCTGATTCACCCGTACTTTAAAATAACAATTTTATATTTATAGTTCCTAAACCTGCAAGGAATCTATTAGCTTTGCTAACAATATTAGACAAATTAACTGGCTGGATGGATCATTCAGTTATTGATATGGTTAATTAAATTGAATTGTTATTGAATAGGCATAGATCATCCACTTGTTATTGAGTTATTGTTGAATAATACAGGAATACAAATTTATATTGCTACTGAATTGTTTACAAATGAAACATTGTTTATACCTGCAAAATATGTTATCAGTTCATTTTTGGACAGGCAGTGACTCCATCGTTGTCTATCAATACACCACTATGGCATTTAACTAATATATTCTATTTATGATCTCCTTGCTTGGCAGGTCAGAGGGTAAATGATGGTCTGTGGCACATGGTGAGTCTCAGCAGCAGAGGACTACAGATTGCTCTGACCCTGGACAACGAGCCAGCCTCCACCATTCAGCTAGAGCACTACCTGGAGCCAAGGGACAATTATTATTTTGGGGGTATGAAAGTTTGTTTTCAATTAACAGCAAAAAATAAGATTCTTGACTTTTCCCAGGATGTTTTACATGCAATGAAACAATTTTCTAATTATGTTAGTTGTTATTCATGATATCTATGACTTAGTGTTGGTTTCTTTAGGCTAATTCATGTGTTGTAGTGCAGGGGTCTAACTGCTGTCAAAAAATCTGGCTGCCAAGAGAACGTGATCTACATTTGTGAGAAGAAAAGGCTGTTGTGTTATTACTGCTTGAGAGCTTGTAATGATGCCATAAGAGATGGCACTCTTCACACTGAGCCACACCATGTCTTCATAATCGGCTTTTCTTAGAATCCAAATAGAAAACTGTGAGTCTGTCAGAATTTGCATATTCAAAATAAATGCCATTCCTTGTGTTCTAGTGAAAACATAATGAATTCAGTCTTTTCAGATGAGCTTATAAGTACATGTTTAGATCTCACTAAACAGCATCCTGTTAATCCATCAACAAATCCATAGCAGATACAACTTAAGCCAGTTCACTTATATGGGACATTAAAAAAATAGGCTAGGTTTTGTCAAATTAGAGATTTCCTCATAAATAGTCCACATTACAAAAATCACATTTGTTCCAAGTATCTTTAAGTAATGGATGATCATTAAAAGTGTAAATCATCTACAAGTACTAAAAAAGTCAGCTGGCGAACAAGCAGTACCTCCTTATTGCCTGTAGCTAGGATGAACATAATCATGAAACAGGAACAGAAAATTAGCCAATTAGACTTTTATATTATACCAAAATGCTTTAATGTCACCGCTGCCATAATGTGAAGTGGGTTATTTGACTGAATTACGACTGCCACTGAGGGCCTCTTTTGTACACTCTTTTAGGTTGTCCAGTGGCTCATAATGACTCCAGCTGTATGAACCCCACAATGGCTTTCCAGGGTTGTGTTCGTCTCATCCTCATCAATAACCAACCTATGGACCTCATGCTTATCCAGCAAGGGATCATGGGAAGATGGAATCAACTACAGTTTGACATGTGTGGCATTCAGGACAGGTATACAATTATATGTTATTCAGCTACTTCTGAAAGAATTTTAAAAGTTTAGACTGTAATGTCTTTTTTGATGTTAAAATTATTCTTAGAATTGATAATAAATTTCCTCGCTCTGTAAACCAATATCTGAGTCAGCAAAAATGAGTTGAAAACTATCATGAAAACTGGCCTGAAGCTTTTCACCCAAATTGGCTAATAACGTCTAAAAGCTGGTGTGTACAAAATAGCATGATTCGTTAGTATGACGAGTTAGTATAACTTATTTGCTTAATACTAATTAGATTCTACTTGCTTTTTTTACTGTTAGCAATATAAGCATTTCTTGGTAGCAAGTAACCCTTGCTGTTGGAACACTGGAAAACAGGTCTTGGTTTAACGCTGGTGAGCTATGTTTGTGCCAGTGACAAAAATATCATTTTGTACTACCAGTGCCGTGGCTCAGTGCAGAAGTGCCATCCTCACGTCTTCACACCTGTCAGTGCTTTATTTGTCGTGCAGGACTCCAGCAGCGGCAGTAGAGCTGGTCCAACTATCAGAGCCCTTATTAGAAACAGGAAGACGTTCATTTAGTAATGCCACTCAGGCTAGCAGCCCTACTAACAAGCTCCACGCTACACCCTCTGGTGTTTCTCATTACCAGTTCTGTAATCGGAGGGGCCCCAATCGACTTGCCAAAACATGGCAGCCGGTGTGACAGTGGACCGCAGGGGTCCCGGACAGGGGGAAACAAGCAAGTAGGAAAGTGCCTTGTTTTCTTGACTTCTCATTAGCTTTCTTTATGGGAAGATATGACATGCAGTGTGGTGTAAGGAAAGTGTCAGAGAGTATTGTGAGCGTTTGCAGCAAATCACCCACTTGTGATGTTGATATAAAGTTCCCCCTGCAATGTAACCTACCCCTACATCCCTGACTACAGTGTCTTACAAGCAAATTTGCAGCCCCAACTGTTCTTGGTAGAGTTGCTAGAGAAAAGTTGTTTTCTACACTATGAAAGTGTTTGCATATAATACAAAAATGTCTTCAGTATTTATTCAGCTAAGCTAGAGATTAGAATGATGGAAATAATAGATTAATTATTCATAATGGTACCAGTGAATGTAGAATCTATAATATATTGCATTCAACTCACATCAGCTTCAGCAGATAGAATCATTAAATACACATTGTAAAAAGGTTTACTTGCTAGTCCAGCAATAATATACAGACATAATCTATATGCACAGTCAAGAAGGAGTTTTCTGTCTATGGATATACTTAGCAGGCAATTTTATAGCTTTAGTTATGCTATTAAAAATAATGAGTAAAAACACTGCATCCTTTAGAAGAAACACTGGATGCTCATACTTACACTCGATTACACTGACTCTATTAAATCACATCGAAACCACTGTCCTTCACTAAGTTCCTCTGACATCCAAATCTCCCTGCAGCAAACTCCGATTACCGTATTCCCAGGGAGAGCTTCCATTGCCGATATGCTGATATTTAAGGGCGGGGGTGTCTCCTGCCAGCTTGTCTGTGGAAAGTGGTTTTTTTTTATTTATTAATAGTGAACTTGTGTGAACATGATGAGACCCATCCGTCGACAGTGCCTCTAAATCATTCATGAGCAGCTGTCACAGTCGGCGGGGAAGGCGGCGGTTGATGGCCTCGGTGTGCTCCATGGCAGCTCTGGAGTCTGCCAGGGGCAAAAGTGCCAGAGACCGTTAGACGGTAGTCCCTCGTCTTCCTCCGCCACCCTTCCCTTTGTGTGCAGCCTAAAGCTTGCTGCCAAAACCGGCTAGGTCATGCCACAATCCCACTCCCCCTCCTTTAGGTTTTAGACACTGTCAACAAGTGCTCTGACACTGATAGGGATTAGGGGTTGGAGTGGCACAGACAGTTCTAATAGTCAGAATGAGAGGCCGGGTTTGTCATTTGGATTGGTTGCTTTACTGAATGGAAGGCTTAGAGTCTTAGTGTGGTCTGCGGTGCAGAGTAGTGCACTTCTTTTTTGACTTTGACATGTCCCTTTGTGTTGGAGAGGAATTCCCTTGTATAAGTCCAGTGTAAAGCAGGGGAGAGGCAGGCAGCCTTTAGTGCGCTGGGAAGCAGATGTTTGTTCCTCTTTTTCATGTCCAGGCTGTAAGGAAACAGATTTAAAGGAATGGTTTGGTCAAATGAGACAATGTTCTAACCAAGAGTGCAAATGAACAGCAAACAGCATAATGCAAATTACACCATGCTTACTGGTAGCCACAAGCTTCCATTCATTATCATTTACATTTACATTTTTAACTGAACTGTTCCTTTAATGTGTAATTTTTAAATTCTGCTAATATAGCAGTACTCTTCTTTAAGCATCCAAAAAAAAAGGTTTTCATTAGACAGTGTGTACCCAGAGGCAAAAGGATAGTGGTGTTTCATCTCAAAAAGACGCCTTTACATTTTTGTTAGACCAAGGGGTGGTTCAGTGAACCCTCATCATAACATATGTCACAAAAACTCTCCCTGAAAGACGGAGGGAATGCTTATCATTCTTATGTAGATGTAGATCAGTGCTTGAGACGTGCCCTTTAAGGTTCTTGTGATTTTCAGTGTCCTCTCCATGGATATTTAAAACAGGATTTTATGGATTGTGTTTATTCCACAAATATGTTTGCCTTATCTAATACTCTAACATCACTGTCATTAAAAAGCTGTCTAAAGCCTTGTCATAAAGCTTACATTAATAAGTGGAAAAAGCTCATGTGTAAAGGGAGAACAGTTGTCAAATCCACCTTTGTTACTACTAGTGGAATGTTTACATTTTTCCCATCAAATTTCTAAAGCATTCCCCCTGCTAATAAATAGCAGTCCATCAACTATGTGTTCAAACATTCAGCTCCACCACTCACCCAGGCGTCTAAAGCTTCACTGACTGCTTTATTGCTGGTGAACTGTTCTGCACATTGGTCACCATAATTTTATGGTCCACCAAAGTCCTTTTCCTGAGCCTGAGTAGAAATAGCAGAGCAGTAATTAAACCATCACCTGAAACATTATCCAGAACACGGTTGACTCCCTCTGTAGAGGCTAATGGCTTCAGCATTGTGCGAAGAGCCCTCGTAAAGGTCTCACGGGAGTGGACAGCAAGAAGCATGCTTTGTGAAATAATATATGCAGGCCTAAAAGGCTGGTAATTGTGAAATTTAAGATGCCTGAGATGAGCATGCTATTAATCATAATGTCTGGAGGAAGCCCATACATTTGAACGCTAGGCGTTTGGTTTGTTAAGTGTTTGTATGAGGTTTATTGGCAGGCGCTGCACCTTCTCAAGGCTTTTCAAAGTTTTTTATTTCACTCAAAAAAAAAAAAAAAAAAAAAAAAAAAGCATAAATTACTGCAAAGCAGTTTAAAAAGAATAATTTTACACAGAAAGTGTGTAGGTACCAGGATTATACTGTGTCCTAAGTAAAATATTATGTGCTTTTAAAATTGTAATGAGTTTATGTTACTATTTTGTCTGTAGATCCGTTGTGGATGTTTCCTTTTTTATTTGTATTAAATATATTGATAGAAAAGGCACATATGAAAAAAACACATCTTGTGCTTGCAACTGGGTAGCATGAGTAGCATGAGCTACCTGAGCTACACGTGCTTCTGAACTGCATTTAAAACTGTGTTTAATAATCAAGGGACAGGTATTTAGACACAAACTAGGAAATGTGCCTTAATCTGAGGACCACACTTTTATGTTTTATGTATATATTATATATATATATATATATATATATATATATATATATATATATATACACACACACACACACACACACACACACACACACACACACACACACACACACACGTGTGTGTGTGTATGTGTGTGTGTGAATGAATTTATTTAGCCCTTGTTTGGTTGATTGGTTGAGCCCCATTTTGAAATATCCACAATGCGCCATACCAGCAAGTCAAATAGTTCTCTTTTGCAGCTTCATTTGGTTTAGCAGATGGTTTAACTCTCTCTGTCTCAGTGTTTCAGATCAAGGCCAATTGTGATGCAAACACATTTGTGTGGAAGGCAGGTTAATAGAATGCAGCCATCTTCTTTCAGTTCCACTAAATTGTTTTTTTGAATTTGAGACAAGACTTGTGCAAACAGGGACTGTTTTCTTCACTGCATTATTTTATTGAAACAGAGATTGGGTTTCAAAGGTAAATACTGAATGAATTATATTTAATGTGGTGTGCCTGATAAGCCACCCTCACTTCATTAAAGCTGTATATTTTGTTTAATAGTTTGTTTTCCACGTTATTTGTGTCTGATGTGTTCCTCCCTCTCAATATTTTTAAAATACATTCTTAGGTGTCTCCCCAATTTCTGTGAAAACGGTGGCCGATGCTCTCAGACGTGGTCCACATTCTCCTGTGATTGTGCTGGGATTGGATACAGCGGAGCCACATGCCATAACTGTAGGTGCACATGGGGGATCCTCGCAAAGGTCAATTTGTTGAACTGTTTCAGTCTGGATGATTCTGGTTAACATGCAAACAGTTGTATTTTTAATATCCCAATAACACAAACCTACACAGAACCGATTTTGTGGTACAGATATATATCAGTTTGGCTTGGATTACAGGACTCTGTGGCAAAAGTTCCTCAATATCGACCACAAGGCATTTGTCTATGATTTGTCTATTATTATTCCCATTTGTACATCTTTTCATGGCCATACGTTATTTGAGCCACACAGGTATTAGAAGAAATCCTCAAACCACACAAAATGAAACATAATAATGTAAAAAAAAAAGGCATTTGCAAGGTCATCCATGTTTGATTGCTGAAATACATTACCCTTGCTTAGCCCCTCAGTATGGATCATGGCATAATGCCTTTCATACACACATTCCTCTCTAGAGGTATCCACTCAAGACTGGGTATGAAAGGAGCATAGTCTTACACAGACAGCATTGACCTTTTCCCCTGCCTGTTACAAAATTTCCCAGTGTTTACTTATCGTTAAGAAGTATCTGTGCTTCACTGGATCCTCAGACCCTGATTTTTCCACTCTCTTTGCCCTTTTTGTCTTGTTATCACTTTACTTCAGCCATCTATGAAGCCTCATGTGAGTCCTACAGGCTTGTGGGAAGCACTTCCGGCTACTTCTCCATTGATCCTGATGGGAGTGGCCCTTTGGGGCCCATTCAAGTATACTGCAATATGACAGGTAAGCTGCTACATTTTTTCCCCACAGTGAAACATGGAACATACTAGTTAAACTTTAAAAACCTCTCAGTTCTCAGTACAATATCAGTGCCTCTCAAGTTGAGAAGCCTTATCCCAGAGAGCAATTAGCCCTCTGTCTTTAAACAGTAATGTTCATCCAGGCATATATCATCATCCCTTATTTTAGTTTGTATTATTCTATTATTCTATTATTCAATTAATTATTCTGAATAACATTGCTAGCTGCAGCTGACAATTCATAACTTTAATATACTTGATTACTTGTATTTTTGTACATACTATATACAAGAAGTACAAGTAAAATAGTAATTCACCCATCCCATGTCTCACTGCCTACTGTTCAGTCGACTGTCCTATTTCTAATGGTTGTTTAATCTATTGTATCGTGCTTCTATTCTTTTTTATAGTGTATGTATAGTTGATTGTATTGTGTTTGTATAGTCTATTATATAGCGTTTGTATGGTTTGATGTAAAGGGATCTGTATGGCTTATTGTATAGTGTTGTGTATATTTTCAAACTGGTGCTTGTATTTATTGCATCTATTTTCATTGGCATTTATGTCTGGTGTTGTTTTATGTTAAATGTAAACCACATTCTATGAAAACTATCATTAATTTCTCAATCTGTATGTCTGTGGTAAAAAACAATGACTACAACGTTGACTTTGGCTTTGACATATCTACTCTTTTTTTGCATTTGGTTCCAGAGAACAAAGTATGGACTGTAATTGACCACAACAGCACCGGGCAGGTAAGGGTTCGAGGATCAACCCCAGAAAGAATATACAGTTCACGCTTCGACTATGGTGCCTCTCCAGAGCAGCTGGGGGCCTTGGTGGCCGAGTCGCAGTACTGCCAGCAGAGACTCACCTACCGCTGCAGGAGGTCCCGACTTTTCAACACATGGGGTGAGTCCTGGGCTTTGTCCTGTGGTGGATTCGGGGCTAGGTCCTGGGCTGGGTCCTGGGTTGAGTCCTGGGCTTGGTCCTGGGCTTGGTCCTGGGGTGAGTGCTGGGCTGGGTCCTGGGCTGGGCCCTGGGGTGAGTCCAGGGCTGGGTCCTGGGTTGGGTCCTGGGCTGGGTCCTGAGCTGAGTCCTGTGTGCTGAGTTGAGCTCAAGCTTGCTCTAACAAAGTTTTCAGCAGAGTTAACTGCTTCATTCTTTTTATAATCATGCATATATTAACTTTGTCACTATCTTTAGTACTGAGAACTTTATCACTCCCCTCCTCCTTTTCACTGAGGCCAACAGTACAGTCATGTGCAATCATTTTATGTTTATTCAGGACATGGTCTGTTTAACACTAAACCTTAATAGCACTGTTGATTAAGCTGCTCCGGTACACTCCAAATATTTGTAAATCAAATATAAGAGAATGTTCAGCCTGGGACTCAGTGTTTCTCAGCAGTGCATCTAAAAGAGATTTAGACCTTTTCTATAGGTTTCCACATTTCAGAAGGAGATTATTAAGGTTACTGAAGGTTACTGAAAAATCACTCAGTTGAAATGTTTTTAACTCCAGTAAGGAGCTGCAGTGCTGCAGTGAGTTTCTCAAAAACTAAAGCTGTCAGCAAGGTTGTGCTAGGCTGAACTACCGAAGATGGGAAACACTTTTTAAAAGAGGGAATGGGTTAAAAAATAGCAAACCTATCATTTGAAGCAGTAGCACTTTCATGGTATGTTGGCATAAATATTAAACCATTAGCATGCTGACTGCTAAATCTGGCTTCATTGTTAAACCTAGATGTTAAATATAAAGCCCTCACCCTACAGCCAAGTCTAAGGCTTTTTTAATGTTAGTCACCAAGGACTTGACCTTTAGCTCATGTCATGCAGTAAATCACCTTCATAGCCAAGCTTCCCAGAAGCATCATAGTGAAGGGATAGTTTGAACTATTAAAAGAAGTCTTGAAAATTACATTCGCTCAACCATTTTACAAGGATCTTTTGTGCTATCATGCTTTGGAGAAATTGACCCTGAGGTTGTCAGCTAAACCATAAAGTTCTCAATTAGTTGGTGCTAAAGAAATGGTGTGGCCTTCTGTCTGTTCTTTGGAGCAACTTTTTAAATGGAATAAATAGTCCAGTGTAACATGTTAATTTTCTTATCGATTAATGAATAATGGTGGGGAGGCAGTTATTAATTATGCAAAATAAAATAATTCAGGTGAAACTGGGGTTATTCCACCCTTGTTTCCTTTGCATTGTTCAACACGCCATCTTTTTTTTTTATTATTTTTATTTTTTTACCAGTTTTTTGCAATTAAATGCTCCAATTAAGGCTCTATGTTTCAGAAATTTTGGAGAAATGTTGTCAGTGGTGTATGGAATAAATCAAATGTTTATTTCACTCAAGCACATACCTGTAAATAGTAAAACCAGATAACCTGATCACTTTGCAGTGGTGTTTTCAGATCATTGGTACATAGATACATTGGTGGCCATCATGTTGTGGTCTATCACTATTCCACATCATACACAGTTTGTACAAAGTGTGCATGGACTCCACCCTAAGAGCAAGAAAACAAATCTCCAGAAGCATGTGTACCACCCTAATTTAGAAAAAACTGGAAGAAGCCCCATTCCCCTAGGGCAAATATCATGTCACTGCAGACAATAAACAAGATTTTTATTCCCCCAACATTAAAGGGAAGGTCACTTTTCTTCTTCTTCTTCCGGTTCATTGGACATTGGAGAGAAAACATAATTAGTTTCATTGTTTTTATGAAATGCCACATAAACCAGCTCTCTCTATATATCACACACACACACACATGCACACACACACACGCACGCACACACACGTACACGCACACGCACACACACACACAGAGATACAGACACACGCACACACACACTGCGGCCCTCTTCTTCTGTCTTACTTTCTCACTATCACTCCATCTCTCTCTCTCTCATGTCTCATGTTACTATGGAGTACACCATGTCTTGGTGTATTGTGGGCAGATAGAGATACTTTTTTCCCTCAGACTTCTAGAGACCTTCAAAGTAATTTCCTCTGCACATAATCAAGATCACGTTTTGGTCTTGTGTTACATAACTTGCTTTATGTGGATACTCATTTGTGGTATATTCCTTGCCTGATGTGTTCATGTGTATAATGAGGAATCAAACGTTCAACAAGCTGAATGAATTACTGGAAGCATGAGTGGTTTAAAAGAGTCACACCCTCACAAACACACACAATGTGTGTGTATGTGTGTGTGTGTGTGTATAATGTATGAGATGAGATAATTTTAAATTAGTAGTAGTAGTAGTAGTAGTAGTCTACAGGAAGTACTACCTTTCATGGTTTTCATAGTCGACATGTGCATGTTTAACTCCCATTTACATTCAGAAAGCATTTAATACATAATACATTTAGAACTGAGATGCAAATAAGTGTTGAGCTGAGAATCTGCCCTTGACCTCATATACTTTTTTCAGATTTGGAGATTACTAGAGATCCCCATTCATAAAAGAATGTACTTTCAATCTAATTTTAAAAATACAGCAAGTATTTTGTCTTTTCTTTAAATTCCATCAGAAACAGAAAACAAACAGATAAAGCCTGTTTGGCTGAAATTATTTCAATTTTCATCATAAACAATATACCAACAGCACGGATCTCAACATTTAGGAAGATAATTAAGGATTATTCATGGCCCCTTTTTTGATTTTTAATCTGGCAGTTGTCCCAGACACCCAATAATTACAACCCTGATAAAATTCCACTTGACATTAATGGAGACTAGGCCAGAGATTTATAGGAGTGTACCATGATTACTGCACTTTATTACAAACATTTGGATTTGCAGCTTTAAATTATCTGAGTCATTATCAATATCAATCACTGTTTCCAAGTCTCTATGCATCTGAAGAGTGCAAACGTCATCCTATCATAAATTAAGACCTTATCATATTAAAGACATTCAGTGAAAACTGAGAGATATAGAGATGCATAAATCTGTCTGCTATCAACCCAATGCTTTCATTAGCTATTTTTTAATTACATTACAAGTAATAATGTTCTCCCATGAGGTATATGTATAGCAAGGATTGCATTCAGTCATTTATAGAATATACTGTACTCTATTGAATAGAACGTTTCAGTAGTTAATTTTTTTTCTTGATAGTAGAAGTCTCATTCAGTAAGTCTGGTATGATAGTCTCAAATGTACAATTAAATAATTTAAAATGTATCAATGCCTTCTCAGAAATCAGGGAGGGGAAGGAAAGACTTTTGTATAGTTACTGAAAAAAATATTTTAATGATGTTGTGCAGAGAATATTGCAGAAAAGACCCTGTTCACATAACCACATTGAATTAATTTTCATCCATTTTTCCTTTAGTACACAGTAATGCAATTTTAATAGCTAACTATGTGCAATCTTCCCTGATAGAGGTGATCGCGAAGCCCATAGTTAAACAGAACTATTATATAGAGACAAAGAGATTAATTCAGATTCATCTTGAGGTGTACAGTTGGCCATATTTATATATTAGTCTTAGAGCAAAGAATTACGTGCTTATGGCTCATTTTATTATTTATTCTGTGTGCTCCATCAATCAAGAAAATTATTATATACTGAGATCCTGAACTGCAGAAATCATTGCTGCTCAAAAGACCATGCATTGTGTAATTTTATAACACTTCTCTGTCTATATTAACTGACTCCATTGGTGTGGATGTATATTACTGGATGTTTATGACAGTGTTGATAGGCATAGTAATGTTTGTGATGTTCTACACTGTGGCTGAGTGCTATGGAAGAATAATCCTTCAGAATGAGAAACAAGAAGGCTGATGAATTCAAAATGTACAACCTTAGTTCCTCATTGTTAAGAAACTACAAAGATTGCAAGTTTTGCAGGTGTAGGGCCACAAACTAAATTGCGCTGCAAACAAAGTTTTTATGCACCATGGTTCTAATATCCTCATTCCTCTTCTCACACTTGTGATTGTGGTAAAAACACCTAATGTTATGTAGAAAGCATTTCTTTCGGTTATGTTCAGCTGAGAGAAATTGCTCTGTTTGTTTGTTTGTTTTTTTACTAGAAAAAAGCCAAACTTATTTGTAAAAATATGGAGACAACATCATACCAACAATGATATATATGTTTGTCTTTTATTATGGTTCTCTGAGGGGTTTCCTGAAGCATATACTTTTGATCCAGATCGTTTTCACCTAAAGCTTGGATTTGTGTGTGCATGTGTGTGTGTGTGTGTGTGATGCTGCAGATGGTGTGCCCTTGTCCTGGTGGCTGGACCGCAGTGGGGAGAGGAAAACGTACTGGGGAGGCTTTCTGCCTGGCGTTCAGCAGTGCGCCTGCAGCCTGGAAGAAAACTGCGTTGACATGAACTTTTTCTGCAACTGTGATGCAGACCGAGACTCATGGTACAGTAGCAAAAGGCAGCTCACTGTGCCCATTAATTCACATGCACTGTGTAGCAACTATCCACAGACCACTTTTTATCGGTTGTTTGTAGTCTGTCTCGCCTGTTCTATAGCCTATTACATGTTCCTTTCCCTTTTAATGCTCTAAATATACAGCATCTATAAATAGCCCTGCATTCGATCTGCTTCGTAATTTATCTGTTTAACAATTTGTTCATCCATTTTATCCACTTAGTATTATACAGCTTACATCTATCTTCGTATTCAATACAGTAATCAGTGACAGAGGTGGATGACTCCTGAGGTAAGACCCAGTTTAGCCTCTGTTATTGCTCACAGGGAAAATGATACGGGGATCCTGTCTTATAAGGCTGACCTGCCTGTGAGTGGGATAGCAATAGGAGACACAAACAGGCTGGGCTCTGAGGCCTTGTATAGTGTTGGGCCACTGGAATGCTCTGGTGACAGTAGGTGATCTTTTCTTTGCTCCTTTTCTAAACTAGATGACAGGACATATAATCTCCTGCGCCTAATTAAAATCCAGCTGTGACTCAAATGTATCCGGCATGAGAAATCCTGTGAGAAATCACTCCTGTCCCTTTTCTGTCAGAGTCTCTGTGGAACGCAGCGTCTTTCTATGAGGAGACGTCGTACTTGCATTTTCCTGCCTTCCACATTGAGTTCTCATTTGACATCTCCTTCTACTTCAAAACCGGTGCCCCCTCAGGGGTCTTCCTCGAAAATCTGGGGCTCCGTGACTTCATCAGAGTGGAGCTGAGCTGTGAGTATGTCTCATCAGCCTATTTCCACAATCTGCATATCCCATGTTCATCAATAATGCACACTACCCCCAATAAGGGAACTCTTCATGCATGTTTCCCAGCCCTGCCCTTGGAGTTCCACAAGCGGTGCACGTTTTCACTCAGTCCCAGCTTCCAACTGTACCAGGTGTTCAGTATTCCTGATTTCTTCCAGTAGGACTGTCCCAGGTGTTCAGTATGCCCGATTTCTTCCAGTAGGACTGTCCCAGGTGTTCAATATGCCTGATTTCTATGTATGCAGGAGCCTGTGAAAAAGCAAAAAATGCAGGATCCTAATGGACTAGATTGGGAAACACTGCTCTATAATGCCATTCAAAGAGCATACAGCACAATATTGTGCAGGGCTTACTGTTTTCCCATAACTCAGTTTCTTAATGCTTGATAATTGACTTATGATCTGGTTTACACATGCTGAAGTGGGGAGAACACCAACTGCGTGTGTTCTAAAGGATGCTATGACTTGATATATTTTAGTGTATGATATGGATTGGCATGGTGGCGAGATAAAGTCTAGGTTCATTTTATCAGCCTTGCAAATCCACTGAGGCACTTCAGCAAACCCCCTAATTTGAAGAACTGTGTTCTGAGCTTGACAGTTTTTCCAGCACAAGGCTCGATAACACATCCAGATCTGCAAATTACAGACATGGTTTGAATTTAAAAAGTCAATATACCTGCCTTCAAACAGGGAATATAAAATCAGATTAGGCTGATATGAAACTAGGTTTGGTATTTGGATTTCTGATGCTGCCTGGAAACACATCTTTGTCTCAAAAGTGAGAATCACCACTGCATCAATATTTGTCAGTATATATAAGGGGTTTACCAGATTTGCCCTGCACTGCAACCCAGAATGCTGTCCCGCCCAGCATGTTCCGCCCAGCATGTCCTGCCCAGCATGTCCCAGCCAGCATGTCCCACCCAGCATGTCCTGCCCAGCATGCCCCAACCATCATGTCCCCCCAGCAAGTCCCATCCAGCATGACCCACTCTGCAATGTCATCTTTAAATCCCATTCCATTCCAAACGTTGGAGCTCACATATGAAGGCAGGACTCAGGCCGTGGCCCCTATGCCCCTCCCTCAGCTCCCTCTGCCGTGACATTCTCCTTCGACGCGGGTGATGGCCCAGCTGTCTTGTCCGTCAAGTCCCCCGTCCCCCTCAACGACAGGCAGTGGCACTGGGTGCGAGCTGAGCGCAATGTGAAGGAAGCCTCCCTGCAGGTGGACCAGCTGCCCCTCCGCTTCCTTCAGGCCCCAGCAGACGCGCACCTTCGCCTGCAGCTCAACAGTCAGCTGTTTGTGGGTAAGACACAGCAGCTCAGACACTTGTGAGAGAACAGGGAGGTGGTTTCATACTCTGAGATGGTCACATTTCTGCATTTGTGCTCTTGCCTGGGAGTTTAATTCTAGATGCTATATTGTTCATGTAAGATTCTAATTAGGCATTGTATGCATTAGAAATAATCAGGTTATGATTATAATTGATTTATTGAGTTATTTGTTACAAAGTAGCAAAAATATTTACAGATCATTATAAATTCATTATTAAGAATAAGCTTGATTCATGATTTATAAAGTATTTGAATGTTTTTAGTGTGTGAAATATTTCATACTCGTGCATTAAAAATGATACAAAACTGCTGAATTAAAATTTAAGATACTTCAAGGACTTTTTAAAAACACCTTAAAATTTAGATTTCAAGAATATAGGACAAAGGGCTCATAAGTAGGAAATATTTCTATACCGATGTTATTTACATCTCTGTCAAGGACATGATGTTTAAGATGTTTATGACTATAGTCTGGAAATAGCAATGAAATGTTACAAACAGCAGAAATAGTCTTGCTGCACAAAATAACAACACATTTAAAAGAACATAAAATGCCAACTGAATATTTCATAAGTTGAAACCAAATTCACAATTGATGGCCTGATCCTGGGTTTATATAATATCTATGCATGGTGTGATACATTTATTTTAAAGTGCTTCTCAGTTCTCTGTCAGGATTGCTATGACCTGCACATTTTTGAAAGGCTCAGCAGTTACCTGTTGGCTTGAGCCAAGTATGTTTGACCAGAGGTGAAAAAACAACAACAACAAAAACAAGGTTCCCCAGCTTTGGGACTGTTTACTTAGACATGTGAGGTTGTTTTCTGGCAGAGCATAGAGGGCTGTGCTGTTTGCTACTGAGCCCCCCTTTGTTCTTCAGGAGGGACAGCCTCCAGGCAGAGAGGCTTCCTCGGGTGCGTGCGAGCACTCAGTGTGAACGGAATTACCCTGGACCTTGATGAGCGGGCCAAGATGAGCCCCGGCGTGACTCCGGGTTGCCCCGGCCACTGCAGCAGCTCCGCTGGCTTCTGCCACAACCGGGGTAGGTGTGTGGAGAAGAGCAGTGGCTACACCTGCGACTGCACTCACTCTGCCTATGGAGGACCCTCCTGCAAGGAAGGTAAAGTCTTTGTTAAAGAGTCAGCACTTCCAGTGTACATAATGCATTACAAGAATATTCATAAAGTTTATAAGGTATTCATAATGCATTATAACCCATCACTGCATATAAAAGTCGATAACAAAATACATAATACATTATAACTCTAGTGTTTTTCTGTTCTATGGGGCCTTCATTTACAATGTACTACTGTGACATGTCATGCACAGGAACAGGATGTGAGTGAGTAAGAATGGCACAGTCTTTTATTTATAAAATAATTAAACACTTGTAAAAGTGTAGAAGGAAAAGTCTGAGCAAAAGCAGTAGCTTTCCCAAGGCAAGTTCCAGGCTTAGTGCTGTTAGGTTGTAGCAGGCTAAATGCAAAGTGTTGGAGGACAGAACCTGTGGGAATAAAATAGTGTGTGGGGAAAAGAAGAGGTAGGTGAAGGTAATGAGTGAATGCAGTGAGGGACAGGTGATGGGAGTCAATCAATAAGTAGGTGACTGGGAATAGAATAGTGGTCTGCTATGTGTGTGTGTGTGTGTGTGTGTGTTTGTGTGTGTGTGTCTGTGTGTGTGTGTGTCTGTGTGTCTGTGTGTGTGTGTGTGTGTGTCTGTGTGTCTGTGTGTGTCTGTGCGTGTGCATGTGTGTGCGTGCATGCGTGTCTTTTTGATTGGGTGGCGGCCAGGGCATGACACAGCACTGATTTTGTATTATTTAAGGCACAGATTTATTCCTTTAATTTATTCCTTTAATGAATAGATCTATAATTACAGATGTGAAGATTTATAAGACATTTTAAATATCTTAAAAGCCTTTGTGAATTAACTTAAAATGTATCAAGGGTGCTGGGAAAAGTAAGGGGAGAAAAAGGAGAATAATAAAAACATGCAAAAGTAAAAATTAGGCTTGGGTAAAGCCTGTTAGTATACAGCAGATGCAGGATTGCCTAATTACATAGTATTTAGTGTCAGAGGATTCACGAGTGGTTTCTTCTTAATTAATATCACAAAAATAATCTGATGAAATATTCAGAGCGTCTCTTTTACAAGATTGTAAACACTGAAATACAGCAATTTCTATCGACTGCTGCTGCTGGACTAAAGTTCCAGATGTGATGAAACAACACGGTAATTTAATCTTTGTCAGGATTTTGGAGTAATTTACATGAAGGGTGTTTGCCATTTTAACAATTTATACTAAAAAGGAAATTGTGTTATGAAATCAGCATTTTTTCTGCTGCAGAATTGGATGGCTTTGATGTTACAGAAATGGTCTTCAGAAGTCATGGAAGTCCCTGAGACATGCACTCTGTGTGGGATGTTCAATGCGTTGATGTTTGAAATTCGAAACAAAGCATCTTTCGAGTCAATAAAAGCCTGCCCTTCCATCCTGGCAATGCAATAAAGCAATATTGACTTATCCTAACCTTGTTACCCGTCTGGAGGTGATGGCTCCTGCTTTTCACGTCTCAGCTCACGTGGGTGTAGTGTTCTCACTTTAATCTCTAAACACAGTCACGACTTATTACAAATTTACACAAGACATTTATAAACAGCAAAATTTCATACAAAACAGTGAAGTTTGTATGGGCAGACCAATAGGATTGGTGGAAGGACTTACGTCAACAAATGGAAATTCATTTAGGTGTCCAGAAGATCTATCTGGCCCCATCTGTTCAGATTTAGATCTTTGTCAAGTGATCAAAGGATTAGACATGAATGCCAGACTATATGGTTCCCCTTCTTTGGGTCATCTTCATGTGAACCACCACTAATCTCTCCCCTTATAATCATTTATATATAATTTAAAATCAAAAGCCAACTTAAGACAGCCAAGTTATTTTTCATGCATCTTTAGCTGTACACCTCTTCTGGTCTATCTATGAGATGCCAACACTTTGGCAAACCATTCTTCAATTATCAATTTCAGATTGACTCTATAACTTATATACTATAGCTTTTTGTCATATTACATCATTAAGAAATCTAACAAATATGCAATTTCCTTTATCACCCAGAAGTGTCAGTGTCCTTCGAGAGGGGCTCATCAGTGACCTACACTTTCCAGGAGCCATTCTCATTCATGCAGAACCGGACGGCCCAGGCCTCATCTGCATCCTCGGCCTACCCCAAAGCCAGAGAGCACATGGCTCTCAGTTTCCTGACCACCCAGACTCCTGCCATGCTCCTCACTGCCAACACCTTCACCCAGCAGTACCTGGCTGTCATTTTGGCTCACAATGGTAAAGGCAATTCAGATTTAGTCTCCAAGAACTTTAAGCTAAGATGTTCTTCAAAAACATCAGTCAGCTCAAAACAGCTATGCTGTTTAAACAGTTCTTCAGTAGATGCATGTGACTGCACAGCTGAAGCTATCAAATACAATTTATGTCGCACTCAAACACTCAAATTTACTCATTTGTCTAAATATGAGTAGATGAGTGTTCATTTGCTTTATTGCAAGTAGCATTTTATGCTTGTGTTTTATGCTCTTTTTTCATCAAACATGATCTCTCTCTCTTCTTTAATATGCTCTATTTACTATCTCAAGATGCAGCAAACATGTTGATTACTAATAAAGAGAATAATACATGATTTTAAGCTACATTTGCAGAGAGAAGAATAAACCACCTTTTGCCCATTTCCCTCTTCTTCTCAACTTCTGGCTCCACATGTTGTACAACAAAGGCTACCTTAGTTTTCAGCCCATTAATAAGAATATATTAAAGGGCTATGTTAAAATCAGTAGACATGCTGTAGCCAGTAGCCCAAGGTTATTGGTTATAGTTGTAAATACCTTACACATGGAAAGAGTTTGGGAAAATTAGTTACCAAGTAAAAGATGAAAAGGGAATCAATAGGCATATGAGAACAGAATGAGTCTACTCTTCTTACCATGGCCTTAAATTACTGTACAAGTGATTTTAGGGTGGAAGTCATAAACAGAAGAGGAATAAATAACATAGATGACAGCATGTGAGGACAATAAATAGGGGGGAAAGTGTGAATGTAGGCTGTAAGTATAAAATGTTGTCAAAACAGTGACCTGCTTGTCTCAGAAAGCACACAAGCTTTCAGTCTGTGCTCCTCGATGATAGTAATGCAACTCAAAAGATCATGTGCAGAAAATTAGCCATCAAAGTAGAGAATCAGTTATAAAAAGTTAAAGGCAAAATCAGGTCTATCTGATGAGCTGTTGTAAAAATTGTTGACGAACCACTCTGAATTTTGACTAATTTTGCCACATAGTTTAAATGACAGGTTGTTTGTTTGAAGTTATTAGCATGAAGCTTCACACCAAGTTACAAATAACTAGTTTCTCAATAACTCGTGGAAGTTGGAGAAGTTTCCCTTCATTCTGTCATTGAAGCAATGTAGCAAATTTTAGACTGAGCATCCCCAAAAGTGTGAAAAAAGTGTGAAAGAACCTATACTAAATAATTCTGAAAAAGAAGTGGAATGGCTTGAAACAATTTGTAATTTGAAAGCTCTTGGATCGAAAAGTTGGCTTTGTCCAGTGAATTTATATGTGTACATCAGTTAAATGATGGTGTGATGTGGTATAAGTGTGATTTCACTGTTAGCCTTAAACAATGTTCTTGAATTCATAATTGTACTCTCACTTTTTGCCTCAAAATTAGTACAATCTGCAGGCATCATAAAAACTCGAAAATTACCTCTCACAACCCCCCCCCCCCACACACACACACACACATACACATTGTACTATGTATTTCAATCTGAATCTGTTTGGTCGTTTTTAATTATTGGCCTGTATATCAATGTAACTAAATTACCAAGTAATATAAAAAATAAATAAATAAAACAAAATAAATCATTTGATCCACACAAACTGTGAAACAGAGTATGCACATATGCATAGATGCCCTTCAGATCCAGTGAACTCAGAGCTCCTTTGTGCTAAATCCAATCGCTTGGCTGATTCATGCCTTTGTAAATATTGAAGGATGTAGCAGGAGCACGTTATCCTCTGTAATCCTTGGCACACAAGCATAGTCAGGCAGTCTCTGAATACAGAATAATACGGTGTATTTTTTTTTTAAGGATGAGAGGGAACTTTAAAATTGACCCTGCTCCACTTGATAATTCAACTATCTTTTGTTTCTCAGTGGCTACATGGTGTATGTGTTTGTGTGTACGTGTGTGTGGGAGGGACAGCTAAGGGTGTATTGACACATTTAAGACTGACTAAAGAGCTAGAGGCGCAGATGGAATTAATATTTATAAATCTTTTAGAAGACTGCTGGGGTCTGGATCGAACGGGCTATATATAAACGCTTTGTGTTATTGTCTTAGGTAGTCTTCTCCCGGGCTGGCCACTTTGTTCTCCTGGACTGGCTTTAGTTATGTTATGATAACATATCTAAGGTGTGATTTCAGTTTTGACTGTTTACTCAAGGAAAGAAGCACTCTTCATATCCAAACATAGCTAATTTTTTTCATCTAATTTACATCATTCATCATTATACAAGCATTCAAACAGTGACTGGGATACTTCTGACACACTTCTAAACTGGCTAACAGTGAACAGAAACCAAGTGGACATGAAATCCAGCCTGTTGCAGTGTAATCTGTTGAGTTTTGTGCCATTGTTAGCATCCATTCATCTTTTGTTTGTTTGTTTGTTGTTGCAAAACTCTCTTATTAGGTGAACTTGGGCTGCATGTGGATTAAATAACGGGTCGATTCTCTTCTATAGGTAGTCTTCAAATATGGTACCGGCTCCATAAAGAGCGAAGTCCCAGTGTGTTCAGCCCTGTGTCCACCAGCCTGGCAGACGGACTAATCCACCGTCTACGACTACACAGGGAGGGACAGGACGTGTACGTGCAGGTCAGCTTCTGCTCCAGGTCCTGCACCAGAGTTTCTGTGACTGCCATAACTAGTCTAAAGCTGATGTTCAGAACACTAGAGCTATATAAGCCATCCTTTTAGCTTGAGGCAATTCTAAAATGGTTGTCATTGTTAATTCTGTTTACTGTGGCATTTTTTTGTCCTACAGAATACAATTATGTATAATTTGTGCAATATATTTACATATCAGAGAAGAGAAAAAGAAAGACACCATTTGTACTGCTCATATATCCTGATCTGATCTGTGTTTTTTCTGCCTCTCTGCGGTAGGTTGATGAAGACAATAAAAAATATACCCTCTCTTATGATGCAGAGTTTAACTCGATGAGATCACTGACCCTGGGAAAAGTTACTGGTAAGATAATAAATGTCTGATGTTGTGATGCTGAAATATTTGATGCAGGATTGAAAATGTTTAGATTCATGGTCTTATTTAAATTGCAGTATCTTAAGTAAAATAATACAGTACCACAGGACCATTATTGATTATAAAAATTACATTAAAATGAAATGCTAAAATTTGTCCCTCTACTTCTGCAAAAAACCTTCAATATCCATGCAAACATTCACTTTGTCATTAAGTGAAGGCCAAATCGATTTTTAAGCACACTGTGCTTTTTCTCCATGGAGACATTAATCTTTTATTCAGTAACTCAAAGTGTCTGACTCTTATTCAGGAGATTAAATATTAATTCATATGACAAAACAAGGTTGTGTTCCTCAGAGGCTGTGGCAGCTTTGAAAAGACTCTTTTTCAAAACTTACAGGCTTTTAAAAAATGACCTTATATTGGCAAAAGTCCTCAAAACCTTTAATCATTTGATTTTGCTTGCTGTGTTAAGTCATGGATACACTTTTTATTTTTTTGATTTTTTTGATTGGTCATTGGTAATTTCATTGGCCTTCCTAAATTTTACAAATTTACACATTTTTCCTGCACAACATTTTACAGTGTATTTTATCATTTTTGAATTTTAAATGACAGCCATTGGAGCCTTTAAAGGAAGAAATTATCAAAAATGACCTAAAGCAAACAAAAAACTGTTTTTTCTTAGCAGGAAGTGATGCTCTGGATGAGGAAGTTGCACAAGCAGGATCCAGAGGCTTCATCGGCTGCTTTTCATCTGTTCAGTACAATCATGTAGCCCCTCTGAAAGCAGCTCTTCTGAACCGTGGTAGCTCATTGGTCAGCATACGAGGAAATCTGCTGGAGTCGAACTGTGGCGCACTGGCTGATTTATCCACCTCTAAATCCCGTTTAGGTATGTCCTGAGATGACTAATTTGGCAGTTTTTTAAGCATGAAACTTTGTAGTCTATTAGGGTCACCAACTCTGAAGAACGAATCTTGAGGATTTCCTGAGATATTAATATATTACCTTTTTTTGTTCCCGCTCGGCAGACCATGGGGAAGAGGTGGGGAAAGATAACAAGGCCCATGAAGATGACACCCAAAGAGATTCAGCGGTAATCGGAGGTGCGTTTTATTACCTCAATCTGCTTTATGGCACCATTTGTAAGAGTCAGTGAAGTGTGAAATGAGCAATAGCTATCTTACAGGTTCCTTAGTGTTCATCTTTTCTCTTAGCACATTCTGTTTTGAAATGTGTAATGACTATATTGATTATGTGTTGTGTGCTGATAAGGGACCATGGTAATAAAATTCCCTGAGAAACTATCAGGAGAGACTGGTCTCAGGTGCTTTATTGTTGTGACGCTGGTGGCACAGAGGGAGCAAGAGGCGAGGTTGCTAGAAAGTGCTCTTTATTTTCCATAAGTAAAGGCATGGACATTTAGCAACATAAATGAAACAAAGGTAGTCATGGTTTTCCTGGCCAGTTCCCCAACAGGTACTCCATTAATGCCCAGCACCGTCCCTGCCGACCTGCGGCTTGAAATAGGTGATGGGAGAAACAAGGGACAGGTGCACATGGCTAGTAGGCTGGTGATTGGGAGTTGGGTAGGTGTTTACTGTGGTCCTCCCAGTGAGTGGGCATGGTCCCCCTGCTGAGGGGCCGGCCCTCCATGACAGAACCCCCACTAAAGACCCTGCCAGGCACCTGGAGCGTGGCTGGCCCGGCCTACGGGGAGCAGGTTTCTGTGGGTGCTCCCGGTGGAAGGAGACGATGAGGTCAGGGTCCAACACCTGGGAGGCCGGCACCCAGCAACGTTTCTCGGGCCCGTACCCCTCCCAGTCCACCAGGTACTGCAACCCCGAGGTCCTCCTCCGAGAGACTAGCAAGGCCCTTACCCAGTAGGCTGGCTCACCCCCAAACTCCAGCGGTAGGGGTGGAGCTTCTGAGGAGCTCCCCTCCTCCATTAGGGGACCCTCTGCCATGGGCTTCAGGGCAGACACGTGGAAGGCCCTGGAGGCCTGGCTATGTCCTGGCAGGCCAAACCTGTAGGTCACTTCATTCATCTGACTAGTTATGGTGTACGGACCCTCATATTTGGCCTGCAGTTTGCAAGAACGGCTATCCTTGGTGGCAACCCATACCTTCTTTCCCGGCTCGAACTGGGGGGTCGCTCCCCGCTTTCGGTCTGCCTTTCTTTTGTAGGCTGCGATGGCGGAGTCTCATGTGGGTCTCCCCCCAAACTTGTTCGCTGTGTCTGCACTACTGATCAAGAGCTGGCAGGTCTGACGCCAGTGACTTCCAGGGATAAAGGGGAGGCTGGTACCCTAAGACACATTCGAAAGGTGTTAGCTCAGTTCCAGCATGACTTGTGCATATTCAGCCCATGCAAGGTATGCACTCTAGGTCTCTATATGTCGCTGGCAGTACAGGCAAAGGAATTTGCCCACCTCCTGGTTTATCCTCTCCACTTGGCCATTGGTCTGGGGATGGTAACCTGACGTCAGACTCATGGTAATATTTAGTTTCCCCAGCAGTTCCTTCCACAGTCTTGAGGTGAACTGAGCCCCCCTGTCTGAGACAATGTCCTCAGCCTGCCCAAACTGCCTGAAGACATGGCGGAAGAGCAAGTCCACCATCTCCAAGGCTGTGGGTGGGCCCTTTATAGCAGGACAACCCTAACCATCTTGGAGAAGCACTCCACAATTACCAAAATGGTTGTGTTCCCCTCAGAGGCGGGCAGGTCCGGTGGAGTAGCTTACTGGCAGGAGGAGTCCATGGAGTCTTGCTGCGGGCGCAGTCGGTGCACGAGGAAACGTACCTGACGACGTCCCTGGGCATGGCAGGCCACAAGTATCTTGCGCTCAACAGTTGCATGGTGCGCATTGTTCCCGGATGTCCAATCCCCACAGAGGTGTGCGCCCAGGTGATAAGGTCCCCACGATGTCCAAGCAGGACATACAGCCGTTTGGGTGGACATTGGGGATGTGGATTCGTGGCCTCTATTCTGCGGTCGATGTTCCAGGTGATGGCGGCCACAAAACAGGACAGAGAGAGCACCAGGTCCTGACTGGAGGACCGAGCCTTGGCATGATGTTGTTGGAAGAGTGCGTCCACCCTGATGTTTTTCTCTCCCAGCCTGTAGGTGATATAAAAGGCAAACCTGGAGAAGAAAAGAGACCACCGTGCCTGCCTAGAGTTCAAATATTTTTCATTTCAGAGGTACTCTAGGTTCATATGGTCAGTGATAACAATGAAGGGGTGTCTCACTCCCTCTAGCCAATGCCTCCACTCCTCTAATGTGAGATTCATCGCCAGGAGTTCTCTGTCCCCGACACCATAGTTCCACTCTGATGGGCTCAGCTTTCTTGAAAAGCGATGGGCCCTAAATTACCTTCCTCCCCTCTCGTTTGAGACAGCACAGCTCCTACTCCCACATCCGAGGCATCTACCTCCACAATAAAGGATCTCTCCAGGTCGGGTTGTTGCAATACAGGGGCAGTGGAGAAGGCGGTGTTCAAGTCTGCAAATGCTCTCTCTGCTGCCTCTCCCCAACTTAGCTGTTTAGGTTTTCCCCTAAGCAAGCCAGTGAGGGGACCAGGTACTCATAGTAACCAGAAGATGTGCTAAAGTCTTCCATTCGTCCCCCTCCCTGATCCTAATGAGGTTGTAGACACTGCGCAGGTCTAGCCTAGTGAAATATGGGGCCCCCCTCAACAAATGCTTAAGTGCCGCAGAGACCAGGCGGAGGGGATAGGGGTACTTAACCAGTATTTTGTTAAGTCCCTGGTAGTCCACACACGGCTTCAACCCTCCATCCTTTTTCTTGACGAAGAATCAACATCGAAAGGGCTAGAGAGGAACTCACCAGATCTTTCCCCCTTTTTTGCTCTCCACACTGGCAATGAACCCTGGCCCTGCCCAGTTGCATAGGTTCTTCTGAGGTCTCCATTGTCACCCTGGTCTCTCGACCCGACAAGCCTCTGGGAAAATCTTGCTGTTTGTCCTACAATAAACGGTTGTAAGTAATAGCTAGGTGTACCACCTTGTTTAGCGTGGCCACCTCCACCTTGCAGGCTAATTCAGTCTGTAGTTCAGCTCTCAGTCCATTCAAAAACGTGTCTATCAGCACTAGTTCATTCCATCGAGGTCCTGTCGCCAGTGTTCTGAACTCCGTAGCATAATCAGCCGCTGCACGCAACCCCAGCTTTAGCCTAAGTAGGGATTTCCCACAGACTCTCCCCTGTTGAGGGTGCTGGAAGACGGCTTTGAGTTCTCCTATGAATGAAGGGTAGTCATTCAGGACGGGGAGGAGTTAACCACCAAAGCAGTTCCCCAGGCACGAGCTCTCTCTGTCAGTCAGAAAATCATGAAGGCCACATTGGCATAATCAGGCAGGAGGGGCTGGTACCCAAAGTACAGTTCACATTGTACCACGAACCCCTCACAGCTCTCTGTATCTCCCCCAAAGACCTCAGGGGTGGCGATAAGACACCTTACCCCTTTTGAGATTGGTCTGGTGGTAGAAGTTGTCGTTCGGTTCTCGGTGCACATGGTAATATTATTCACGCATTGAGCAAGGCTCTGACTCATGGAGTGGATCTCTCCAAATTTGATCTCTCCTGTCTTTGCTGTTCTAGTACCGCCATTTGAACAGCTAGCAGGCTAGCCCAGTGAGGGCTGCTTGCCATGCACCCCGAGGGCTGCAAATTCTGTGACACTGGCGGCACAGAGGGAGCAAGAGACGAGATTGCTAGAAAGTGCTCTTTATTTTCCATAAGTAAAGGCATGGATGTATAGCAACATAAATGATACAAAGGTAGGTGCTAGTTGTGGTTTACCTGGTTGGTTCCCCAAGAGGTACTCCATTAATGTGCAGCATTGTCCCCGACCTGCGGATTTAAACAGTTGACGGGAGAAACAAGGGATAGGTGCATATGGTTAGTAAGCTGGTGATTGGGAGTGGTGTAGGTGTTTACTGTGGTCCTCCCAGCAAGGGCGCATGGTCCCCCTGCTGAGGGGCCGGCCCTCCGTGACAATTGTATGTTTCTCAGCTAACAAAATTTCCCTTGTAACTAAGGCTAACAAATTTCACATGTAAAACAAAGTAATAGGCAATAAATATAGAATAAACACAAAAACAAATGAAGATCTTAAGACCTTATAAATTCAGCAAGGTTTTCAACCAATATTAATTCTTGGCTAGATTTGTTGAATCATGGCTGATTATTTTTCACACATTAGCTAACTGAAGTTAAAACCAAACAAGCATAAGAAGGAATTTGAATGCACTGATATTCTTTATTCAAATCAAACTCAAATGCAAACAGGGTGAAAAATTCTAAAATTCTCTTCTGAGTCACCAACCCTAAATCTCCTCTGTGATTTTAGGTGTGGTCACCACAGTGGTCTTTATTACACTGTGTGTGGTGGCGGTCATGACACGTTTCCTGCTCCAGCACCGGCAGGTCCGGAGAACTGCCAGCATCCAAGAGAAGGAGCACCGACACAGCCTTGAAGCCGCCTACAAAACCGAACTCCACCTACACAACTGCGTGAGGGACAATATGAAAGAATACTACATCTAACAGATGTACAAGGCCTGTAGCCACTGGTCGTTTCTACTTTCGTTTAGTCCTTCTGCACCATTGTGGTGCAGACCTCATCTAGCAATGGTTACATGGAGGAGATCCTTCAGAACATTATGTGGAGGAGATCCTTCAGAACAATATGTGGAGGAGATCCTGCACTGGTGGAGTCTGGAGAACATAGGGATCTTCCAATCTAGGTAGGTCGTAGCTAGTAGATGCCCAGCCTGTTAGCCCAGAGAAGTGGGTCCGGGTTGTGATGTATGGTGATGGTGTTATGGGGGAAAAGCCCCTGCATTTCTTGGACAATATCTACCTGAGGGAATCCTTGAAAACCTTGTTATTTTAGAGAATCTGTTCATCCCTGTTGGGCTTAAAGTGTTGTTACGTTATGATTCACAAAATCATCTCTACCCCTACTGGACTGGACATAAGCAGTAATACTACCTTCCTCAAGAGGTGTTCGGCAGTCCATCACAGTTTGATTTAGTAATTATTACTCTTCATTGTACTTATTATTTTTAAGTACTCCAAAATGATTACTTCACTGTCATTTAACACCATATGTAGAGACAGTTATCCAGGAAAGTTAGAAAGAAGATTGTAATTCACCTTTCTTTTTCACATTTTTACAAACTAGTGAGTATAGAAGGTGAAGCTCATATTAAAAAAAATGGAAAATGCCTCAGAAATGTGACAACCCTTTAAAAGTAGTCTGTTCTTTTAAACATAAAGTAATATAAAACAATATATCTGTAAGACTTCATGTTCTAACAAAAATAAATAAATAAATGCAACAATGTTGTAATGTGTCATGTCATCTGCCTAGTCACCGATCTTGACATGACATTTTTGCTACAGATAAGGTCCAGTAATTTCATTTGGAACCTGTTTTTTGTTAAAATTCAGGTTGGCATGCTTGTGGTTACAGAATGTGTAGAAACCAATGCCGGAAGCTTAAGAATAAAATTTATTTAAATTTAGAAACAAGGGTATACCTGAATTACAGCCAATGAATTTAATAATAATAACTCTGAGAACTGGATAATTACTGTTTGCACTGTGACAAAACAATTGTGCCAGATTACTTACTTTTGAATTTTCAAATTATATTGCCACTGCGGCATATTTAAATGCAGAGCTTGGCTCAGTCCCTGTTGCTTCTGTATTATAGGCTTATATTTCAACATGAAATCCTTCTAAGAAATGTTTCTGTCACAGATACAACAAATTACGCACAGTCCTCTGAAATTGAACCTGTTATCTCTAGCAGTAGATCTACTGTCCTTGTTTCTGAGTGATAACATGATGAGCTGTGTCCTCTGGGACTCCTGAACACGGAGGGTAACCAACATGACTGGCACTTAAACCTAAATTAACAGATGTAGTGCTTTTACCTACTGAGTCCTTGAGGTAGGTCAGTGATATGCTTGCATTTACTTGGATAATCTATTCTCAAAATTTAAATTGAGGTTTATTTTCATATTCCCACATCTTTTATTTATTATCTTCATATCATGTTAATGTCAATTACTTACTGATTTTCATGTTTTTGTTTGTTTTATATGGAAGTGTCCTTCAATATGTTTTTGTTGTTAATCTTTTATATGTCTATTGATACTGGTTATTTTACAGGGCCTGTTTTGTATAATTGTACAGCTATATTGTAAATATATGTTTAATAATAATTAAAAAAAGATTTTTTCAGTCTTTTGTCAGTGAATGTACTCATTTGAATCCAGTCAAGCAATTCAGTAATTTATCGACAACAGATTTATATTATTGTTGTTTTAACATTTCCTTTAGCTTAATTTGAATGAAATCTGTGGACATTCTTCTTTAGAATAATTGTAAATCCTTGGTGAAATCAGATTTTATAAGCAAGCCTTCAGACACGAGGGAAGAGACCTTCAGTAAAACACTTTAAAAGTGCCAAAAATATGCTGCTGTTCCCACACTGTCTGCTGATGGACATGTTTTATTAGCATTTGTGATCATAAACTCTCTTCATATATTGTCAATCCATTGTTACTGAGCCAATACATGTGACACCTTGTTCTATGATTAGTGGCATCATATGATATTAACTGTTCTATGACACGAAAGCTGTAGAACACTATTTTCTTCACTACTTCTAGTATTCTACAGAATGATCAACTAGATTTAAATAGACATATGTTTATCTGTCAGGTCTTCCTAGTGATATTGATTGGCAAATAAGTTGACTGGTTAGGATTAGGATATACTGTTAGGGGTAAGAGTTTGGGTTTAAGGGTTGGTTTCATGTTTAATTTTGTGTTAGGGTTAGGATATATAGTAATGTTTTCCAACCAGGGTCCTGGAGTAGCCCCTGCCCTGCACATTTCAGTTTTTGCCCTGCTAACACACCTAAGCAAGTTGGACAGCATGTACTCCAGGACCAGAGTTGAAAACCTGTGATACATAGGAAATTAAAATATGGATGCAATAAAACACCAATCTGTTTTTCGGTCTCAAATGCACCTCTTGACACCAGGAAAAATTAGCTTTCAGACCCTAATAGAATGATCCACTTACACTATATAAAAAAACAATTTACACCACATTGAGAAATAACTAACATGCAGTTGAAATAAAAATGCCTTCAAACTAAATACACACCATGCTTCATGTGCCAGAGAGCTCAATGTCAAAACTCCCTACTTGCCTGAACATGTAAATTGTTCCCACTGTGTTTTACATAGATGCCTATGAGAAGTTAAGGTCCATTCAAAATATTTTCCAAAATTAAACATATACATTGGCTCATCTCACATATGCAGAATGATAGAAGAGTGACATGAGTGTGCCACCACAGTCACTAGAGTGAACATCAGAGTTGCTAGTTTTTCAGTAGAGATTTTTTGGTAGGATCTTATGTAAGAGCTATAGAGATGTGGGAGTTTCTGCCTTTGAAATGTCTACTGACTGACTTTCGGTTCCATCCAAGCCACAAAATACAATCTATATGTTCTAGATCCTGTCTCTATGATCCTCCACTTCCTTCTTTAACAGTTAGACTTATGGTGTTTTTAATGTTATCAATTATCTAAACATTTATTAATATAATTTGGTGAGAGATTATATGGGGTACAAAGTATGGTCCTTCATTGCAGTGGTTAAGATGCTCTTTGCTCCAATTTGCAATCATTTCTGCATCGTTTCTACTACAGTGTCTGTGTACACTTACTACACATCTTTATTTTTTGTCTAAGTCAGCCGTCTGCAGGAGTGAACATCAACCTTCCCACTTCTTTCTAACTGCTGAGTGTTAAAATTCCACAATTCAGCAGTTCAATGTCGTAATCAGTCGTTCCGCCCTTTCTTACACCAGCTGACTGGTAATAAATGTGGAAACAACTTTTCAAACCAACTGCTCCAATTTCTCGAGCAGTGCCTGGATCAGCATTTTTGTTTACATGAAGATCATTCTGGAACATTGTGCCACCTGTATCTGAATTCAGAAAAGTATTCAAGTTATACTATTCAGCAGTTTTGCCCTTGATCCATGTATTGTTTCTGTCTGCAATGTCCATGAGCATCATATCATACCTGCATCCACCAACAAATAACTCAACCTCCAGTTATCTGAATTAAACAATGACATCCACTCTTTGTTGTATTCCATCTTCCTGTTCTGTAGACATGTCTACTTTTGGTTATGGGTATAGCAGGAAGATGTCCTCAACAAAAGCCTAGAGCAGGGTAAATGTCAGAGGCATAGTGCAGCCTGTCTGCTTCACTCCCAGCAGCCTGTAGGCCATAAACAAGCTCTTAGTGGAGAACTAGACCATGACTATCATTAAAATGAGTGTCTTCTCCTTATCTAACCTGGCAAATGTGTTTGGGCTTTTAACAGCCTGCTTTTTAGACTTATAATCACTGCTATGATGAAGAGAGTCAAAAAGGTATTAACCATATTAAACAATGATTAAACAAACAAAAAAAGTTGTTTTTTGGGAATTATTATAGAGGAATTATTATAGAGGTATTACAGTAAGTACTGTAAATATGTCACTAAAATTACAACTCATCGTTTTCTCTTTTTTAACTGTAATGCAGATCACATGAATGCTTTGAAAGCATTGATACTGTCTTAAACTGTAAGGCAAGACAAGGTTATTTGTGTATACTTGTATTTAACTAAAATTAGGTATAGTTTATATAAAAATAAATTAGAAATATAAAATAGGAATTTAAAGAGAAAATATAAAAAGATAACAAAAAATATTAAATTAAAAATAAAATGAATTTACAGAAATAAAATAGTGTAAAAAACCTTTATAAAGAAACAGGTAATAGAAGAAAATAATAATCAATTATAAGATTATATTATAAGATTATAAAGACTAAGATTCTGTGTGTGTGTGTGTGTGTGTGTGTGTGTGTGTGTGTGTGTGTGTGTGTGTAAAAGTGTGTGCAGTGCTTGGGAAAAAATAATCCTAAAATGGCAATTACTGAAATTATAAAAACTTGGACAATCTGTTTCTAGTCTTTATCAGCAGACTGTTAAAGGCACCAATGCAGGATGCAGTAATTCTCCCCAGAAAGCAGATTGGTGGATTAAACTGTGCTAAAAAAAAATAATAAGACTGTAATTTTATGAAACAAAGTCTTATGGATAGATAAGACTAAGCAGTTAAGCACCTGCTGGTGTGATAAGAAGCAAAGACACTTTAAAGTTTGTTGAAAAAGAAACAGATGTATTATTAAGTTCATTGTTGCCTTCTTGGTGACCACAGCAGAGACTCCAAGGTTCCCCTCATTGCTGTGTGTTAGCAGTAACTAACAGCTAGCATGTTAGCAAAACAACCAAAACAACACACGGATGTTTATTAGAAAAGGCCTCCAACCACTGGGTTGTTCTATGTGGGGAAAAAAAAGAAATGAGAACAAAAATACATTTACAGAGGTTCACTGGTTAATATACTATTCTGTTAAACTGGTATTAATAGATATGACATTAGTCAAGTTTATCTGATTCATGTCACGGAACACTTGCCTCCCGCGAGTCACGCACCTGTACCCCATTTTGTCTGTGTGTATTTAAACTCACGTCAGGGTGTGCGGCGTCGTTGGTCATTGTAGATGTAATGTCTAAATGCAACGTGTTTGTTAGATGTATCATTGTGTTCGTTTAACGTCAATCGTTTCTTGTTCATGTTTATCGTTTGTAATGTGTGAGTGCCGCTGTCTTTTATGTTATTAAATGTTTGTCCCTGTCGAGGAAGTCTGTGTGTCCTGCCTCGCGCCCTGCGGCACTCGGGCCATCACACGTTACAATTCAGAGGTCATGAAAAATAAAGTCAGTGACAGAGCTGGATGTGCCTCTTCTATAATGGCCTTCACCTCAGTGCTTTGATATGTACATTTTCCTGATACTTGCCAGATATGTATATTTGACTGATATTTGCCCGTGGGCTCAGTGAGTGTGGAGGAGTTACAGTTCTTGGGATTTTCAGGAAAATTAGTAGGCCTTTCCCATTTTGCCATATATATACCCCCCCCCCCCCAACACACACTCACACACACACACACACACACTCACATACCTGGCACTTATTTAGAGAAAAGAGAGCATATTTCACATAAATTACAATGATTTTCTCTAGGCAAATGAAATAAACAGATGACAAGGCTGTAATTACATTAAGTCATCCAGGGTTTGAATGAAGGGTATAACTATTTCCCTAAACTCCATTTAAGCTGGTGCTCTAGGTAACCGTAGATGATCTGAAAGTAACCATGCCATTCAAAAGAAAAAAAATCTACTAGACATTTTAGGCTTGTTTATGAGAAAAAAAATCTAACCAGTTCTCAGTAATGAAAATACCATAAAGTGAGGCAGTGCAAGATTTTATGCACTGTAAATTTTAAATTTTAATGCTGGCTAACTGTTTAACTGTTACACTGCCAAACATTGACTGCTGCTTGCAGCTGGAATAATTTCTGAATTTCAAGGACACTTTGCATTTGGTATATGCAGTGACAGACCTAGACAGAAGCTTTATTTCATTTTTACTTATTTATTTACACCTCTATAAGATCTGTATTAAACTACAGACAGACAGATAGATAGATTTAATAAAAATTGCAGTACACAAGGTTTCCAGATAAACAGGAGGTTTCTGACAGAGGTCCTTTATCAACTGTGCAAACAAAATGCACATACATGTGTGTGAGATCCAGGTGAGATTTGAGACAAGCTGTGATATTTTTAAATGATATTTGGTCCTAATAAAAGGTGTATTAAATCACATTATAACAGTCCTTTTTTTGTAGATCTGACAGCATTTGTTGAAAACTGGTGAAAACTGATGGATTTCATTTCAATGGTTCATTTTGAGCAATCAATGGAAATTTATGCACTGCTGTACGCCATCATTGGAGGATCTTTGGATCTCATCAGGGCAATGGTAAACATACTTATTTTGTGCGTGCTCCCTTCACCATGTGTGCTGTACAGCCTGCCAAAATAGGTAGAGACCAAGGGAGGCACTTTGAACATTTAATTGTTCCTGTGCTCCTGATCATATATTGGCTTTGCCACAATAAAAGTGACTATCATCCATCTTCATGACAAATGTAAAACATGTCAGTTTCACTTTATACAAGAACCATGTTCATAGGAGTGCGTGACATCTAAATAAACCTAGATCTAGACTAGATGTTAATCTAGATTAAACAATCATCTATGTTTTTTTCTAGACTACATGTTAATCTAGCCTACATCTCCTCTGCTGTTCTTCATATATTCTCTAAGACAATGCTTTTTAGCACAAAGGCCTAAAGAGATGCATCTCAGAGCCAGCCATGCTTCCTTGAATTGGTATTGTGACTCAAACCTCAACTTCACAGAAAGAGCACACCTCTGTGGTGATAATTATCAGTTTAACAAAAAAGAAAAGAAAAGCATAGTTTAACCTAAAAGCAAAAACATATATATGTGATTTGCACTCTTGATGCCACGACTGCCCCTTCATTGATCCAGGTGTTACTTTTGCATGTGATAGACAGGTTAGACAAGGCCCATTAAAATCATTTAGCATATACCACCTTCACCTCCTATTTGATTGTGGTGCAACTATGTAACTGTAACTGTGTAACTGTTCCAGGATCAGGAATAGGACAATTAGAGGTGACTGCACTGCTACTGTAATAAGACATCAGTGATTGATTAACTGAGGCATTAATTCAGGTGGGTAAACTGTTGTAAGCTATTTTTTTGTAGCTTGTTCCCCCTCACTGGTGCTCTTTTAAATATTTTTCTCTTTTTTTCATTTTTTTGGTCACTATCATCCAGTAGACAAAATGAATATCCAGCAGTCATTGTGAATCTTGTTTGTCTTCAATCTCAACAGTTCAGGAAAGCATAATGCCTTTGCTAGACATCCTTGGCTTTCTTATGTCACTTGCTTAATTTCTGAAAGTTGTCAAATTTTTGCGGTAACAAACCAACTTGTGCTTATCTTGCATTTGGTGCTTCAAATAATATTTTACTTCATAAAAATACATGTTCAGTCTGGTATAAAAACAAAACTATGGTATAAGTGTACAGCCGCCAGAATATATCTTCATTATATCTACGTTGCCCTCAGGTACTGGGATATCACATCACTAGCTTTAAACAACTCCACTGATCTAAATCAAAACATGGCAACAACTGCTAATCTCGATAACTTTCAAAGTGGGCAATACGGGGTTGTACACATACGCTAGGGTGTATTTGGTGCTGGGTCTCCCTTCTACACTGTTTTCTAGGGCAGAATGTTCATCTACATGCGTAGAGATATAAAAAGGACCGAGCAAGGCACTAGTCCTGTCTCCCATCATCAGAAACAGAGCCATCTGAGGATGACTCATGGTCGTAGCGCAACTGCTCTCCTCCTCCCCAGCAGCCTGTCGAGTTTAGCTTTACTGTACTTTGCACACTTGTATGGCAACAAACACATAACACTAACAATCACCTCTGCATCCAAACTGAGAAGTGTTGTGTTGCTGTCTGCTTTTGGGCCCAGGATAGCCGCAACGTTGTAGAAACGCTGGAAGCAGCTGAGTTGCCAGTTGCTAAATTTTCTCAGTGCTTTATGGCCGTACTGTACAAATGCAATTGGAATGAACATGAACGACGAGGGGGAGCGTGCTAGATGCAGACTTTACCGTAATGTGGGATTCAGATAATAGTACCCCTATAAAACAGGAAATACCCCTGAAAAAGCCTGAAAATCCTTTTAGTATAGAACTATGTATGCCTTTTTAAATCGCTTATGGTTTCTGTTAGCGAGTGAATGCAGAGCCAATGTGGGCATTATCTACACACTCTGTGTTATTCACTGAGCGATTCATTGATTCATCTTTGCTCAGGCAGGATGTCAAGTGCTACTGGTGGGAGGAGGGTAGAGAGGCCCAGCCCAGATCAGCACAAGTGAGACTATTTGTTTAAACCAAAATGTTACAGACCTACTAGAGATCTCTTATGTAGAAAAGCATCCTTGATAAGAGGCTTTCAGCAGCACTTTACATTAAGTATTTAACTATGACATGAACTCTTAGGATGCCAGAATAACATTAGAACTCTGCAGTAGATTCATGAAAATAAGGATCAATCACAGAAACAACAACAAAAGAAAATTGTAAAATCCAGTCTTGTTTGTTTGATGTAGCAGAAACTTTAATATGATATAAAATACGTGTTGACTCAAAGCTGTAGCACAGAACTGCAATTCCAAACTTGGGAAACTCGGGAAACGGCAACTCCACTCCCAAAACAAAATGCTGATTACATTCTTGTGGAGTGATTGTTGACCACCTCATGTTTCACATCACAGTGGCTCTGATCACACAGCATCACTCACTATTCCATCAGGAAAATCAGGTTTTCGCTGTCAGATTATGCTTCTCGATTCCTTGCCCAGACACTCGTCATCTCACACCTGGACAAATCTGGCTCCCAACTGGCTGGCCTGCCAGCATGCATCACCAATCTACTTCAGATGGTCCAGAATGCACCAGTCTAACCTGAATGTTAGCACTACATATGCCATCTCTGTCTACTATCTCCCTGTGGCCAGTCAAATCAAGTCCCTGATGCTTTGCCTTCAGAGCATCTTAGGGTGCTGTTCTCACCTACAAAAGGTCTCACACCACTGGCCATGTTTTTATTGCAAATGATTCCATTGTGCAAATAAACAATGGTATTTGTATACCAGTATTGTATACTGGGTCTTATGGCATTTGTAGCCAAATTGATACTTGTACTGGATTTTTGCCTGATTTGGCAGTTGCTTTGGAAAAAAAAAAAAAACCAACAAAAAAAAACATCTGCCAAATGAATAAATGTAACATATTTGTAATTTACTTATAAAAAGTCCCTGGACTGATCTGGTATTGTGGGTATTTACACATTCATAAATTCCATAAGAAAATAATTAATTTCTAAGCAAATGCAGATATTCAGCTGCTTAACTATTCAAAAGAAACAGAATGTTTGATAAAGTTTCTATGCATCATAGGAATTACTCTGCCAGGAAATGATGCCTGAGTCATATCAAACCCAGTTGTTAAGATAATTAGCAGAGCTGTTGTAAATGGTTAGTTGTGTTATTCGGAGGAATTTAAAACAGTGACTTCAAAATGAATAGTTTGGTTGTTCTGTCATGGAATAACACAAGGAACATAGCTAATGCTCACACATACATATTGAGGATCATCGATTGCTCCTGCATGCCCAGGTGACCTGCCAAATAATGTTTTTTTCTGGAGATTAACTGTCAATGCAAGATGCATGCACACTGTTGACCTGCTACTGGACGCATATGTGTCCATTCTTGAAAGATATTTTTAAGACTAGGATTATTGATATTCTGTAAATACCTACAGGAATGTATTAGCCATATTAAATTTTTTCTTCTTCTTCTTCTTCTTCTTCTTCTTCTTCTTCTTCTTCTTCTTATTATTATTATTATTATTATTATTATTATTATTATTATTATCATCAGTAGTAGTAGTATTGATAAATTAATGTACTGTGATGTTTGATAATAATATTAATCGTGTCAAGCTGAATTGGCTGTTCCTGCAATTGTAGGGACTGGTTTTGTTGTGTTCCACAACTGAAAGTAGAATAGAAGGTCAACAGTACAACTACATTGGCCCCTCCCCCTGAACGTCTCCTCGTGTGTGTGTGTGTTAATCAATGTGGCCACACCCTCCCTGTGTCTCACACCTGCTCCTCATTGTGTCATTAGTATACATGTATAAATGTCTATCGTTTATGTGTCTGTGTTGTCGATGTTTGAACACAATAGCCTGCATGCTACATCATGTGTGTTAAGTGTGTAAATAAACGTATGTTTCTGTTCAACATGATTCGTCCCCGCATCCTGCTTAGCCTGCTCACGTCACAGAAACATCAACCGGTGAAAGATGCCTGGGATGAAAAGCAAAAAAAGGAAGGGTAAGAAGGGATGCAAACGCCTCCCAGAACCCTCGGAGGGAAGCCCTCCATATTCCTGGGCACATCCCTGACTCCCACAGCAGGGGAGAATGCAACTGGGGGATTTGGAGGGGGCCCTGAGTGTGGTCCAGGTGCAGACTTGGTAGAGTTGGACGAACCCACGTGGGGCTTCCGGGACTGGCACAGTGATGTCCAGTACTCGGAGTCAGACTCTGTAGGGTCCTGCTACCCTGCAGAGAGACCTTCAGTCATCTTGGCCTCACTCCATACCCCCACAACAGGTGATGAGGCCAATGGATGATTTTTGGGGCACCCTGGTTATGGTCCAGGGTCGGAATCTGCAGAGTCCTACAGACCCCAGCCGAAGTATGGGGATCAGCACCTAGAAGTGGACTCCGCTGGGTCCAACGACTACATGGACTACTATGAGGGTTAAGCAGACAGTGGAGAGATGGAGGAGCACAGTGACATTAGTCTGCAGTCGGACTTTAAGTATAATCGTGAGGAAGACCCATCAAAGGAGGTGGAGTAGGTCCTCCATATGGACCCTCTCTCTTATAGCGACACTGCAGACTCCGAGAGCGGTGAGCCTCCAGCACCCAAGGCTCCACCTAAAGCTTCACCCAGGGCATGCCACTCTGGAGCAAGCAAGCAAGCTGCCCCGGGCGGCTTGCAAGGAGGCAGCGTTGTCGTCAGAGGAAGTCACTCCTCCCCCTAAGGCAAATAGCCCCAGAGTGCATGTGCCTATACCTAAGCATTGTAGAGAAAAAAAGGCAGTGGCACCAGTGCTTGCCCCAGAAATGGGCAAAACAGCTGGTTCTCTTCCCGACACGCATATGCCAAAGCCAGAACAGCCGCCGCTACCCAAGACAGTGAAGAACAATCCCCCCCAGGCTGATCGGTTTTCGACTCAGCCAACGACTGGGGGACTGGCTGGGGTTCCATCTCCCATCCGTTTCCTGGACTGTTTTCCGACCCTCTGCGTGGTGCTGTGCATGTGCCTGTCTTCGTCACCGTGCCTGTCCCTGTTACATTTAATGTACCAATCACTTTGTCCCCCTTTGCATCTGTGCCCATCCCCGTTAGCATCCCTGTATCTGTCGTCATCCTGGTCCCTGTGCTTCCCCCCGCTGTCGTGCTCACTCTGGCCCATGTCGGGTCGCTTGGTCCTCCAGCCTCACCATTTGGCATTGGTCTCAGGGCCACAGCCTGTTAGGCTGGTGCACCAGGAGTCACGTCGTTGGGGAGGGGCTCTGTCATGGTACGGCTCCTCCCCCCAAATGTCTACTCATGTGTGTGTGTGTGTGTGTGTGTGTGTGTGTGTGTGTGTGTGTGTGTTTGTCAATATGGCCACACCCTCAATGTGTCTCACACCTGCTCCTCATTGTGTCATTAGAATAAATGTATAAATGTCTATCGTTTACATGTCTGTGTTGTCGATGTTTCAACAAAATAGCCTGCGTGCTACATCGTGTGTGTTAAGTGAGTAAATAAACTGATTTTTCTGTTCAACCTGACTGGTCCCCGCATCCTGCTTAGCCTCCTCACGTCACATGCATATAAACCTTTAAGTCTGCATGTCAACTGCATCTATCAAAATCTTCAAATATATGCATCAAACACAGAATATATATATATATATATATATATATATATATATATATATATATATATATATATATATATATATATATATATATATATATATATATATATATATATATATATGTGTGTGTGTGTGTGTGTAAATATATATATATATATATGTGTGTGTGTGTGTGTAAATATATATATATATATATATATATATATATATATATATATATATATATGTAAATAAATAAATACATAAATATATATGTTAAATATATATATATATATATATATATATATATATATATATATATATATATATATATATATATATATGTAAATATGCAAATAAGATTAAATATAATATATATTACCAGAAGGCAGTTCCACAGCATCATAACAGTCATGACTACCAAGGCAGCTGAAATTGTGAGAAAAGGAAGGAAAGAAAATAACATCATGTGTAGCAGAACACAGGTCACCCATGACCAAGCATGTTTTCTGCTTTAAATATGTCTTAACGCTACTTTACTTAAATACAAGTGTATCTTTTATCGATAGAAACATGCCTGCGACACTGGCTTACCTGTGGCAAATTTTTTTTTTTTATCAAACTGGAAAATTGAGAAAGACACATTGGAAAATGTAACTGTCAGGCTCACACGTCAGAGATTTTGGTCATGAGAGGTTTGGCTCTGTGGAAATCGCAGAGTCAGCATGGGCTTTGAAGGTTTTCTCCTGTCTTCCTCCTGGCACAGTGCCACTACATGCCTGATTCAGGTTACATCCACTCTGAGCACCATGCCATATGCCAGAGTTCTTGATTTTGAACTCCACATTGATGGGATAGGGATAATATTTGCATGCTGTCCTCTGGCTCCAAAGACAAATTAAGCTAGATGAAAGAAACTGTGTCATTTTTATTTAAAATAGGTCAAACATTCCTCTGATATAACGCCAGGTGGTGGAACTTTACATGTGGAACACTCACTAACACTAACTTTTTAAACTGATGAGGTAGATTTCAGTTTTGAGAACTTGGCTAAAAAGTTTCATTATTATTAGTTCAGTATAAAATATTACCAATATCTACAAATTACTTCCTGACAACATGACCACTGTTGTATGTTGGGTGCTTAACAATTCCCAACACAGTAAAGAAACAGACATTGTAATAAAATAATAGCAGCTGTTGTACCGGTCTATCAAGCATAGTAGTTGTTGAGGAAGGCAAATGTAGCATAGGAGACCTTGCCCAAGTATTATTTTTAGTATTAGCATGGTAGACCTGCCTGGATGGGGTATAGAGTCCCAGTCTGCTACATGGAAAGCAGACATGTTACCCACTATACTACACCAAACATGTCACTGCTGCATTAAGAGTGATCTGCTGCCAAAATATTCATTCAGCAGTTCAATGGTCAGAATTGACAAAGAGTTTGAGGATGTCTAAAACACAATGTGCCTGGCAACCAATGGGATAGAGTCTCTACACATCTACAAAGAAATAGTGTTCCTAATAAAGTAGCTGATTTAATGTAAAACAAATTTAATTTAATCTAAAACAACTTTAGCAAAGAAATTAAAAAAAAGACTGTTAAGCCTAAAAACAAATAAATTGCCCTTTAAATCTTTCTTGACCAGCATTAGGAAACTCATGGCAGGTCCCATTAAGGTGTTAGTTTTGCAAGTACAAGGTCTGTGGAATTTTATTAACATTTACACTTTCAGCTGATGTGACCCCCTTTTGGATGCTGTGCAATTACAAAGCCTATCTGACAGAATTTGAAAATAACAGGGCATTCAAAAGATGATACCTCTGCTCATTTAGACAGAAAACTAAGGCATGTATGTATAGACTTTAGAATAAATTGAGATGGAGAATTATATGCTTATATGCTGCAATTTCTTTTAGCACTGCCATTTTAAATAACTTCTTATCTTCTATATCTTCAGTTCTATAAAGCAAATTGCAGTAGTATACATATGTCAACATTTGCAATTCTTGCTGTTTGCTGCAACAATTAAAAAATAAAGCATTGTGCTGATAGTTTTACTTGCCTTTCTTAATACATCCAACTGGCTTCTGGTTGCAACTGAAGCTGTGATTTACATAACATTCTCATCCTACTCCTCAACATCTCAGTAATGAGATTTCCCGCTCATTATCGGTTTAAGCTTGGGCAAAACTCTTTGGCATCAGTATATAAAAACGTGTCCTTTTGATTCAGATTATGATGTGCATGGCAGTACCATAGGCTTTATACTAAGTTCTACTGCACCCAAATTTGATGCTGATGGCAATATGGAACACGATCCATTCGTAATGTTTAAAGTCAGATTTGTTTAGAATAACCTATTATTGGTTTGTTGAATGTTGACTTCATGTGATTTACAATTTTAATTATAATTATTTTATTTTAGCAGACCTTTGAAATAAGTATCTAAAATGGTTTTCAAAATCCACTCAAACTCAAAACGTTTTATCATATATTTGCCAAACAAGAAACCTCAGTCTGTTCATATAGTAAATTGGAACTATGCAAGCTTTAACAACTTGTACATATTTCATATCAACCCAGTCTCAATCCCATTTGTAATATAGTAGAGTATACAGGAGAATGTATTTTGTACCATAGACACATATCTTTTATTATGAGACAATATTAATATACAAATTCCTGTTTCAGGGGTTTTCTCATGTTATGTAACAGTACCAAAAACACATTTCTCATTTTATGTGACAGTACCATGATTGAGTAACATTATGTACTTAATTTTGTTTTCTGGAAAATTAACATAATTTAACTTTTTTTTAATGCTAAACTAACAAAGTTAAGATGAAGACTAGAAAAATGTAATTATTCTTTTTCTAACATGAGGAGTTATAGAAGGATGCGGAGATGAGTCGCACGTTTTATTGCACATATATCATACACATTGTAACACACAGACAATTAAACCCAGACAACACAAATTCGTAAACAACAGACTTTTATACATACATGATAACAACACAATGAGGAGTAGGTATGAGACACAGGGAGAACATGGCCACATTAACAAACACACGCACACACACACACACACACACACACACACACACACACACACACACACACACACACACACACACACACACACACACATGAGGAGACATTCGGGAGAAGGAGCCATACTGTGACACTTTTGGAATTAATGAAAATGAATGTCCAGTAGGTCAGGTGGTAATTGACAGGGAAACATATTTTTCTTTCATTGCATTGGAATGACAATTTATGATAGCTAAATCATATCATGCTTTTCTCTATGTTATATGAGAAACACAAAAATATTTCCTAATATCCGAGTATCAGACTTCAGGTTGTCCATGCATATGTTCTCTGGAATTCAAGATTGTTTTAATTCACTAAACTAACCTATAATATGTTTGTTACCATGGATGCTACACACTCCAATATCATAGGTGGCATCTTGACAATTTCTGGCCAAGCACCAAACCAAAAGCTTATATGCTTTATTTTAGGATATTTTATGACAGGTGTAGGGGCAGTGGTAGCTCAGTAGTTATGATACTTGACTTGTAAGCAGATGGTTGCTAGTTCAAGTCCCACTGCTGCCAGGTTTCTGCTGTTGGGCCCCCAAGCAAAGCCCTTAGCCCTCAAGTTGTACCCAATCATAACTGTAAGTTGCTTTGGATAAAAGCATCAGTTAAATGTAATTTTAATATTATTTTATCATTTTTGGTACCATGCAAAATGATACATAAATGAGAACAGTATTGACATATGTAAATGGTTGCAGGATACATACCTTTCAACCTTAGGCCTTTAAACTTGGTGTTTGCCATCCACTTAAGGCCTGGTTTATGCTTGACAAGTTTGAGACCCCTTGGTCAAATAGTTGGCATGCAGGCCCCAGGAGTACTAAATTTACAGTGCTGAGGTCACACACTCTAATATTTCTCCGGACCACCTTTAGCTTTAATTACGGCACACATTCACTGTGGCATCATTTCCACAAGCTTCTGCAATGTCACAACATTTATTTCTGTCCAGAGTTGCATTAATTTTTCCCCCAAGATCTTATATTGATGATGGGAGATTTGGACCACAAAATCTTCTCCAGCACATCCCAAAGATTCTCAATGGGTTTCAGGTCTGGACTCTGTGGCCAATTTGGCCAATCCATGTGGGAAAATTATATCTAATGCTCCCAGAACCACTCTTTCACAATTTAAGCCTGATGAATCCTGGCATTGTCATCTTGGAATATGCTATCAGGGAAGAAAAAATCCATTGATGGAATAACCTGGTCGTTCAGTATTCAGGTAGTCAGTTGACCTCATTTTTTGGGCACATAACGTTGCTGAACCTAGACCTGACCAACTGCAGCAACCCTAGATCATAGCACTGCCCCCACAGGCTTGTACGGTAGGCACTAGGCATGATGGGTGCATCACTTCAGCCGCCTTTCTTCTTACCCTGATGCACCCTGAGTGCTTCTTACCCTGAGTTCTACTGTTGTTTTTCTACGATTTGATTTCACCACATATTTAAGGGATCACTGATCACCATCATTCAAGATTTTTTAATAAGTAGCTATGGGTTGTAAATTTGCCTGGATTAACAAGAACATTGTTGTAATGAAAACAGACAATGAACCTGACCTGGAAACTCATCCCTGGTTCATGGACAGGAGCTAGGACCCCTCTTGGCATGATGATGCCAAAAATGGTCTAGTTGATATCTTATCATGATGGACTATCTGTCCAAGTCTTCCTCCTCTTCTGAGGTGTCATAAAACCCACAGATTGGAAGGTGGGAAGCTCTTTCCAGCCTGGTTATACTTCAAGGAACTGTGACTATAAATTCCATCAGACTCAAACCCTTACCAGGACAGCAACGTTTTTTTCATCCCACAGAGATATGCTCACAGATGTTTCTCTTTTCCACAGATTCACAAAGTAACACCTTACGATTTAAGATACTAACTATGATGTCAAAGGGTAATCACCTAGTAATTTATGGCTATTTAATATCATCTCCAAATTGTGATGTTCACTCCTATTATTTGATAAGTGTCTATTGTTTAATTATTCTGTTCATTACTTGTTCCTTATTCATTGGCATTATTCATGCTGATCACTTCATTTGTATGTTGCCTACCTCATGCTTATTGTAAACAAATTGTTAATAACTCCTAGTTGTGCTTACTAGAAATCTAATATGAACCAATTATACCATCAATAATTTGTAAAGTCAGTTTGTAACTTCTAGAAAATGGAATGCAATTAAGTTGATTATCCAATTGCTCCTCCAATCTCAGGGTTTGTTTTACAAACTTCATTCTAAGAGCAGGGGGTAGAAAAGGCTAGTAAATGTAGGATTTTTTTTTTATTATTGATTCATGGTGGATCTACAGGAATTCTTTTCACCCCATGATGATAACAAAGGCTATTGAATACGCTGAACCAGGCATGCCCTGTCCCCCAATATATACCTGGATAGTCTGACCCCATTCTTACTCTAGTACGAGTTTGGGGCTGGTTTCCCCCCCCCCCCACACACACACACAGAACATATCTGAGGAGACCAACACTCAAAATATTTCTTTTAAACTAAGCCAATAGCCTCTCACTAAGCGGATGTTATCTTAGTTTTGTTTTTTTTTTCTGTTAATTGGTTTGCTAATTTGTTATAGTTCGTATGTGTTCATTGGAATTTGCTCATCACAGCTTATATCTAGTTCACCTGGTTGTGTTGATTAAGACTGGAGTCAGAAAATCCTACCCTCAAAGACCTATGACTCTAACTGAGCCAGCATCAAAGATCCAATCCCTTGGTCCAAGAAGCCTGGTCATTTCATTGTCATTGACCTTCATTGCTCATGCACTGCTGAACCAGCAAAGTTGGGGAAACTGGACACTTTCAGTGCCATCCTGGTGATTTGATGGAAGATGGACACTCTCTCAGTGCCATCCAGACAATTTCAATGGAAAAGAGACACTCTCTTTCAGTGCTATCCTGTCTGTTCCATGGAAGATGGACACTCTCTTTCAGTGCCCTCCAGACAGCTTGAATGGGAAATGGGCACTCTCTCTCAGAGACAACCAGACAGTTTTACATGGTCGAGCCAGAGAGTCGTAAGCACAGGCATTTTCCTTTTCATGTTACCAGTTGGTATCAATAGTATTTAAATGTTTTTTTTTTTTTACATCAAATCAGATCAGTTAACTCTTTTCTGTCATCTATGATACAGCCTCTTAAATCGTAAAATTAGTTCTCCCTCTGGCTGCTTCACAAAAGTTTCCCCTTTCTCTCCTGAGTCTTCGATTATACTTTGTCATGCTCTTTTACCATGAATCTCGGGTCATTCCCACAGGTTGCTTGAGACAGTTTTCTATTTTTTTTCCCTTTTTTTTGTTTTATTTTCTTTATTAGCCTAGTTAGCTACTTTTTGTCCACCACAAATTGCGTTAATTTTGATTTGGTTCCATTGTTACATTTGTTTATTATAGTGATTCTACTGAACTTGATATCATTAGTATCATTAGTAGAATCTAACATCTGTGATGTTGTAATGTTTGATAGATGATAAATAATCATGTATTCAACTGGTGACTTTCATGAGTTGAGACTGAATTATTAATCATTAATAAATTAATTAAAATGAATACATTTTCTCTGTTAATCATATCAAATCAAAATTTAATTATATAGCATGTTTTACAACAGCTGTTGTCACAAGGCATCTTTACACATATACAAATCCAAGCCCCCCCAGTGAACAAGCCAAGGGTGACAGTGGCAAGGAAAAACTCCCTAGAGCATATGGAAGAAACCTTGAGAAGAACCAAGACTAAAAAGGGGGGGGGGGGGGGAGATCCTCCTCTGGTCAACAATGGTCACCACAATAATAACAATTTTAAGAGAAAAATAAATAATAATAAAATGAAAAAATAAGCAATTAATGTCTGTCTTGTCCAATTTACTAGAGGTCTTAGTCTTGTCTTGATGGTTAATCATGGTGGTGTCCCAATTAGCCTTATCAACTGTGAATGACAATTTATTAAAGTGTTAAAACCACTACATTGTAATACACAGTGGTTTCATCTTTGACCAGATCATGCTTTTTGTGATGAGGTCCATGGACAAATCTTAATACATGCTTTCTCTACTACCTGTCATGGTTGGCTCCTCCTAGCATCCTGTCGCCATGTTTTCCCTGTCTCATGTCTCAGTTCCTGTTCCATTCCTTGAGCTGGTTTTCACTGTTTTATTAGTTTCACCTGTTCATCATTTTTACCTTGTTGCCCTCTGTATTCATACCCTGTGTGTCCATAGTCTTTTTGCTGGTCGTTGTTTGTCCTAGCCCTGTTTTCACATGGCCAGTGTTTTGTTTTCCTAGCCTCGGTTGTATGTACTAAGCCTGTATTTATTGTTCTAAACCTTTGTCGTGTTTTAATTAACAGTATGGCTTTTAAGGTTAGAACTATTTCCATGTCCTTGATACATCAATCTGTTAATATTACCTTTTGCTATGAAGATCTTTCTACTGTTTTATAAAACTCCTCCACACCAGCCTAGGTCTGCGCAATAAGCCTATTGTCAAGCTCATCACCTCCTAAAGGCTGTATTTACTTCTTGTCTGCCAAAAGACTAAGGCCTTGGAAGAGTATGTGGAGGATGCTTTGAAGTTAGGGTACATTCACACCTCCTGTTGCTACATAGATGGGGGCTCAAGTTAGATGTTAGATAAACATGAGATGCGAATAAACAGGGAGAATGTCAGGGCTGATAAGGAGTGGCCCTACACTAAGAATCCAAGAGCTATAATCTGTTTTGTGATTTTGAAAATTTTTACAGTCAGTTTATTTGGAAATTCAGCTCAGGAACAACACGACTGATCTCAATTGCAAGGAAATTGCAAAAAGCCCCAGTGGTCTGATCAGTGGTCTGATTAATCTCCCTAAAGGCCTGTTTTACCATGTTCAAGCATCCTAACCTAGGTATCCCTTTCATGGTGGAGATTGATGATGAAAAAGTATTTCCCAACTGCTCCTGAAATCTCACCTGGCAGAACAAAACTTTTAGCCAAGAAACCTGCTTTCATGGAATGGAGACAATGGCTAGAGGGTACTTCCACAAGGCTCAGTACTTGGTCCTCTCTGGTTCTCCCTCTATACCAGCTCTCTTCACGAAGTCATATCCTGATATGATCTCTCATACAACTTTTATGCTGATGATACACAACTTTTCCTTTCCACCCTCTGACACTCCGTTTACTCCTCGTACCTTGGCAAGCCTAGCAAGTATCCCTTCATGGATGGCAGTTTATCACCTGAAGCTGAGCCTCAGCATATATGCTATATATCACTGATGATGTTTCTCCAAGTCAAGACCTTGGGATCTTACTAAAGACCTCTTGGATCACTACAACTGGAAAGGCATGCCACCTTGCAATAACTCCTCATAATGTTAACTTGAATTGGTCATGCAGGTTCCTCCCCTACCACATGAGGAAAATCTGGCCATTTTTCTATATGGTTCAGCACATGGTTCATGCTTGTTCAGTCCATTGTCATCATGAGATTGGACTACTGCAACTCACGTCTGGCAGGCCATCCCCTCTGTGCCATCAGAACCATGCAACTCATCCAGAATACAGCTGCATAGCTTTTTCAACCTCCCAAAGTTATCGCATGTTTCACCATTCCTGCATTCCTACCACTGGACAAATATAGTGGCTAGCATCAGATGTAAAACAATAATTTATGCAGAATAATAATCACAATATACATTTTCTACTTTTAACTATTTCTGTTTTAAAGTGTGACCTGAGAGGAAACACTGAATTAAGCTGAGTGTGTGTGTGTGTGTGTGTGTGTGTGTGTGTGTGTGTGTGTGTGTGTGTGTGTGTGTCCATGCTGTACCCATCGCAATCAGGAAGAGATGAAAACACATTCCAACACCCAAGAAGAGGGCAGCGAAACTTGCTAAAAAATTTAGCTCATACCAGTACATGTCTAAGAGCTATATGTGATAAGAGAGGAAAGTAGAGACATCTCTGAGCTTAGTCTGAACCAAAAAGAGGTGCTATCTGCTCTAGCTGCAGTCTGTACTCTGTATTATTTTTGCCATTTTACTTATCAACAAATCTATGTGGCATAAGGAAAAGAAACCTCAATGGCACCTACAAAGGCATAACTGGACCAGCTCCCATATACCTAAAAGCACTAATCAAATCCTGCTCTGCATCATGCCACCTTAGAGCTCCTGGCACAGCCCGTCTTGAACCAACATTCCCTGAAAACACAAAAAAAGACATGCATCAAGATTTTTCTCTATCCTGGCACCCTGCGTACTGCTGATTGCAGCCTCCTTGGTATATGGCTCACATTCCATGTCTTGCTGTTTAAACTGCTCATATTCCTGTCCATGTTTTTAAGAGCACTTTAGGTACTGCTCCACCATCAGACACAGACGGCATCTCTGTGTTTAGTGTTTGCACCCTTTTGAATTCAAGGCAAAGGGGTGGCGGTATGTTTTAGTATTTTAATACTTTGCGGGGTAAGGTCTGGAAGAAAGGTCCTGAGTCCCAACCCATCCCTGATTTCAGAATCCTACTGCGACAGTACAGATTGCATTGCTCACATTGCCTAGGGCTCAGAGCCTGTGGAAAGAACTGGGGTTGGGGATCTGTCGTGACCTTTCCTGGGGTAACCTTCCCACACCAGCGGAGGTCCCCATTGTATAACTACTTGCACTCCATCATCTCACCTGTATCTAAGTTTCTACTCATTAAACTCATTGACTAGTGTATATAAGCATTGCTCCAGTAGCTGTTCTTTGTGAAGTCTTTGTTTTTGCCTGTCAAGTTCCGAGCCACTTATTGTCTGTTTGCCTATTCTGTTTTGACCCGGTTCTTTGATTTGATCAGATTTACCACTTAGATTACAATTTGGCACAGACTGTTCTACAATTCTAATTTCTCTTGTAATCTACTTTATTAAACACGAGGGAATACTGAAACATCCAACATCAGCCAATGTAAGCACTGCAAACATGACCCATGTCTGAAATAAAACTATACGCTGTTTATCAAGTTATACACTCCTTGCTAATCTATGTATTATGATTGTGCCATTTAAGAATGACACCATGAAACAATTAGTTAATTTCCATAATACTGAATGATGCTGAATCCACTTACCACACAAATTAGCTTTTATAAGTGTCTTATGGCAGATAATTTGGGAACAGGTGTGCTCATCCACTTCACCAAGTAGTCATGTGACACCCCTGTAGAGTACATGGAGAGTAAAAATGAGGGGGGGAAAAGAGCTATATTTTCTAGGATCAAATAGGGTCAGATGTGTGAACTATTTTACATACTTCATGGTCTTGTAAATATTTTTCTTACTTGGAGAAACAAGACAGAATTACAGTATTTAATTAACTTTATATGTAAATGTATTTAATACGCAAATGTAAAAAAAAAAAAAAAAAAAAAAAAAAAGAAAGGAAATGTATTTGAAACTGAGAGGTCAATATTTTAAGTCAGTCCGGGTATATATAATTTCATTAGTACACTACACCATTCCATACAGGACTAAACTGAATCCAGCCATTTAAGCTTGTTGTTACTATAGCCGATAGCTTACATGCAGCTGAAGAATTCATGGTGATAAGTATACACTCTATGTTCTCCACTATGCAAATGTGGAGCCTCAATTTACTTAATTAACTCAACTATATAATTGACAAAGCTCAGCCAAATGCAAGCCTATTGCCTAAAACACAAATGAGCATTCCATATCTTTCTGAGAACACCCACTCTGTAATCCATTAACTCTCTAATTCATGGTTTGGTTTAAGAATATATAATGTAAACATTTTACATCAATAGACTACCATCAATTGCACTACCATGTGGAAATTAGAATTCACCTTCAGACTGAAGCTTTCTCTGAATCTAGACTGACACCAGAAAAATGTTCCATTCAAGAATATAATTTTGAATTTAAAATACTGTACACTTATCTTCCAAAAGCAAATCATATAAAAATAAGGGTACTTTAACTTTCACCACCAAGATATAAAGAATTATCAAATACGAAAACAACAAAATGATACATTCATTGAATCTCATAATTTGTATTAGGTATAAATTAGTTATAAATACTCACTAAAATCCTAGTTCAAATATTCTATGATCTTTAACTGGTCTCAGGAAGAGGTCCCAAGTGTGCAACACTAAATGAAGATTGAGTACTGAGTGATATTCACTTGCAAGCATAGCAAGATTGAAACAATTAACATTTGTCTCAAGACCAATGCTTTGATTCAGTACCATTTTTAATATGCCCTGGTTCACCTGGCCTTATCAATTCACCTCAGAGGAATCCCTGATGCTATCTAAAAACAATTCACTTAGTTTATTAACAAAGTGAAGTGTGTTAGAGGGATGACATAGACTGGTTGTATGTGCAATGCATGTGCACAGCCTTCTCTGCATGCAAGTTTAAGCTTAATGCTTGAAATTTTGACAGCATCATCGTTTTTACATTGCACAGATGTACAAAGTTATACAACTCTATACATTATCCACACACACACGGTAATGGCTAACCAAGTGGAAACAGTAGTGGTGCATAAACAGAAGAGGGCAATGGCAACCGCAAGAGATAGAAACATCAGGAACAAGGAAAAAGAAAAGCCTGAGAAATACCAAGGGCTGAGAGAAGAGCTGGAAAAGATCTGAGCACTAGAGTCTGTGACCCCCAAAATGGAAGAATGGCTCCAACAGATCTCAGGAGCAACATCCCAGATCTCCATCCAGAAGAGTGCAGACATGGGAACAGCTATGATACTACACAGGACTCTTAAGATCACAGGCCTCTGGTAGAGGACCCGACCTTGGAAATAAAAGACCACCAGTCCAGGTCTATTGTGGATTTGTTAAAATCTTTATATAAATAATATTTATTTCATGATTCTCCAAATATATAACAATATGGAATATTAATCAAAAATGTATCACTTGTCATATTCATCCATGGATATTATGATGCACGCACGCACACACACACACACACACACACACACACACACACACACACACACACACACACACACAAAAAGGATTTGCCAAAACGTTTGCATGTGCTTTGGAATGAACACAATCCATTTAAAACAAGTAAGCATAACAAAAAACCACCTGAACCAACATTTTTGCAATAATGAAAAAGGCTAAGGAGAAGTCAAACAGAATATTTTTAAATATTTAAAATGTCTGAAGTGAGAGTCTTCAGTCAAGTGGTGACAGAGAACCTGAATATGACCATCTATACCATCGTTGAGAAGGAGAGGGCAGTTCTGTTGAATTTTATTCCAAGTACAGTGTTCATTGTCAAACACTTCCAGATGAACTTCTGGACCATGGCGTTTACCTGAGGAGGCATGTTTATCTACCAATGTAGATATATGAAGTCAATGGAGAACATGGGGTTGTTCTCCATTGAAGCCTGGTCTAGGCTTCGTTTTTTTTTGTTTTTTTTTTTACCATACTGCCTTTCAACAGTGTCTTTTCTTTACCAAAATACAACTTTCTTAGATTTTCCATCTGTGATGATTTATTCTGTGCTTAGATTAATCAATGTTTTGTTCTTAGGTCTCTCACAGTCTGTCTTCAGGCAAGAAGTGGTGCTTTTGAGAAAAACAGCATGGAACAGGTTAACCCCTATATGCGCCAACGCCTCCTAGCGGGCCAGCGGGCGGACCCAAACAGGCATACTCGGATAAATTACTTGTTAACATCGAATATTCTTAAAGTACAGTACATTTATCAACATAACATTCCTTAACTTATACAAGTACCAATTTACCAATTTTCAGCCATCTGCATGCATCCGTTTGCCAGAAAGTACACACTGAAGATATCGTGTTTTTGGGTAAAATTTCCACAAAAACATGCCTACCCTTTTAAGTTGCCTTTTAAAACATTCTTCTGGTATAAGATAAGTTCAGATTTTGTCAGAGAAAATTCAAGTACCATCAAAACAACTGCATGACATGTTTAAATGGTATACGGAGCGTTAGTAAAGTTGTTTAATTGCGTGCTCACTTCTTTACGTAAAAGCAACGTTTTTCTTTCGGTTCAGTTCCTTCGTAACAAACCCAAACTACGCAAGCCTTTGGTTAACTGAAAATGCATGCTACTGATGTAAAAGTGTTCCTGAATAGAGCATTAGACCCCCCTTTTCTATTTTATATTGATTTTTAATGGCAATTGCAGCGCCATTGTCTTGGAGTGACAGCAATTCACACCTATGTGTGAACGGGGAAGGGGGCGGGAGGGTGACATTTACTTCCAGGCATTTCCAAGAGTTTTCAGGGCAAGTTGCATGATTGGCAGCAGTTTCATCAAATAGAGGAGGCTTAGACGAAAACATAGACCCCTCACTTGCCTTATTTAGTCAACCCTTTAATGTTTAAAGGTCTGTGCACCGTGTACTCTCAGAGCTTCAGTGTTGTTTGCAGATAGCATAGCGCATTGGTTTGATGATGTTGGGCGAAACACGTACAACCATAAGAATGATTTGATGATTTTGCCAATACGTTTGGACATCATGGAAAGGAAAAGACTTATTTTAGCTGAAGTTTGTGGAGTTGTTTGGGTGCTGCTAGCATGGAATAGCTTGGCTGCTAGCATAGACTAGCTTGGCTGCTAGCATGGACTAGCTTTAATGTTTGCATAGCAAATCACTGGATGTTTCCATTCACTGCTGGAAAAATTCGTAATCCTGCTACAAATCGTAAGTATAAATGAGAAAGTATACTATTTATGTACAGTATTACAGCATTTACAGTATTTCCCCCAGCATTTACAGTATTAGCTACAGTATTTTCCCCTAATGATGCTAACAATGATGCTATGAAGCCAATATTGTTGTGGAACTTACTAAAGTAACTTACTGTGATGTTTTAGCAAAAAGAAACATGCAAACAATATATAGTGATTAACGACTTTGTTTTCATTGAGAGGTTTTTGGACCCTTCAGAGAAGTCTAGGACACCTAGTGGAAAACATTGTGTAGATATTTTGTCATTTCATGTATATGCTCAAAACTCTTCAATTTATTAGACAAGACCCTGGTGAATCAGAAAACGCAGAGTATGAGTGAAAATCAATCTCCAGCATCAATAGACACATTATACACCAAAAAAAAATCAAAGGCGTTTCATGTTTTTTTGACATTTTCTTCTGTATTAGATGAGCTCAAATGGAACCTAAATGATGGACAAATAAGCCTGGATGTGAATGGATGTCTAATCACAATTGTCTACTTCAATTTGAATCCTGAATGATCATTGTGCTAAGTGTACAATTTCAGATACCTAGTGTTAAAGTGAACAAGTACAAATCGTTCAAAATTGATCTTAAAACTGCCAGTGCGTAAAGGGGTGTGCATGACATTTGGTGTATGGAAGACCAGGGCTTTCAGTAATCACTGAATAATTTAATACTAGATTATTATTTTATCAAAAAATAATGGAGAGTGTGTTTATTTGTTGTTCAAAAGTAAAATTCTTTTAAAGTATATGAACCACCTATATAGCTCTTGTTAATATAACTTGATGATGTTTTAATAGGTATTGATGGGTTAGCTCTTAGTGTTAGTCATTGGCTTTCTGCAATCATACCTGTTTGTTTATCATCCTGTATAATTATATTTTCTCTATTGATATTTTATGTGTCCCAGATTGGCAAAAAAATCTTTTTTAATTCAATGCTGTAGTTGAGAGCAACATCAGTATTTTCTGTTCTCTTTATCTTTCAATGCATTGTTTCTATTTTTGTGTAAGAGTATGTTTTACTCTACAACTTTTATTTACAATGAATGTATAATTTTTTTATTGACTCTGTACACCTCTTAATGTCTGTGGCATTTAATTAGTGTTTGTTTTAATTGACTAGTGATGTGTAAAGAGAGTTTGGATGTCAGGAGTAGTGTGCATAAATGTTATTATTAGCACTCAATCTTTAAGTGGCAATAATCTTATCTAGAGTATGATGAGCCTCATATTCATAAGACGCATAGTAGTTGCATGCCAATATCCTCTGATGATGATTATGATGATGTCATATTGTTTCATCTGCTCAGAGGTCATAATTAGGTAACAATCAGTTAGACCTTCTCTCTGTAAGAAAACACTCCACATTACATTTGTCATCAGGAAAAACAGTCCGGAAAAAAAAAAAACAGTCCAGCAAACAATGAAAAATGATGGCATAACTGTTATGAATAGTAACATGACTTTGAAGGATAACCTCACAATTACCAAAAAAAAAGAAGCACAAATATGCTTGATATCAATAATTAAAGCTCCGTGTTTCCTTTGAAATAATGATACAGGACTGTCTAACAAAAAAAAAAAAACAGTACATGTGGAATTAAAAGTGGGGTTTTTTTGGGTTTTTTTGTTTGTTTATTTTGGGGGTGGTAAAAGAGAGTTAAAGGTCAGAATATATCAATCAATTTATTCAGTTATCATTGCTCTGCAGTGTCTGTAGTGTTCAAAAGGCACTAAGGATTGCCTGTGTAATTGGGCATGTTTATTAGGCACAACCCAAGTGTCAGGGGTCAGATGGTCAAAACACAGAAGACAAGGAAAAGACACAGCAATTCATAACTGTGAAACAAACAAGGCAAAAGTCAGGGAATGGGGGAAGCACAGAAAAGCAGCTACAACAAAACATGACTTTATACCAAACCAAGGAAACAGGCTTCTACATACACAAATTAACAATGGTATAATCAGTCCTTGGTGAAGAAGACAGAAGGAAGGGGATACAATAACAAGACGGAGACAAAACATAATGAGGAAGGAGGAAATGTAGAGGGAAGTGCTCTATGCGAATAAATGAAGCTAAAGAGGGAAAATATGACAGCATCACTTTTATGGCATTTAACAATACTTAATGATTTATTAGTAGTTCTATCACCTAGAAATCGACAAACTACAAATTAGCACAAACGTGTCGATTATAATAAGAAATATGTCATTTTGTAGGCTCTTTATATTTTCAGCAGAAGAAAAAAAAAGTTTCTTTACTGGAAGACTTATCCACATGATTAAATGTAGGCACCATAATCTTAATCAGTTTTCACTTTGTAGCAGTTTAACACTTTAATAAATTGTCAATCATAGTTGATCAGATGAATTGGGGCACCACCCTGATTAACAGTGAAAAATAAATAATTTTATATAATTTATTGATGATTTATTCAATCACAATTGTGATTTATTCAAATGAAGCAAATGAAGTAACATAACGAATTAACGCAAACTAGATTTATGGTGGACCAAAATAGCTACCTAGTAAAAGAAAGGAAAGAATGAAAGAAAAGAAACACTATCCATGTAACCTGTAAGGATGATCAGAACAAGTAATAAAAAGAAAAATGATAAAATCTACATGTATCAAGAAGCAAACATCACAATTTAAAGATTATATTAAAATAGCACACATACAGGCTGATTAACAGTTGACATAGTAGGTTGGAATAACAAGTTATTAATCTTTGAATCTGTGGGACAAGAAACGTACATATGTTGGGATGAGAAAAGTTGGTTGTCCTGGTAGGTTTTGAGTATGATGGAATTTATGGCCATAGTTCCTTGAAATACAGCCAGGCTGGAAATAAATTCCTGCAATCTGTGGGTTTATGACAGTTTAGAACAGGAGGAAGGGTCAGAAAACCAGGTCAGCATTATAAGCCATCAGCTAAGCCATTTTATGCTTTTGTTGCTCAGCATCATGGCACCAGAGGGGTCATGGTTCCTGTCCATATGCTGGATGTGAGAGAAAGCCCACCATGACCAGACTGAAGTTTCATCAGAAGGATAATTTGTAGTTACAGTCTTCACTACAAATTTGTATAGGAACTCTGCACTAATGCAGCATGACTGTAGGTGTATGTATAAACCAAATTAAGAATTATGATTTAAGGCAAACACAACAGGGGTTCTTAAAGGGTCATACAAAGCAAAACAAAATCATAAAAGAAACTTGAAATACCCATGAACAACATGGAAACCTTACTGTGGTATTGGAAACTGGGGAGATTAGACTGGTACTGTTATTGCAAAACCATAATGGGGGTGCTCACCCTGATGTAGAGCCAAACCCACATCCCCAAGAATGGCAAACCAGGCCAAAAACAGCAGGGCCTCCAACTGATATGAGAAGTACAGAACAACTAGAGAGCTGGAAAATCCAACAAAGAGATAACAAACAAAACAAACAAATAAAAAACAGGATGCCCAACCAGGAACTAGCATTAGCCAGACCTGGGTAAATATAAGAGAGAACTCCTCCACATAATGAACTAAAAGTGCCAAGAATTTCCCACTAAGGGTGTGAAAGGCTAAAGAAAGCGAGGTAGAGAAAGGAAAAGCCTGCGAAATTCCAAGTGTTGCTAAAACTCCAGTGAGGGGTTGCGGGAAATTCTTAAGGGAGAAGGCCTGAGTTGACAATTATAGGAGAAGCACAAAGTGGCAAGAGTGACCCAACAGGCAGCCCTTGTGGTCTCTACCTGAACTACTGGCCTTGTTATTCATCAGAACACTGAACACAGAATAAGCAGAAAAGACTGTGAGTAACCAGGAGGACAGACTTGGCTAATTGCCCCAATTATCTTGGAGCCACCATCTGATGGTCAAATGTGGCCTAGCAGATGGCCCGGCCATGGGTACTTACAACAAAAAAACAAGTAATTCCAGAAATAGGTCAAAATTAAATAGATGTTTCTGTACTTGTACCTCAAATCCATGTTTTCTTCTTGAATTGAACATGTTTATGTGTACGGAAAAACTAACAATAGTGTCTTCATTGTCCAAGTAGTTGTGGAATACACTGTTTTGCATGTTATTAGTCAACAGACCCTGAAAACAATCAATTCTGAAAGGGCTATTACAATTGATCAGATAACACACCTTAAACCCAAATTACATCTTCACGTAAATAATTGGCCATTATTGACAGCACACTGTCCAGACGGATCTGGAATACAAAGGTCTAAGTAAGGCAGATTGAATATATTAAGGCATAACAAAGCTTTGCAGGTTGTAATTAGTCTCTGGAGAGATCAGTCAGTGAGAAGGTCTGCAGTGGATATATGCAGTGTTAATGCTGGATGATTCATAATTAAGGCCTCTAACGTAAAATTCTCCAGGGGGCTTGGCATTCAGCACTGACTATTGGGGCTCACAGCTCAAATTATATATATATATATATATATATATATATATATATATATATGCAGAGAGAGAGAGAGAGATTACTGTCCAAAAGTTACAGTACTGTCCAAAAGCACAGAAAAGTTTTACAGGATTTATGGTTATTTTAAATCTTATGTATTATTATTATATCAGTATCAGTGGGAAATATTTCCAAACATTATTTTTGCAACAACAAAAAAAAAGGAAATTCTACAGGGGGATTTTTCTATAAAAAAATCTTTAAAAAGTCTTTGTGGGCTTGATTAAACAAATATAACAACTAGGTGCTTACAATCAGTGACATGTACAGATTGATATATACTGATTAACTGAAACAGAAGCAGCTGCATAGAGGGAATAAAGCTGTGTGAGGGGCAGTCAAACTAAAAAGCCTAGAGTTTAATCTTAAAGTCTTACATCATGGCAATATACATGGTAATCATCCTACATAAACCAGCCTTCTCCCAAGATGAAAACTCATGGTAGACAGATGTTTCCAAATGTGCTGTCCAAGCTCTTTTGGAGAATTGCAAACAAACAGACAAACCAGAGGACAAGAAATGGGTCACCTATGGACACTGAGTACAGACGATTTGAAATACCCTCAGGCTTACTTCACATGGAAATTGGAAGATGTTCAGCACTGCTCTCAGCTCTGAACTAGAAAAGCCATTGGGACCCTGGTATAGCCATCTACAGTTCGGAGAAGGCTTGTCAGAAGTGGTTTTCAAGGAAGAGTTGTGACTAAAAAGCTATGGCTCAGAGGGAGAGATATAAACACGCGGATGGCAGCAGGTGCTCTGGGCAGAATGGATTATTATCTGCATTCAACAGTGAAACATTGTGGAGATTACCTGTACTTCTGTGGCTATATTTCAGCAAATGGAGTTGGTGATTTGGTCAAAATTAATGGCCCCCACCTCAGTGCTAAGAAGTACAGGCATATTCTTATCCATCAGAGAGGCAACTGATTGCTCCCAAATTCATTCACTGATGAGTGTCTGAAGTGTAATTGGTAAGGCAAGCAAACTGATGTTGCATGGTGAGATAATACATCACTTAGTTCACTCAGCCATCACTCACCTTCGTCAATCTGAATATCTGACCCATCAGACTAAATAGTATTAAATGTCCTGGAGATGTCCAAGCACATGATTCTCATTGTATTCCCTGGTGTGTTCATATAATAGTAGGCTCTAAGAAGCAAGTGCTAAATTACAATGTGAGCCTGATGATACAAACTGTAGGGGATTGTGGGAGTTCACAGTTAGGGTCTGTAGTCATTAAATTCCACTGTGTACCTTTTTTTAGCACAGCAACAATGCATAATGATATCCAAAGTGAGGACACCCACTGTAACATCAGAAATAAGGTGAACAGATGTTGGAGCAATTCTGATAGCTGGTTTGCACAAGAGTTGAGAAACCTTACCACTGGGAGGGAGGGAGGGATAGATGGATGGATGGATGGATGGATGGATGGATGGATAATTAATATTATGTTTTATGGTCTAGGTGACAATTAAGTCTTTGTCCTGTGATCAACAAAAGCAGTAAGGAAACAAATAAAGGTCATGGTGTACCAGTGTAGAGGTAAAACACAAATAAAGGTCATGGTGTACCAGTGTAGAGATAGGACCGACTGCATCTTAAAATCCTCAGATGCATTTGAGATCTGCTTTCCTCCTCCTCATTGCCAATTCCGAGATTTTCTGCTTTTACGGTTGATTGGTTCAGGGACAATATTCATTTACTGTAAAACAAAAATCCCTTCACATATTTTCTCATTTATTAGTATAATAAAAACTTAATCTCAGCAAGTATAAGTTTCAGAGTTTATTTATCCACTTGCTGCAGGAAAAAAACCCAGAAATCTAATATCTGGCACTTGACACAGATTCCTGTCAAATATTACAGCCTTCCATGTGAATTAGTGAAATTCTTTTCAAACAAGATTTGCAGTGGTGGACTAGAAGAAGTGAGATCTCTGTAAAGTGGCTTGAACAAACCACTACTGCACAATTGTATTCAGATTTCAAAAGTGTTGTGTTAGTGTTGTGTTAATGTGCTAATTTTTAATATTAATATAATTTTAATATTAATCACCTCCATATTTTTGGCAGGACTTTTACCCAATTTTCTCCTATTTATTCACAGTCAATACTACCTACATTTCCCTCTATAGCTTTACCTAGCTTCCTGTGAGTGAACTCTGAGACATGTGAAGCCAACTACAATAGCTCCTCTGAGATATGTGAAGCCAGCTACAACAATAGATCCACAGAGGCAGATGGAAGTATCCTTTCCACATAGAGAGCACAGCCAGTTATTTTCTTTGGACCCTATCAATGGATGGTTGTAATATCATCGGGATTCGAAACCACAACAATAGGGTGAAGCCTTGGACACTCATACTTATTGGGAGCCCAGGAATGTTTTTTCCAATTTGGTGTGTTTTACACCCAAAATCATTTGATTTGGCTTCAGTGTCTTGCAATGCAGTCAGGCTAATATGTACCTATGTCTGAAGCAGCTGAAGCCAACCATGCTACATTTTTGAACTGCTGCTTGTGCAACATGCTTGGCTGAAAGCCAAGTGACGCATGACCACCACTGACCACCATATCATGTATCTTTCTACCAAATGAGCAGTACTATCAGTTGTACTCTTGGGGACTTAGCTACAGACGATGGTCCCTTAGCTGATACTCAAATCCTAAATGGCCTAACAGCTTAATCTTAAAAGCTTTATGGCACTGATCTATAATAAAGAACTGTATGGATGACCCAATATTAAACCACTAGTCAATAACTACTAGTAGCTTTTAAAAGATCAATGCCAATAGGATACATTGATTCTTAATGAGACAGACCCAACCATTTTAAGGGATTCGACTCACTTTCTTTTTGGATTGTAACTTCATGTTTACAAAGACAACAATGGAGGCATTTAGAATGTTGTCTGCAACAAGACATTCCTGTAAAACTGCAACATTGTTCTATTGTACACAGAAGTAATGACAAAAAGTCTTTAGTGTCATACTACCACATGGAACTCCTTCCTTTTTTTAATGGGCATTAATTTTTATCCTATAATGGGAGCATCCACTATAAACCTTTGTTGGATTTTTTGCAACAGTATATTGGGCCTGTATCCACAGTATTTCTGAAATACATTGATGACATTTTTTAAAGTGCTACATTAACATTTAAGGTGCTCTAACTGTTTATTTATTCCTTCACTAAATTCCACCCAGCTCTGGAATATACATGGTGTATAGCACATCCTAGCAAGATTTACTCATCAATTTACATTTAATTACCCATAATGATGTAATGAAAACATGTTTTTAGAGTTTCAAGAATAAATAAAAAATCTAAAATATTTTTTTATTCACAAATATAAACAGACACTTGATTAAATACTTTGTAGAAGGCCCTTTGGCAGAAATTACAGGTGCATGTCTTCTTGGATACATCTCTACAAGCTTTGCACACCTGGATTTGGGCAGATTATCCCATTTTTCATGGCATATCCTCTCAAACTCTGTCAAGATTTTATGGTGAGTGTCTGTGAAGTGGCATCTTCAGGTCTCTCCACAGATGTTCAATAGGGCTTAAATCTGGGCTTTGGCTGGGCCACTTAGGGACATTCAGAGCCTTCCCCCAAAGCCACTCCACTGTCATTCTGTCTGTATGCTCCAGGTCTTTATCATGTTGAAAGGTGAACTGTCGTCCATGTCTAAGTTTGCATGTTCTCTGGAGGAGGTTTTCTTCAAGGATGTTGCTGTATTTGCTGCATTCATCAGTCCCTCAGTTGTTAACAGTCCCCCTGTCCTTGCCAATGTGAAGCACCCCCTTAGTGTAACACTGCCACTATGATGTTTCGCTGTAGCAATGGTATCAGCCAGGTGATGTGCAGTGCCTGTTTAGGGGTTTTTTGCCAAACATAATGCCTGCAGTTTTACAAATGATGTATGATGAGATGAGATGAGTTAAATTTTCATCTCATCATACAATAAAATATTTTTCCACATTTCCAGGGTCATTGACATGCCATTTAGCAAAACTCCAAATGGGCTTTCATACTTATACTTGGCTTCTATCTTTGCAGCCTGATTTCTGGAATGCTGCAGAGATGGCTGTCTATACCTTTTGGAGTTCTTTTAGAGTGACTTTGGGATCTTTTCTGTTCTCTCTGACTGATGCCCTTCTTGTCCAGATGCCCAGTTTGGCCTGATATCCAACTCTAGGAAGGTTCAAAGTTGTACCAATTTCTTCCATTTCCAAACTTTTGAGGCTCTGTGGTCCTGGGTCCAGTCAAAGTCTTATATATTGTTTTATATCCCTGATCTATGCTATGCCATAATTTGATCCTGGAGATGCATAGACAGTTGCTTGAACTTTGTGACTTGCCTTGATGATATAGAGTAAGGTGTTGGCCCTCACTGATCCAAGTATGTGTCAATCAAATTGAACAAGTTCTAGACACATCTCAAGGACAATTAAACCAAACAGGAAACAAGTAAGGAGGTCTGAATACTTTCTGAATCCATTATATATATATATATATATATATATATATATATATATATATATATATATATATATATATATATATATAATTTTTCAAAACTCTACATCTTTTAGTACAGTACTGCAGTGTACTGTACTAAAAGATGTAGAGATTTAAAAAATTGTAGTGACATACATATGGTTTCTGGAGAAACGGGACTTTTTGGACAGAGGTCATTCATCAGCTGTGCAAGTAAAGAATTAGTAAAATTCCTAAGCTCGTCCCCCTCACCATCCACTTTTATTGGTCATGTGGAGCTTACTGAATTCTCCACTTTATTCTTACATCTATACTGAGCTCAAAGAGCCATGTTAAGCAAATTGCAGAAATAGGTCAGTTTCAGTTCTCTAACAGAGGGAGTGAGACATGACCCTTGAGCCCATCATTTGGGGTCATGCTGGAAGAAATTTCACTGAAATGCAGTAGCTAGACTGAGCTCATGTCAAAAAGGTCCCACAATCAGCTGTCTGCTTTTTGCTTAATGAAAAAGGTTTTGGTGAATCCTATGGAGACAGTATCATTCTGTGTGCAAACTTTCAGTATTAAAGTTTTATACTCTTATGGGGGTCTATGTATGCCATTAGTAGTCTATCTTTTAAATTACAAAAAACTTCATAATCATAATTATCATAGTTCCCTCATTAATCATAATTTATCATTCAGTATCCTAATTTATCTTCTGCATCCTTTGGACATTTCAATAAATCATCCTATTTGTTTGTTTCTGATAGCCTTTTTGAATTGTTTTCATCATTGTCCTGTGCAGTGTCTCCTGGGATGCTGGTATTACTGAGATCTTTCAGTTGCAATAGATCTACCATACATTGTATTTAAACACATTTGTTATCAGTCACATTATGATTTTCTTTTATAAACCCTCACTTTAAGTGACAAATTGCATCTTTAAAACTGGCTTTCATTTGGTATGTAAAATCATCAAATTAACTGGATGCTTTGACCATTATCTATGCATATATATTCTTTCTGAGTAAGAATTCGCCATTCATTGGGGTATAAAAAGGAAAAAGAGAGAAAAAAAGACTAGAACTTTTGCATACAATTTCTGGGAATTTATATGCATATAACCCATGGTCATCCTCCTTAAGAAGGCGACTGTATCATTAGCGCTGATTGTCACGGACCTGCCTTTATCTCAGGCTCTCCCTAGGGACCCATAATAAGGTGCAGCCATGCACTTCCCAATATATCTGTCACTGATTACAATGATTAATCTTATCTCTGCTGAATATCTTAATCTAATTACATGTGTGTCTGTGGCCACTGAGGAGTGGAAAACACAGCAGGTAATTAAGTTTGGATGAGGTGCAAGGGGAGGATGCAGCTCGTCCACCAGTGATCTTCTGGTGATTAACTGCCTATTATAGCCTATTCTTTTACAAGGGTTTCTGGAATTGAGAATTGTGGTGATGTTAATATTTTGAATGCACAGTAACAAAGGGCACAAATGAAAAACTCTAGCTTCTATAGCATGTCATATTCTATATGGATAGTAATAATGAATACCTTTGTGCATGAACTGAATTCAGTGATAAGTGTCCTTAATTTTGAATGGCTTGCAATAGGCAGCAATAGGTATGACACTACAGTGTAGAAATATGTATTGAATGAATGTATGTTTGAATGAAATGTGTTCTCTACAACAATAATGCCCAAACAAAATGGACAGAAAAAATCTTGTCCTATTAATAAAATGGTCTCTTACCATTTTAAACATTCCTGTCATAATTAATTATGATACCACTTCCTAAAGCTGAATTATGTGAAAGGTAGTGGTTTAGGAAGGTAGTGGAATTCCACCACTACCTTTCTAAAACCAAATTAACAGAAATGACTTGTTATCACCTTAGGCATATAGTTTTGGTTTGGACAGATTCTTGCTGAAGACTGTTTCCAGAGTTTCAATGTGCAAAATTATTAGTCTTTAGATTTGTGTAAGGAACATTTTACCCTTATTCACTGATCAGAGTAAATGTAACAAAAAAAAAAAAAAAAAGACAGCAAGGTTATTCCCTTTTAAGGTGATCTACATTTTTACCTCACAGCAGCACATAGCATGCCTTTTCATCCCAACCTTTGCTATGGACAGATTGTCTGCCCATAACACCAGTGTCATAAATATCATTTTGAATGATTACTTCAAAATTGGGATTGTGGTTCAACTGAAACCATCCCCTAAATTTAGGTGTCCATTGATCAGGACATCTGCTGGGTTCAATAAATGAATTACTTTAGAAGAGAAGATGGCAGCAAATGTCTTTGTGGTGTGATGCATATGCTCTCATTTGTTCTGGTATCCAGAGACAGCAGTGAGGGCTGGGGGTTGGGGGTAGATGCAGGGTGGGAATTGATTTCCTCCCATATTAGAAAATTGTTATTGCAAGGATGTTAGCAAAAGAATGGAGAAGTGACAGACATTTTTCATCCATTACCATGAGCAATACGATGGTTCAATATGAGGCAGGGAACCCAATTATTTTCTTCATACTCCATCAGGCCGCAGTCTACTCCAAACGCATTAGACAGATCTGACGCAGAGCACTGCAGGAGAATTTAGAAAACAGTCAATGGCTAAATTATTAGAAAGCCCTGCAAAAAGGTTTACCTGGCAAGGGACCTTCGTTTATCTTACACATGGTAATTTCTGACAGACATATTGTTTTAGAAGTGTAATATAAGAATTGCAGATGAATTACAATTCTAAGCAGTGTCTGTGGATGTGGTCTGAAATGGCATCTAAATTATCTGAGATTGTCAGCAATAGCACCTACTTAAATTTTCTGCTCATACTTAACTAAATATAGTACAATAGTTGTTATTGTTTTTTTGTTTTTTTTTACAATTAGTATGAACGTATTTGGTCATTTGGCAAAGTACAGGTTTCCTGATTATTAGACAAACAATAACTGATATCACTGTATGCTATGCCAGGTATCGCTTTGTTGACATAAAAGAGCACACCAATAGATAAAGGGCCCTCTGAGAAAAGAGAGGCTAACAGGCTCATGAACATGTTCAAGTAATCACGTGAGCAGGCATTGATCTTTTTAGTCTTCTTCACATCTGACATGTTCATCCACTTTTTGTCCTTGTCGAGTTGAAAGTGCATAAATATGCAATGAGCATTGTGGCAGGGCTCTGAAATACAACTCCCATATTTCCACCACTCCCTTAACTATGAGATGGAGGGACGGGGGAGGGGAGGGTCACATTGTCAAGTTTGAGAATCTCCCCTTCAGTCGACTGCAGGAGTGAAGGCACTCACACCAGACCTCTGTGAGAGTATGATGGCTGCGTGAGTGACAGGCCATCAGTCTTTAATCTGCGGTGGCCCACCGACTGCCAAGGGTTTAAAATGGCCACCAATGTTAGCAGCTTTATCAAGTCTGACACTCTTACCATAGCCCTGATCCCGCACATATGGCACCCGGCGCTATGTCACCATTTGTCACCAAGGCGGCCAGAGTGACAGTTGCTATGCTGGCAGAATTCCAATGAGGCAATGTGGCGCATTTAAACATATACTACATTTGTGCATATCTGCTCCCCATGGTTCACCAAAGACATATGGATCTTTTCCAGGCTCCCAGTGGAATCTAACACTACCTCGGCAAAAGTATGGAACACAATGCTCTTTAGTGAGTGACAGCACCAAAATGCCTGTCTCCAATGTCCCTATCTCTCCAACTATATGTCCCATTAATATAAGTCTCCAGCTCACAGAGCATCAGCAAAAATGTCTGAGTAAGCAAGACAAAGTGGGCTATATTCTGCCAAAATGGATGCAGATGAGAACCTGCTGAAATTGTGTCTGGGGTACACTTTTGTTTGTATGCATCAGTTAAGAAAACTTACCCTGAATTTGAGAGAACTACTGCCTCTGAACTCCAGCTTGAGGAGGCCTCCTGTCCCATCAGACTCACAGTCTCAGCTAATTATTGGGTCTTTCATGAGCTGAGCTGGGTGTGCAGAAACAAAGAAAGCACAACCCTCAAGTTGATGTGAGGTGGGGGTGTCTCCAGGACCCTAGTCAGGGAAATGATCTGATCCTGGTTCAGTTTGGAGGTATTGACTTAATATGATAATGTGATGATAAGATGTCCTGGAGATAAAGAATTTTGCCTAAAGGCAAAGCAATCATTCCTAGTTCCAAATAATGTTTTGAAAGTATGTATAAAGATACTTATGGTTTTCTATTTTTCATTTTTTTATCATCCCCACAATACTAACCAGTAAGCAGATGTCTGAATTTCATAGTATTAACCTTTTTTTTCTTGTACTGTAAGGCTTAAATGTATATTTTCTTTACTCATCAGAGCATTTTAAATTATGTTTTTCCCTAGAATATCCATTACAGTTCATTCCCCATTGCCATGTAGAGTGGTTGCAAAATATGCTGACCCAATATAATTAGACAGCAATATCCCGGCAAGACACATCCCAGTGGTCAAAACTGATTGTCCTACAGAGGGCTCTGTCAGCAAAACAAGGAAAAAAAGAGAAGTGTCATTTCAGCATGACCTACACCTTAGGCCATACAAAGCATGCAAAAATGTTCCCCATGGATCCAAGCATGCCAAGATCATTCCTGACAGTTGTGTGTTCTGCAGAAGGATGGATTAACGAAATTATACCAAGATTTAATGGGTGATCGGACCTGGTAACAAAACAGATCCTTCAAGAATGATTGTGTTCAGTGTAGGATTTTACGACAATATGTTATGAATGCACACAAGCAAGACTGTCTGATAATTGTATGATTCTCTTATGCAGTGTGTTTCCTCCTTTTTGCAGAAACGTAGATCAGTTCTCTATAGGCTCAATTGTTCTATTGATATGATCCTTTTGATCTGCACAAAATATGAATATTTTCATATTCAAAGCAAATTATGATGACTTGTGAGGATTAAGTTGAAATCTTTTTATTGGTTCATTAATCAAAGAAATTGTGCATTTCAAAATGTATTCTCTTTCATCTTAGTAGAAAGAAAGCCTGGAGCTTGTTAGCTTTTCAGTGGAGTGCATTACTTTCTCTATGTAATAGTGTAGGCTATAATCCTTTTTGCATATTGCAGAATAAATATTAATTATTAATCATTTACAAAGTCTTAGTTATATTCCTTCTTCTTTTTTATTCTGACATATTCACTACTACTGTAAGTCAGGATGGTCGGTTTTGGAGATGAATATGTATGTATAATTGTCATGTAAATTCGAAGGTAATATGTGGCCATTGCAAACAACCTCTACCATGACAGTGGAACTATATACTTGCATATGAACTTATCATATTTGACCATATCACTCTCTGAAACATTTGAAAGAAACTTTGTTGAATATTTATTGCTCTTTTATATAACTTCAGAATGTAGATGTCAAAAGTTATCTGAAGTTTACACCTGCTAGAAGTGAGTCTGTATCTACACATTAAATTGTAAGTCTGCTGAAGTTCTTCTACTTTCACACACTCTGATGAGGTTGTGGAGATGACACTGTTATGAACTTAATATTCTCCTTTTTGTAAAATGGAATTCTCCAGTTTTGAGGGTAAGCACTGTGTGACTGAGGTAAATGGGTGAAAGTCAACAGGGTCCATGTTGGATAAGTGGAATCCAATAGGATTTCTGCAGGATGAATGAAATCTAACAGGATCCCTGTAGGATTAATAGATAGCAACATAATTTTTGCAGTCTAGCAACTACAGGCAGTAGAGTGGAAGATAACCTCATGATTTAAAGGATTCACAGAAAGTAAAGGAGCTTGTGCTCAGATGTCAAAGTTGTTTCAATTGTCCCAGTACAGATTTAAACAACAAGGATGCAGGAGAACAAGGGAATCTCATGTCTCCTTGATGTGTTGCTGGTGCTCCAGGGACAAAAAAAAGTGTGCTTATGACACACAATAATAATTGCATGTCATCAACTTCAGAGAGGAGGTGTGTATTTTCCCCACCTCTGTGTAGGACTTCCAACAAGCAGGATCAGGATGTTTCATCAGTGTTCTTTCTACCTTGTTTGTCAGAGAAACAAAGACAGCAGTGTTAGGCTATGAAAGTTGCCTCCAATTTTGTCCTGCATGGACAAACAGTCTTTTAGAATTCTCTTCAGCTACATTGTCTACTCAGTGTCTCAGTTAATAATGAATATTGGAGACAATCACAATCCTTGATCATAAAGCATGCTCCTATCTGTAAAAAATTATGTTTATTATTATTATTGTCATTGTAAATGGTTTGGTGTCCTGTGAAATATATACATTATTTTCTCACCACAGTGTGTTTTGAGCTGGCTTTATCAACTTACATTCATGTACTGACTTCTTGGGTGATTATATAGTTGTGGCTCTTTTTGCTTCAATAGCTGTGTGATTGTGTTTTCTCTCTGCTTGGTGAGGTAGGCTCTGGGTCTTTATTTTACTACTTGCTTGGCTATGTCAGTTTCAGTCTTGGTTTGGTAATTAGTAACTGTACAGGTGTGCTCAGTAGTACAAGTGCAGTTTCAGGCTTAGGTGTGAATTTTAAGGGAGGTACTAAGACTGATATATTAAGCGTGTAGCAGTAGTATGTCAGTAGTAACCGAAGTGGACTGGGGTGCATGTAAAATAGTGGCATGTTGGGATGCAATGGCTGGCAGGGAAGACCTGATAACAAAGAGGGGTATTTCTGAATGAGGTCTGTAATGGCAGACTCAGGGCCAGGGAGTAAATGAGTCAATTTCTCATCTGAATTTAACAATGCTTCAGAATTGAGTAGAAAAGCCCAGGAGAGACTATACCTGCCAGTCTGAGGTCTGTCTGCCTCTGGAGAGTACTTGGCGGGGATGCAGCAGGAGACCATTTGGACTGAAACAACTACAGGACGGGAGGACTGGGACACATATGAATGGGAGAGGTAAGGTTTTAGCAGGTTAATATGACAGATGCAGGTTTTTCCTGTTTTTTTATAGGGTCACAATCACGTAGTTCATGTCGCTTATCTTGCCAAAGAGAACACACATAATCTAGAACAGGTCTAGTACCTGTAAACAGCTCAGGGGAACACCACTGTAGAGCTTTCAAAGGCGACCGTATAACATAGCTAAAAACAAGGTTGGACAGACTAAAACCAGTTAATTCTTGCACCACTACTTCATCCCGCACTGGTAGCTCAGTGTTTAATGTACTTGCCTAGTAAATGAAAGGTTGCCTGTTCAAGCCCCACTGCTGCCATGGTGCCACTCTTGGGCCCCTAAGCAAGGCCCTTAACCCTCAATTGCTTAACTAAAGTTGTATTCTCTCATAATTGTATGTTGCTTTGGATAAATGTGTCAGCTAAATGCAATATGTTCTTGAACTTTTTTGTGAAAATGCTCGAGCATGCCCTGAGACTAGAGGTGATAAGCACTTAACATCTGATGTTTTATGTCGAGCTCTTGCGTCACCTGTGCGAACAGTTCTAGCCTTGGTCAGACTGTACTTTAAGCTGCCCAAAAGTGGTACAAATATGTGCCGGAGCTTTTATGGCAACATTGTTGCGTAAGTTCTGAATCGGAATGGCCTCAGGGAATCTAGTAGCAATACACATCAACATAAGCCAGTAGCTATTCCTATAGCAAGTCTTTGGGAAGGTTCCCATGCAATTGATTATGATCAAAGGGCTCATGTTATTGGAATGGGATGGAGCAGGGCAGGCTTGGTTCAGATTTCCCACTGGCTGGTGTGCATGACAGGTACAGCAGTACTCAGTCATGTCAGACCTTACTGAAGACCAATAAAAAAAACCTAAGCAAATGCTGGAGGGTTTAGCATGTACTGAGATGACCAGAGCAGAGGTATTCATGAGCCAAAGATAAAACCTGAGAATTAAGACCCAAAGGAACAGCTATCTGACACACAACTGAGCAATCATTTAAAACATGCAGAGGAGACCACTTCCTCATCAAAACATAATTCTTTATAACATAGCAAGTGTCAGGATGAGAAAGGTTAGTGGTATCAAAGCACTAGTATAAGGAGGGATCTGACTTTTGGGCAGCAGTGAGTTTTGCTAATGACAGTAATAGGATAAGAGAGGCATAGGGCAGAGGAAGTGTGTGACTCACTCGCATCACCCTTGATAACCTATTCCTCATTCCCCACTAAGAGACTGTCCCTACCTAAAAATTAGTCAGAAAGCTCTATGACATCAAGGAACTTTTTTCTCTGTGCACAAGTTAAAACACAAGTAGGGAACAATGAATCAGATGCTGTATTTTAAGGTTTGGATACCATCTCAGGGCTTGTAAACAATCTGTCCCCAGCCAAATCATTACCAAGTATCAAAGCCACTCCACATACTGGCAACTGTGAATACACCGCTACCATAACAAGTTCCTTAATATCAGCAGTTTCTAGAATTACCATGTGCAATTGCATGCAAGCAACACCTAGATCTTCCCTGTATCAAAATGTCACTGACAAAGCTCTTATCCAAAAATGCTAAGAATGTGTCCAGAAAAGAAGCTAGACTAGAGACTGCAAAGCATCAGTGTCTCCTAAGATCTGTACAGAATGTTCCAAAGTCACCAGAATCATTAAACAACGCATACCCAATGAAAACAAAAAAGTTTAAATAGGGATCTATATTTGGGCTGTACATGGTATTTCAGATTAATAGGACTCTACCTTTCAAAGAAGCAACAGCATTTATTTTCTGTATGTTCATGCTCTTTAATGCAGGACACGCAGCTATGGAATGCCCACGTTCCTGGCAGTAGAAACACTGACAGGTCACTGAATCAGTATTTATGTTCTGGGGGATAGTGGAAATTGTAGACGGTGTTTTTCAAGGATGGGAGTTCTTACTAGATGAAGGGGGAGAAAAAAATCAGTTTGTTTAGGTATATGGCCAGCTGGGGTGGAGAACAGTTCTTAATCTCCTCTAGTAGCACAAGTTCCTTGAGCTCCTCAAAACTCTGAAAGTAGCTGGCAGCACACCACTTGTCAAATAACACTGACTTCTCTAGAGCGACCTCCACAAAAGTTTGGCAGTTTTTATAAGACTATAAAAATTGTGCCTATATGCCTCCAGTACCAACTCATATGCTCTGAGTACCGAGGCCTTCACAACATTATAATCCATGCCCTGTATTAGAGAGAGAGAATATACCTCTGCAGCTTTTCCACTTTGCTAACACTGTAATAGAGGTGACCATAAGCTATTAGGACAATTCAGCATGTTCGCTATATGCTAGAAAACAGGAAAGCAAGCATGTACCTCATTCTCTCTGAACACAGGAGCCGGACTGATGTGGTGACTGACATCAGAAGTTGGGTATGCTTCTGTTGTCAGTGAGAATGAGCAGAGACATTGGCGCAGCAGGTAGATCTCCATCAGATAAAACCAAAGCAGCAGGTGCACAAGGAGAGCACCTGCTGGCGTGGAACAGGCTTTCTGTTCAGATGTTCACACAAGTTAGATCTAGGCACAAAGTACAGACAATTGAGCTCAAGGCTAGCTTGATCAGCACTGTCATAGACTCTGTTATGGTGACCAGATTCCATAGGATGACATTGCAGGACACCGATGCCATCACTGGATGTTATATGTTACTACCTTATTGTGATTATTGACTGTATTTCGTATTCATTGTCCTTTGCGCTTGTGTTGCATGCTATTGCTGAAATATGGAATTCCTGAGGTAACATGAAAATGTCTTTGGATTTTTAGGTGCATGTTTTGAATAAGCAAAAATGTTATAAATGTGTTTGCTAAATAGAACCAGAAAGCATAGAACAGCTTCAGTGATAAATGCAGGGTATTATTTTCATTGTTACATTCAGGTGGTGTTTTAGACTCTAAAATGCTTAGGTGTGTTTTGGGCTCTAAGGTTTCCTGGAGAATGGATGAATAGCCTGAATTTTGAACAAAAATAAAGATTATAATGCATTTTGCAGGACATTTGAAGTCAAGTGCTAACCATCACAATAACAAACTGAGCTGAAGCAATACATTTGGTACAGCTCAGTGGAAGTGGATTTCAGTGGAGAACTCACCACAAGAATTTCAGTGTGAGGCCTCTACATGTGTTAGAGTATAGATATACTCATGAATTTTCACTTACCCACCTGAGACAGCAATTTGAACTGCCTACAAGCTGTAAACATGGAACACTATATTACTCAAATGCTCAGTCCTTTAGAATTGAGCTTTTTATATCCAAATACTACAGACTGTGGGCTGAGTAATGGACATTTTACGCTCCCTAAAGTGGTAAACGTGACCAGTCAACTTGCTGGGGAATTGGGTACACTGCTCACCATCTTAGACCCAAGTGGTCTGTCCCAGAGCAACACACATGGGGAAATTTACATGGGCACCTCTCCACACACACATACACTCACACACACACACACACACATACACTCACACACACACACACACACACACACACACACACACACACACACACACACACACACACACACACACACACACCACCATCATCATGAATTCACCATGAATAAATTGAGCATCACATGAGGGAGTATAAGTTATCCCTCAAGTATAACTTTGTGGAATATTTGACAAAAGCATAAACATTTACCTGTACAAATAACCATATAGTGTGGAGAACATGCTCCACAGTCATTAAATCAATCTCACTGCTGTTTACTTGTGCAAATATTCTGTTATGTATTTCCTCTTGGATGTGTGCTATTTCAGGTTCTATCTAAAGTTGATAGTGGTCCAGGGGGACCTTTGGGGAGAACATCTGAGATGATAGGGTTACCAGCTCTTCTATTATTAGCACATTGTGAATGGATGTTTTTATAAATGTGGTAAAATGCCACAAGCTTTGAAGACACAGCGTCTAACAGGACACACTGGCTGAGTGAATGAGGTGACAGTGATGAGAAAAGTCCAGGGTTGATCAGCAGTGTTTATGTGCATCACAATCTGCTCTACACACGACGTAATATAACTGTGAAGGTTCCATAACACGACAGATGAAGAGATCCTTTTCATTGGCCCTTCAAGTACCAGACTAAGAAAACAGAAAAGACAGGGCTTGAACTGGGAACTTAATTCAACGAAGGCACTCAGTCAAATAAGGCCCTAATTAGAGAGTAAAGACGAGAGCTGATGCACTCACACTTTTACTGCGGTGGCACTGCGTCATCGGTGCAGTGGCGGATTATGCTCACCTCACAAGAACTGGGAGGACAGGAGGGGTTGGCTCACAAACAACAAGCAAAGCAAAGGAAACAAGTTTGACGTTTGTCCAGCCCACTACAATCTAACGTGACTAAGAACCATGATGAATCCTAACAGCAGCATTAGTGATAAGTTTAATATATAACATATGCATCATATATAATATCTACTTAACATGGGCATGACATGCACTTGTGAAATATGAAAAGACAAAAGAGAAAAAATCCTACAAGCCCAGTTTTATAATCCATTTATCAGATTAACACAGTGTCAAATAGGACACACAATACAAGTACCATGAAATTAGACTCTGCACAGACGCAAGTTCTGTGAAATTGCCTAGCTACTTTCTCCCATTTTGAAAAACAGTCTCTTTCAATGTGCCAATCAGAGTGCCATTGTTGTCGTTCACTTGAGGGAAATTCCGGCCACGTGTTCTCTAGAAACAGGACAGAACATTTTCCTCCAGTTTTACTATAGGCATAGTAACAGCAGATACACAAACTATACATATCATGACATTTTAAGGTGGAGGAAAGAGCCATTTTCCAAATGCTAAGGCATTATTCAAAGTGAATCCCTACCAAAGTGGGCCAAGGACAAGCACACAGCAGGCTAGCTCTGCTGGCGCTGCTCGGCCAAGAGGAGACAGATGTGGGAAAGGGCTACTAAGCAGCAGAGCCAGCTCACTTGCCAGAGGCATCACTGGACTCCACTCCACTCCGCCCCCCCAGCCGTGCCCCAGCCTTCCAGTGACAGCTTCCCTGTATGCACACCCATGGTGAAAATATTACACTCTGATACCCAAGTCCCCATGTGGCCAATAATGGGGTCGGGGGGCTGTTCAGATTTCATTAAGGGGCTGGGCAGCGCTGAGATAAGAGTATAAAATGAGGCGAGATTGCTCAGTAAGTGCGGAGAAGGGGAGCGATTGAGCAAGGGAGGAGAGAGAAAAAAGAAAGAAACGAGGGAGGACACAGGGAGGGAAGGGAGAGAAGACAGGGAAATGGAGAAAAGGAGAGAAGAAAAGGAGAGATGAGCAGAGACAGAGAGTGACAGGGGAGGTGGTAGTGCGCAGCTAGAAGTCTGGTTGCCTAAACCTCGCCTCTGCTAATAGAGAGAAAACATTTCACACACCAAGCAGCATTTTGAATGCTGAACAGAAAATCAGGAAATGTGGACACTCAAGACATTGCTCAAGGGTTACCCTCAACTTAAAGAAAGATCATTTCATCACATTTTGTGCATTCATACACATTTTATTTGTTTCATGTTGTAGTATCAATTTTTATTTTGATTTATGTTCCCACTGATAGTTAATAATTTGTTTCTCAAGGCTGTAGTGTAGACCATCATACCTCTAGACTGCTAACAAACCATATCCAGCTCTGTCAGTTTCAGCCATGTGCAGTGAAAAAAAACAAAAATTATTTTATTATCCCATACTATGTTAAGAAGGAGGTATTTTACCACAATAAGCAAAAGGAAGCTAATGAAACAAACAAAAAAAACAATTTGTTTAATGCTGTAATGGTGAGCAGTAAGGAGGTGGACTCGTGTGGAGAAGAGCGAGATTTATTAAGGGCAAATCCACAGTCGTAGTCAGAGTAGTCCAGGGTCATAAAACCAATACGGAGAGTACAAGGCTACATGATTGAACAAACACATGATGGCAAACAAGGGAATCAGGCTATAACAAAAGACGCTATGAAAACTTGGGGCTAAGAAACACAAAGGCTAGGATACTCAGAGTACAAACCAACATTCAAGTCAACCAAACACAATGAACCTAACAACCCCAGTGAACGCAGGCATTCAAAGAAACAATGAACAGCCAAGACACAGGGCACATGACAGGGTTTAAATACATGAACTTAACAAGACTAGAAATGAGGGACAGGTGTGGAAAATCAAACGAAGGGTGGAGAAAAGTAAACTATGGAATGGAACTAAAATACACAATACAGGGAAAACATGGAATATGGAATCTGGGAGGGACTAATCATGACAGTCACCCCAAGTTTTCCTAGCCTCTGTTATATCCTTCTTACCCTGTTTTCTTGTGTTTTTGTTTGTTTGTTTATCATGTATCCCTGTACTCTCCGTGTTGGCTCTATGACCCTGGACCGTTATAACAACTCTGATTTTGGATTTGCCCCTAATAAATCTCGCTATTCTCTGCACATGCGTCTGCCTCCTTACCGTTCAATGTTACAAATGCATGAAGGTTCATGAGGAGACTGTACATCCAGTTAGAAATCACATTTCAGTGTAAAAGCTAGAATTAAGGAATAGAAGTAGATACTATGTTACAGGAGACGCTATGTACAGCATCTGGCATGAGACGCACTACTCATGCCAGCTCTGTACAACTACTTCTGTGACTTACCTAGCAAAGCAGGTAGGATAAGGTTCTAACAACACCAAGGTCATGGGCTTGATGAGATGATCAAATCATAAGTCACTGCCAAATGCTGAAAATGTAAACAAAAAATAATTAGAAAATGGAAAGCCTCTGTACTCAAGCAAGCCACGGGGTGTATGAAAAGCCCTTTCCCTTGGCTGAGTGGAACATGGGAGCATTCGCACAAATGTCATCATTCCTGATCTCATCGCTCCTGTATGGGAGTGTGAGGTTTTGCACAGACCCACCTGCTTCCATGACATTTAATGCACTTTCACTTTGGACGAATAATTGGATGAAATTTGCTGACAGTCCTCAGCTTCCCCAGTCCCTGAAACATGTTGTGCTGAATTGCTGGATGGTCTAAATAGAAAATAGATGAGCTGTATATTTTCAAATCAAGGGAGAAAATGATCTGTATCCTTGTTCTGTGAATTTTTAATCATTAGTATTTAAAAGTGTCATGAAAGTTAAAGTATAATGTATGATGAAAGCATGCTTTAATGTTCCAAAAATAATTTCAATTCCAATTTCAGTGACTTATCTACTAGCTGATAACATATTACACTCCATGTTATAGTCAGTCGCTATAACGTTTCATCACCACGATATAACAGGTAGGATTTGAGCTCTATTAGAAGATAAGAATTTGCTCCTACAGTGAAAGGTTTCACTTCCAAATAGAGCATCAAAAACCTTATGTTGCATTAACTTCAGTGTACTTCAGTAACATCCAGATATCCAGGATATACTCACTGAGCACAGTGAGGAACCAAACTTTTTCAGTCCTTATTTGGGTATGGAGTAAATGCATCATCTCAAAGGGCATCAGAAATAGTAGTGAAGAAACACATCTGACAAGGAAGGGGAATAAAACTCAATTTCCTGCACACTAGCAAGAGGAATGAACATTACCTCACTCTGCAAAGGGAATTTTAAGCACCAGTCTGGAAAATGCATTCGTAAGCTTCATATTTTTGATGGGTTTGCACATTAAATGTTGATGAAGCTTAATTAAGCTTGTTCTGATGTTTGGCTTCTGTGCTACCCCAATTCCCAAAGTCTATAGAGGCTGAGGTGTTTGACTGGACTCCAATTTGTGAATAGCATCTTTTTTTTCTCCCATCCACGCTAACAAAAATGATCCCTTGTGTTTTAATGGAGCATTTCCACATTACTGGGAAATTACCTTCAAAATGCAGTGCAATATATTACATATTACTTTCAGTTAAAAGTAATGATACACACTCCAGTTTTATCTTCAGTGCCTACTCACATTATATACATTTGTGAAAGTAGCAAAAAGTAAAAAAAAAACCCCCCAAAAAAAACCCCAACAACCTCAAATAAAACAGAAAAAAGTAGCCTTAAAAATAACTCAAAGAAGGTAACATAAATAAAGTACAGATCACCAAAATAGTGCTATTTATAATAAAAAAGCTACTATATTATTTCAATATCATGATGAGGCACAAATGTCTGAACCCCATATCTGAGTATGGTTTGTGCAGTAAAAGCAATAAACAGCAAAAGACAGAGAAACAGCATAGTTATTAGTACACAAAAATGTGTTACAAGTGTTAGAAATTCAGCAGAGATGAGTTAAGAGTGTATATTGATTTTCAGATTCTCAGGTTTTGTTTATTTGTGCTTGGGGTATCTTCATATTGGCATTTTCAGCAGTATTCTAACATCAGCGTATCAGTCTTTCGTTACGTCTTACATCTTACACAGTAGATGTGGATGTAGTAAATGCAGAACATGAGGAGAGGGAACAGGAAAGGAGAGGAATGTGGCCTAATTCAGGATGTGTCAGGGAGGGTTATCACTTCTGACCTTGGTGCATTGTTTCACAGAGACGTATCATACCATGACACGCAAAACCAGAAGTGCAACACACTTAAAGATACATTCAGTCACCAGAAATAAAAAAGTGCCATACATGTATGACTTTGTCAGAGTCAGAGTGTACGGTGTTGAGGCAGCATGCAATGCAATAGTGAGCAAATTTTATTTAGGGCGATTCCATTCTCAGTATCGTGTACTAGTCCAAGTCTGCACAAGCTGAAAGACACCAGGACAAAATCTAAAAACATGGAAACAAGGCACACAACTAAACAAACAGGAGAACACAGGGACAAAAGAAGCCAAGTAGAGTTAAGCAGAGAAATTCAATGTCCAACCAAACAAAATACGAAGACAAAAGACACAGGCTAATAAGGAGGGAACTAGACACAGGTGAAAACACTGAAAGGTGGGGAATACAAAACATAAGCCAGGACAGAGACTAGACTGGAAAAAAAAAAAAAAACAAAGAGATATGGCACCAACACCATGAGAACCATGACACCAGAGGAGAGAAATTGTGACACCACGATTTAAATTAACAAAAACTCTGCTTGGATGCTCAAGGCAGCTAATGACATGCACATAGCTTTTTTTCACAAGTCTGAAAAAACAGCTACTCTATAAATAATTGCAAAAATTACCCAATTTGTAAAAGAAATATGTTATATTCCTTAAAGACTAGGAAAGGTTATTAATGCATATTATTAAATTGCATGTAACCCAGCAATGATTACGTACAAAAGAACTGCTAGGTGACCATAATAGGCCCATCAGCAAGTGTATATCTCCTACTGAAAAATGTAAAAATGTGCTATGATGCAGTCTAAATCAGGCTGTAAGTTATTGAATGTGTGATTAAATAATGGAGAGTTGGATAAATGGGATAAGTGGGAGGGAAAGAATGAAAACAGAACACAGAGGTAAAAGTAAGTGGTATATATTGTTAACAGGTGATTTTTACAATACTCACAAATGGGTTTTAAATGCAACCAAGGCCAAAACAACAAACAAAATCCCAAAGCTAAATGAAAACAAAACAACAACCACATGACCTATGGAAACACAAAAAACAAAACACGACACTACCCTTACTCCTAACTAACACCAGAAACAAGCACAAACCCACTCCCAAACAAAATGGTGGACACAACCTACACCCAAATCTATAGAGATGAAATATGTATATACAAGTGGGCAACAAAATGAAAAAGGGAGCAATCCAAGAGTCAAAGGCTAAAACAAAGCAAGGGCATATTCACAGAATTAAAATATAGTGATAGTTTTGTGCTGCTCTGTTCTGTTGTTACTAACAAGTGTGAAGCTGTTGAGTGTTTCCTGATGGTGTTAGTCCTGAAGTGATGACATCAGCAGCAAGGCACAGGGAAAATGAATTTCTGGAGTTTTACAGAAGCCAGAATGAAGTGGATGTCTGGAAAATATAGAGCAGACAACACCACAGAAAACAATGGTGGACATAAAGTGCAAATCTAGCAAAAAGTCCATTGAAGCCAAGAAAGGTCATTTTTAGCAAGTGTTCTCTATGGAAAAGGTGATTATGCATATCCACTAGACACCTGCAGTGCCACTTGGATTTAGTTCTTGCCAAAGGCAAAGACCTGACACTGTCCACCAACAAGTGCTACATAATGCCATTAGAAACAGGAACAGACAGGGGTGAGGAGTATTATGATAATAACATATCCCCCTTGCTTTTCAGTACTCTGATGTGATAAATATGCCGATTGATGCTTCAAATAATGAGCCTTATTCAGAAATCTGTCAAGCGCTGCCTAAAAATAAATGCAGACTGTGACTGCTTGTTTGGGCTGTTATTGTGGAAGGTCTGAAGGAAAAGATGACTGATTGCTGGTCAGCTCAAAAAGAAACACAGAATACAGCAATGAGCTTGAGAGACATGTTAAGGCATGTAAATCAATGACAGAGTAGGAAGGAGATTAGCTACTTGAAAAGCAATGAGTTACCAGAGAAGATGGTTAGGTGCTACCAGAACATTGCATATGGTTTTCTGCAGCTTTTCAGCTGTGTGTATTGACTCATAATATAGGACAGCTAATCAGCTTTCCACTGAAACTACCAGTTTCATCTGCAGTCATATGGAACCTGGACATTGCTGGACATGGCTAACTGAATCCAAAGATCTACACTGTAGACGAAATGTGGGAAATGTAGTAAAAGCCATCTGGTAATTTGTGTCATTGCAGTCACAAGGGCACTGCACAGTGAATATTTCTGTGTGCCTGTCTCACTTCACTGGTTAATTATCGAAGCTTCTGTAAGCTGAGGCAGTCATAGCATGGCAGCAGGGGAAGCACATAAATCTGGGATCCCCAGGACTGAGCTTGAGAAGCACTACTGTGGATAGAGGCACATGCACAATATCCATTATAATAATAAAGGTATATGCTCACTCCTCAACCTCATGTAATAATCCTTTACTCTTCCTTCACTTTGTCAAAAGACCATATGTTCTTCATACAATATAAATGCACAATTGCCAGTTTCTTTTAATGAATATATTGGCTTCTACCTAATGGCCTTTTTCTGCTGAGAGGGGCAGAAAGATCAGGCAAGCCGTGCCTTTTTGTGCATGCAAATTTAATATAGACAAACTTTGCAAGAGCAAATAGAGTAATTCATAGAGCTGCTCAGTAATAAAGAAAACCAAAAATGAAAAGAGAAAACAAACAAAAAAAAAACCTGAAGCCAGCCTGTTAGCTTTCAGCATAAACTCAAAATACCCCCCCCCCCCAGCTCATTTCCTGCCCCGCAAACTCTGTGAATCATCCGGGACTGCGTGCTGAACGTGCTGTACCTCACATTTAATGTTGATCTAATCTCCAGTATAGCACGTTTCCCACTGTGCCACCCCAGGGAAATGGGTTAGTAGATGACAGAAGGCCGAGGTCAGGACGCCACGTGACACTTAAACCACTCCAGGGACTCTGTCCAGCACTAATGAAAGTTCTGACTCTTCCTACAGTCAGCCACACATGCTCAGTGTTATTTGTCCCCTTGAGCGAAAGGAAATATTAGAAGTAGTTATGTTCAGTGAGGAAAACAATCAAAGCTCTGATTTGTAAGATGCCCGACGAAAGTACTTGACAAATTTTCCCTGATTGACATTGCTTGAAACATTTATAACATATGTAACTTAATTAGAAGTCATGTACAGACATTTGTGAATGCTTAGGTATAAAGTTGATGGCAATGTTATGTCCATGGTTATTGACCTAAGTGTTCATGCCATTATATGCATTAGAAATGTTGAATGAAGTTCAGAAATAGGACTTTTTATAAACACCTATAATCGAACATTACATTGCAGATATCCATTTTTTCATGTCTGATAGTCTTTTGTGGCAGAAGTTGTCACTGCTGCAGAGTTCTTTGCTGAGACCTCCTAATCCCACAGAAGGTTAATTTCCATTTAAATGGTTACTGATCCCCACAGGTGAACTGTGGCAGATGTTTCTGTAAGGTTAAGCCATTCAACCATTGCATGTAAGAGACAACAATCAGGTACATGTAATTGATTTGACTGTCTCCTATACTGCTTACGTAGTGATTGTGAACATTATAAATCAATGCCAGGAGTGGCTTTTGTCCCAGTCCCATCGGTTATGTAGGGACAACTGGAGAGATGCAATCAAGATAAGCAGACAGATAAGCAATAACAATCTGCTCAGCATTTGGCCAATATTTATCACATTTCTTTGACCACTGATCTTGGATCAGTTTTTGTCATTTACATTCAGCACAGGTACTGCCAGACAAATATGATGTTTTTCATAAGTCTGACTACAAATGGGTTATCAAACCCATTTTATTATATATATTAAGATTAACACATGAATGGGGAAATCTGGAAGGGTATAGAGATTTTAGCTGTAGATATTAATGTCAAGGTGTAACATGTTTTATTAGTTTCCACGATTGTTGAAGCTCTCTACAAACCACAACCTTTAAAAGGTTTTAAGACATAAACTTTAAACTTGTAAGGACTGTAAATTTATATCCACCTCAGACTGCATAGTTGATGTTTTTTGAAAGTGTTTATATAGATGAGCAAAGATCATTAGCATATGATATTTAAAGCTGAATTGTACAACATGGATATGAGGGGGACTGGACGTCCAGTAGTTGGTCATATTTTGGCAAACAGATAAATTATCTCAATTATCTATGTGTGAGATCTGTTCATTTTACCAGACTAATACAATTACCAGACTAATAATCTTTTACATCAGTACTTCCAAATAACAGACCCTGTGCACATATTTTCTGAATCTAAATAACACACTTTTATCTATCTATTTATCTATTTAGATATATAGATATAGGATATACACATAGGATGGCTTCTCAGTTACTGTAAATTAAATAAAGGTATTGACATGCTCTGAAAGGCCCATTCTACCTTGTCCTAGAAATGCTCTATAAGATTAAAATCTGGGAACCGTGAAGGCCAGAGCTGCAAGGAAAACTCACTGTCATGTTCCTGGAACCAATCCATGACTATATGACCTTTGTGGCATGCGGCATTGCTGAAAGTGTCCTTCTGCCATAGGGTAAATAGCTGTTATGACGGGATGAAATTGGTCACCTATAATGCTTAGGTAAGCCCTACTGTCCAAATGTCCATCTACAGGCATTCATGCTGTTTGTGTCAAATTCTGTCCTTCCCAAAAGCATGGTACAACAGAATTCATTTGACCCGGCGATGTTTTTCCATTACACATTAATCCAAATTTTGTACTCTTTTGCTCACTGAAGTCTTTCTGTTTCCCATAGAGAGCAATCCCACTTGAACTAAACATCTGCCCTTATAGTCTATTCATGCTAAGGAAAGACCAGATGTGTTCATTATATTAGTTGTACTATTGTTGTATTCGGCAGCCTGTTCATCAGAACTATTCTGGACATCCTCATCTGACCCCTTTAATTGAAAAAAATTGCTTATGTCTATTGGATCCTCTTTTGCTAGATGTTTTCCTGGATTACACCATTCTCTGTAAACTCTCAGCACCGTTGTACAACAAAACAAGAAAATGTCACAAGGTTGGCAGATTTTGAAATACTGGTACCAGCTAGTCTAGCACTGTTGGCCATGCCTCATTTGAAATATTCTAGCGTGAACTCACACTGAAACTGACCAATAGCACAAATCACCATCAAGTGCAGGATTTACCAAGTAGATGCCCTTTACCCACTGCTCTTCTGCACAGGCCTGGACCACCTAAGTGAAATCATCACCAAGAGTGGCTACAGATACCAGCTACAGAATGGAGCATCCTTTAGCCACTTCCTCTTCATGCTGTGTGCCAGCTGTCATGCTGTATGCCCGAAGTGAAAGAGACAGTGACTAATTAATCTCACCAGGTTATACAGCAATGACATCGGAATGTCTTGGTTACAAGGAGAGGAAAAGTAGCTAGAACAGAGGGGATTGTACTAACAGAAGGTAACATAACCAATGTTGAGGACACCTACTAGTACCTTGTAATCCCACAAGCAAATGGAAATCTTGAAGAGGCTACAAGGAACTCAGATACAAGCAAATACCTATAAAGATTGAGGCAAGTCCTGAGACGTCAGCTGAATGGGGAGAACAAGATCCAGGCTATGAACACCTATCAACACCTGCTCTACCAGTCATCAGATACCCCTTTGGCATAAGAAGATGGCCAAACAATAAGAAACTCCTCACAATGCATTGCGGGCTTCATCCCAAATCTAGCAATCTAAGACTGTCACTAAGTGAAAGGAAGGGGGCCGAGGACTAGTGAGCATCAGAGCTACCATCTAGGATGAGACAACCAAGACCCAGGGGTACACCAGGAAGATGGCTCCAAGTGATGGAGTGCTTACTGAGTAGCTCAGACAGCAGACACCAGAGGAGAATGGGAATGAGGAGGTGCAGGAACCATCATGGAAGGTTAAACCCCTACACGGTATGGAACACCAGCAAATAGTGGAAGTGGTTATTATGGAGAAATCCTACCAATGATCCTACCAATCCTACCAAGCTCTGAATGCAAGACCAAGAGAGATGCAAGATGCAGACATAGTGTACATAGAATTCCATAACCAATTCCATAACCAAGTGCCTTGCATAGTATACAGAAACATCTGTGCCAAGTACAGGCTGGAAGTACCAAGGACAAAGTGGGATACACCCCCATAGGTAGTGGAGAATGACCATCCTAGGATCCTGTGGGATGTCCAGATGCAGACAGACAAAATGGTAAAGTATAACCAACAAGATATAGTAGTGGTGTATAAATAGCAGAAGAGGACCATATCAATAGATGTAGCAATCAAAAGCAATAACAACATCAGGCACAAGGAACACAAAAAACTGTTGAAGGCAACAGTAGTTCCATTAGTAATAGGAGCACTAGGGACTGTGACCCTCAACCTGGGAGAATGGCTCCAGCAGATCCCAGGAACAACATTTGAGATCTCTGTCTAGTGCAGTCTTGGGAACAACTAAGATGCTAAGCAGGACCTTCAAGCTCCCAGGCCTTATATTCAGTATAGAGTACTATACACAATGGCCAGAGGAGGATGGGCCCCTCCTTCGAGTCTTGATTCCCCTCAAGGTTTCTTGCTCATGCTCTAAGGAGTTTTTCCTTGCCAATTTCACCCTTGGCTTGTTCACTGGGGGCTTGGACTCAGACATTCTGCTTTGTGAAGCTGTTTTGTGAGAACAACTGTTATAAAATGTGCTATAAAAATAAATTTGACTTGACTTGACACAACAACAATGTCCAGTGGTTAGAGAGCAGACCACAGCAACCTCCCTGAACAGGATCCAGTAACCTTAATGCCAGCAGACATACAAAAAAAAATGGTCTCTAGTATGAGGAATTGGACAGCTCCAGGCCCTGGGATGGTCCATGCCTATTGGCTTAAGAAGCTGACTGAACTTCATGAGCACCTGGCAGCACATGTGAACCAGCTGCTAATAGATAGAACCCATGTTAAATTATATATATATATATATATATATATATATATATATATATATATATATATATATATATATATATATATATATATATATATATATCTCAAACCTGAAGTCAAGTACGTAAGGATTCCAGAGAAAGGATTCCATATATATGAAGTGAATGATGTGTGTGTCACGGAATGCTCCCCTCACCACTGGTCATGGATCGCTGTGTGCAGTGGGAGTTCATTGTCTGTCTCATTTATAACCACACCTATGTTGTTTAGCACACACCTGCACCTGGTTTAGTCTTGTTGTCTGTCTGTATTTAAACTGCTGTAGGAGTGTGCTTAGTTGTCAGTCATTGCCCATGTTCGTATCCATGGTCATGTTAGTTGTATTCATGTTAATTGTTGATGTTGCATGTAAGTGCCAATTGTCTTTATTGATTGTTTATTGTTAATAAACATCTGTCTATGTCAAGGGAGTCTCTAAGTCCTGCTCCTTGCCCTGCGGTGCTCAGGCTGTTACAATGAGTTTTGGGTGTATGTGTGTGTTTCCATTTAATATTAATTGTCTATGACTAACCATTGTTCTGTGGTCCTAAATAGGCATGACTTTTTTGATCCCAAAAATGTATGAAAAACACACGCACGCACGCACACACACACACACACACACACACACACACACACACACACACACACACACACACACACACACACACACACAATACAAACAAACAAACACTATGCAGCCACCTGCACCAGTCACAATCCATGTCCAACCCACCAGTCAGTGTCTGGGGTATGTGTTTTGGCATTCATGCTCTAACCCTCCCTCTGTGCTAAAGCAGGCGGCATAGATTTCCAGTTTCCAAGCATTAACACCTCCCACCCTCAACACACACACACACACACACACACACACACACACACACACACACACACCTCTCCACTCTGTAGTCTGCAGGGGTGAGCTAGCGTGAAGTGAGGATGAAAACAAGGGTGAAGGAGAGTGAAGAGCAGAGCAGGTGGGTAAGATAGAGAGAGAGAAATAGGAATGATTGGAGAGGGAGGAACAGATATATACGGACAGAGAGATAATGGCACAGCTGTGAAAACATTACTTCATGGGCTACAGAACTGGACTAACCTATAGCTGCATTTTAAACCAGAACCTGATTCTTGCATTGTACTGAGTTTGTTCCAACTGAATATTGGAACTTCTTTTAAAAGGCACCCATTTCTGGTTAAAATAGTGGTAAATTTAGGTAAAATATTAGTTACAATGTTTTGTTAGCACTAGAGTCTGACAAAAAAACAGTTTTTCAACATCCATCACCATGCACTGGAAACCAAAATTATTTTCCCATTCCTTAGGAAACCTCTTTCCTATCAAATTTCTTTGAATGTTAAAGACCCAGGCAAATCACTGTGTGGTAGGCTCATGTTTCACTGCAGTAAAGAATGTTTCCATTTTCTGCAATGCTCACTAATATAATCTCTGATTTCATAAACCAACTTTAATTCCCAGTGTGTTCATTGCGTTTTAAAAGCCAATAAAAATGTTCGCAAAGAAAGCTATCATGATATCGTACAATGCCACACCACACCTCTGCAGTGGTTCTCCTCACTGTTGAAAGTCATTCAAGTCATGCATGTTTAGGGATCAGAGCGCCACCTATAGGGAGTATCAGTGCATTGTCTCATTACCTCCGTGTCATGGCACCTGACTGCTCTTTTTCCTTAGTTTTTTGGGGGAGTTTTGTATGTGTGGGTTTGATCTTTAAGATATTCCAGGCAAAATGGAACACAGGAAGCCGAGGGCTCATGGATGAAAGAGATGGTGTAATTAATGGATAATTAATGAGTTATTAATATGTCTGTGTACCACTCAGTACATGAGTGTACATCTTTACGTATTTGGGTGAGTCTCTCTCTCTCTCTCACACACACACACACACACACACACACACACACACACACACACACACACACACACACACAAAAAAGCTTCTCCTCACTGCTTCTTCTGCCCCTTCAGGGGGCAACGATATGGTGTTCAGCAGATGCATCTGTGCCTTCTATTACCTCACACCTCAGCACTCATCCAATCTTCCCCCTCAACTCATGACGGTTCTCTGTGATGGCAGCAGATCTTTTTTTTAAGGTTGTGACTCAGTCCTAACAAGCGACTCACAGAAGTCCCCAGAGCACTTTCACAAATGTAGCAAAAACTTAAAGATATGTTTTCTATGGCACAACTATCTGTGAGCACAGAAAGGGTGTTCAAAGATCACAGGGATCAAATGAAGCGTCTGCTGTTTTCATCTGGTCAGAAAGATAAAATATCTTTGTAATTATGTAATTATGGTGTTTTTATAAATTTTTTAGTATTCTTTTTTTGGTCATTTTTCAGTAGCTTTTGGTCCAAATGATTATTTTTGTTCTATGAAATAAGGTTTTTGCTGGAACACTGGGCTGTGGGTTTATCCATCTAGCCATTGATAAGTGGATTGACAGCACTAAACAGGTATGTAATAGATGGTAACACACTAGATGAATATGCACTAGATAGGTATGCACAATATGAGTATGCTCAAAAACAAGTATGCACTAGATGAGTATACTTTAAATGAGTATGCAATAGATAAGTATGCATTAGAGCAAAGTATCAGACTGCAGTCTCTGGTTGCATATTCACTAGAGTATGCTCTAGACAGGTATCATTACACGAGTATGCACTAGGTGAGTATGCTCTAGATGATTAAGCTCTAGATGATTAGGCTCTAGATGATTAGGCTCTAGATGAGTATGCATTAGAGTAAAATATCAGATTGCAATCTCCAGGCCAGGGCACAGCAAAGTTTTGTGTTTTCCCTGATTACACCCACCTAATTCAGCCAATCAGATAATTACAGAACCTTTCACGAGTAGCCCTGGGTGTATTGGAGCAGAGAGGATGCTGTAATCTCAGCAGTACTGCAGCCCTCAAACAAACATAAGCCAGTATCACCTTTATACTGTTAATGATGTCGCTGCCCTAATTCATCACATTTTGTCATTTATAGGCTGACATGTTCCATGTTGTAAATGAGCCATCCAAATGTATAAATAAGTAGAAATAAACTGTGAGGCCTATCTGCATGCTGAAAGCTGTTTGTAGGGCTTGTTAATTTTTTCACCTGTCCCCTAGATTTTGAACAGTTGCACAACTCCCTTTGGCCAGTGATAGCAGACAGCTGAAAAATTTAATCTTTGTTCATACTACTTGGGTAATTTTACCTGCATCCACTTTATATCCAATAGCACACGTCCTGGTCAAAGCTTAAAGTCTAGCATCACTACATTGTCAAAAGTCATTAATTCAGTTATTAGATACATAAATAAAAACAAGAAATGTACACAATGACTATTTAGGACTATGAAGGGACCTGCATGGATAGTAGTGATGGGAGAGATTCCTTACTGACTGCCTGTTTTTATTGAATCTGCCTGTCTTGAATGCTTACAAACAAATAACATATTAAGCATTTTTAAAATATGTTTTGCCAAATATTCAGTATAGTTAAGATACAGCCAGTGAAAGAATGGATATCAGTTCTGTAGGTTAAATTTTCCCACTTTCCTAACTCTTTCAAGTGCAACCTTCAAAGTTATTTATGTTACAAGGACAATACTAGTTCTAGTTGACATCATAAACAGCTCTCCCTGGTAACCTAGATTTGTTCTGGCACTAAAGAACTGCAGTCTCCAGAGACACTATCTTAATTACTGAAGTCAAACTGGCTTACAGAGAAGCACACTTCAGCCAAGTAAGACAGTGTATTTCTGGAATTTTCATTTGTCCACTTTATTTGCCTTTCATGACAGCCAACAGATGAAAGAGGCTTCACAGTGAAATGGGACCTGCATGAAAATGAGAAAAAAATTTTAACAGTGCTGCAAAAGTACACTAGCCTACAGAATTATTGGTTTTCTTGGTACCAGTGAGCAAAACAGGAGGGAATAACATATCAATAAAATAAAATTATTCAAAGGAATATATATATATATATATATATATATATATATATATATATATATATATATATATATATATATAAAACATTGATTAACTCATTACAGTGTCACCTGTCAAGGGTTGGAATATATTAAGCAACAAGTGAACAGTCAGTTCTTGATGACAATGTCTTGGAAACAGTAAAAATGGCAAGAATATGGATCTAAGCAACTTGAGATTATGATGGCTACACAACTGGGTCTGAGCATCTCCAAAATGGCAGGTCTTGTGGAGTTTCCCCTGTATTTTTTGTTCCTACAAAAACTTGTACAAGGTCCTGGCCTTGACACATACTATCCACATAAACATTATTAGAGTTCAAGTATACCCCTTCTTGGCAATGGTATACCCTTATACCTGGTGTGTGTGTGTGTGTGTGTGTGTATGTGTGTGTGTGTGTGTGTGTGTGTGTGTGTGTGTGCGCGTGCCTGTGTGTCTGTGTGTGCATTTTGTTTAGATCCGCTTGCACAAAACAGCTGACGGCCTATTTCTCTGGAAACCTTGTGTACCTTTTTTTTGACTACCTTGACTACATCAATTCATTGCAGTTACTCTCTCTCTCTCTCTCTCTCTCTCTCTCATATATATATATATATATATATATATATATTCAAACCTTTAGTCATTCATCAACCAGTGAGTACAAAAATGAAAGGTAATGAAGTTGTTGACCATCTCTGATTAATGTTTCTTTTTGTTTTGTTTTTTTATTAAAAGCAAAAAAAGGTTTCATACCTTACAATGTCCTTACAACGTTTCAGAGGTTTCAGACAGCTGGAGCCAGATGAACCTTCCTGGGGCAGTTTGTGTCTTTTGCCCCCATATGCTCATCAAAAAGAGGAAATGCATTCTGCAAGGATCACTGTCAGTTCCATCCTAGGGTCACTGTGAAGCATGCTGGAGGATCAAGAGAACACTTGGGGTTCTAATTTCCTGACTGCTCTGAGGTGCTGCCTATTGTTGCATTTTGCTAATTTAGCATGTTTGCCTCTCAGCACTAGAGTCTTGGGTTTGAGTCCCTATCTGGGTGGAGTTTCCACTTTCTCCCTGTGTCTGTGTGGGTTTCCTCCAGGGTCTCTGGTTTCCTCCCACAGTCCAAAAACATGGAGGTAAGGTTCATTGGATATTCTAAATTGTCCTGCATGAATGTGACCTGTCCTGGTCTTAACCTCCTCCCATTCCCTTCTGGTGCAGTCCCCCAGGGAGCTGTGCTTTCTGATTGAGATTATGCTGTGCACAAATTGGCTGCCACTTCTCATCGTCGTGTGAGTGATTGTGAAAAGCAGATATCTGTCTGTAAAGTGTCCTTGAGTATGAGAAAGGTGCTATATAACTAATAAAAGTAAGGGCATATGACATTTAAAATCTGCAAGTGCAATGGTATTTTTGAAGATTTTTTGGGTTAAAACAGTGCTGGGGCTCCCAGTTCCTTGGACCTGCTATTTACATAAATGCAAGTTTAACAGTATTTTTCTCACTTGTTAACAATGAACATCACCTCAATCAAAATATATCTCAGTAACTAAGTACAACTGATTGGCTTTTTTTGTTGTTGTTGTAAGGACTATTAAATGTGAATCAGACAATTTGCTTATTACAGATGGACATGGACAGTTATCTAAATATTAACTGTATTCTCATCATAGTGAAAAATAAGTCCCATATATTTTGTGTGCCAACTCTGTACTTCCCTGACATGTATGTGTAACACAACACACCTGAGACAGATGGTCACAGATAAAACCAAATATATTAGGTTTATTTAAAGAGGGACAAGCCAGAGCTATAGTTGTTAAACAGGCATGGGTCAAATACCAGGGCACATAAAACTAATATGTAGGGGGCAGGTGCAAATAAAAACAAGAGAGCAGTCTAAAATCCACGTAACCAAAGAGAAGTCTGAGAGAGTGAATAAACCAGTAAGAGACAAGCAAATGATAACCAAAAAGGCCGGTAAACAGAGATGCAAACACAGGAGAAAATGCTTAAAATGCATGAAAATCCAGTGTGGAAGTGAAACAGACAGAAACAGATTGAGGAAGAGAGCGGTGATTGGTGGACATAGTAAAGTGATAGATGGGTGGTGGCAGTGGATACTGGGAGAGGTAGTCCGAGGCAGGCAAGGGGCTTGCAGGAAGCATGACAGTGCCGCCCCCCAATCAGTCCAGGCAGGGCATGATGACTAACACCCAAACTCCCAGAGGGGGCTCGGGACTGACCACCAGATCACCATGGCCGCAGTCACACCACTGGACATACGAGAGAGAGCAACCACCAGAGGATTCTACGGCAAAGTTCCTGGGGTGCCTCCTTAGATGGCGCCGGGGACAAGACGCAGGCCTCCCAAGATGGAATGAATGGTAATCAGTCACCAACCCCAGGTTCTGGATATCCCATACCAGCACCCAACACCTCTCCTCAGGACTATAACCCTAAATGACCAAGCATTAACATTCATTAATCTGTTTGGATATTATGGCACTTAACCACACCTGTTGATCATGTATTCAGTCAAACTCAAGCATTGTCTGCCACCCCCACATGTGCCTGTGCTGCAGTCATATGCCTTATTTGTGCGCTTGTGCTGGGTCCTCAAATATAGGGCCCTAATTGTGTTACCCTAGCAGATGCACAAAGTACTAAATGCACTGGTGATGACTGTGATCTTTTTCTGAGATGATTTTTAGGGATTTTGGTATTATATATAGTTTTACCTTAGTTAATGGTAACATATATTTTTTTGTAGTTTGCTCCATTCCCCAATAGTGCCAACAATTTGGAGAGCTCTGTGATGCATTCTAAAATACCCAGTATTCTTGATAAGAGTACTATGAAGTGGCTGCAAGTATTAAATTAGCTTCATCCACCAAAAAAAGCAATGATAAATAATCTGTTTTTTAGAGGTTTTTAGGGGTAGCAGCTTTTTATAGGCACAAGCCCCTGACTCATTCTTGAGCTACAAGCCCCTGACTCCTTTTAGAGGTATGAACCCCTGAATCTTGACAAACCTGCAAGGAATGCAAATTCAAAAGATATGTTTTCGTTTTAAAGTGTTGGCACCAATGAAGCTTGACTGGGCGATCCGCATGCACTCACAAAAGGTTTAGATGGTGTTATCAACATTAGGAAACAGAAAACTACCTGATTCGTATTTAATTACATTTCTACTTTAACACACTCATGCCCTTTAAAACAGCCACTTTCACAGATTAATTTTGCCAAAATTAATATTGTTTTCACAGTCACTAAGTAGGTCAATGAGGAAAAAATTGCACTATAAATGCATAAACCTCTGCTATATTACCTATTTCAGGCCAGAGTTGCATTAAACAGCCCAATGTAAAGCTTTACTTGTAGGTGCATATACAATGACTGATTTAGATTTAGGCTCATTCCATCCAAAATAATTAACATCTTGTAGATGAGAGAGGTGTTAATGGAATTTGTTGGCACAATTTCCCTTGTTATTGATTTCTCCCTCTCTCTCTCTCTTTCTCTCTCTCTCTCTCTCTCTCTCTCTCTCTCTCTCTCTCTCGCTCTGTGTGTGTGTGTGTGTGTGTGTGTGTGTGTGTGTGTGTGTGTGTGTGTGTGTGTGTGAGAGAGAGAGAGATACTGCAACATTCTCAGATGAAGCCCATCAGTCTGAACCTGCCTGCTCAGAAAGGATGGGGGCTTGTGATTTCGGTAATTATAGTAAACAACCATCTTGCTAATGGATGAGAATGAGTGGTCCCAGACAAGCAGTGGAAGACAGGAGAAACACTAGCTTCATGCCTGCTTTAGTCAAATTAGGAAAACACTGTGTTTTGTATTCTGTAGGCCAGTGAGGAAGTTGCATTATGCATTAAGTGGAAAGGTGCATGTTGCATAAGTAAATCCACATGGAATACTGAGCAGTCAGGCTATACTGCAGCCCCAATCAAGCGCAGCTCAAGCTTGATTTTTGGGAAGAGAAATGGGGCTTTCTGGCTGAGGATCCCACCAAGCCTCTCGCACTGTCATCTTCACCAATGTTATCTTTCACTTCTGTTGCTTTGGCTAAATCATTTTTCTCTTTAGATTACAATGCTAATGAATAGGTTCATCAAAGAGTCTGCAGAAAAGACGTCTCATGCCCCCAGGAGCGCGTGGCACATTTCAAGACTTTTCTTTTTCCTTTTTTCTTTAGTAATTGATAGAGTCATAGGAGACAATGGGTCGACATCTGGCCCATGCCAAGCAGCTCGGAGGAAAACCAATTTGCGCAGCATCTGTAGTCTCCAGCAGCCAGGAGTCAACCCGCCTTTTTTAAAGAGGAAAATGGCAGCAATTAAAAAGCCATTCTGCTTCCACACGGGCGAGCTTTAGTTACATCATGGTTAATCAATGTGGCAACAGTGTCCCAGTACGCTGCACGGTGGTAGAGTGATGGGAATGTGAGATCACATTTTACTTAGGGATTGATGTTTATGTTGCAAATCAGACTCTCCTGGGCTGTTCTACTGTTTGCATATTATCTCTAATTTCTTGGTTAAAAAATTATATTCTTACCCCATTTTACAATTAGAAAATTGATATTTTGTTTGTACATTATCTCTGCTGTTACCGTAATGCATAAAGTGTTCTGTTGCACATTGTGAAAAATTGAATTTTTTTTGTTGTTGTTGCTTTTTTTGTTGTGTACTATATTTATTTTGCCTATGCTAATTCAATATTAGTTAATTACTATGATGTACTTTCTAAAAGCTATGTGATTCATAATGTATTTTTCCTGTTGCATTTCCTTTCCTCTGGCAGCTGTTGCATTCTGTTGCTAGCTGTGACTCAAAGGTAGGACTACTGTAAAACAATGCATCAGCAATCTTAGCAAACTTAGCTTTCACTGAAAATTCTGCTTCTTCTCCCACCTGTTTCCTGTTTCTCTCTAACTCTCTCTGTCACGCTCTCTCTCTGTCTCTTTCCACACTTCTTTTTTATCCCCCTGTTCCCTCCACCCTCAGTTGTTTTTTTGTTTTTTTTCAAACCTTGTACTGACAACAGCTGTGGGTTATTTACATGGCTTGGGGGAGGGACCTGTCGATCTTCTGGTCGACACTGCAGAGATCATTCACATGGGAATAAATCAGAGGGGAAAAGAAGAAGGAAAACACACCCAAAAGTTCATGTACAAGCCACACAGCATAACCAAATACAAATGCTTTAGGTAGTTAGTGCTGTGGGACAGTGTTAAGCAGGCAGTTTTCCCTATCCTCTCCAGAAGAGGAAAAAGTTACTTCCCTGTGTGCTAAACGGTTTAAGGAAGCTTTTCCTGTCTTTCCAGAGGACTGTCGAGGAGGAGGAGAGAGGCAGAGAGTGTGTTCATGGTAAGCAACAACTTATTGCAGGATCAGGAAAGTAAAGTTTTTAAGATGGACCTCATTTCCACTTTTTTTTATCTTGAGCACGTTGTAATAATAGTGTTTCTTCAGAAAGAATAGCTTAAAATACTTTAATAGGAGCAATGCTATTTTCACTTGTTGGCACTTTCAGTTAGGACTCAATATGTAATAGATGCTGGAGAAGAATTTTCAAAGAAACATGCTTCATTTCAACTAATTGATATATTTTTGATCAAAATTGGCAAGTGTTTGCCTGTGTGTGTCTGTCTTCAGGCATTCTATATATATACTGATGATATCAAACATGTGAGATTAATTTTATGCTGTAACTGTTCAGTTGGGCCCTATAACAGCTGCATTAGGGTTGGATTTTTTTTATTATTATATTTATAAAGCCAGTTACTGTATTTGAAAATAAACTAAAAACTGATAGTCTTAAAATTATTAACTATTATTTTGCTGTTTATCTGGATAAGTTAATTATAAACTAATTATTATAGCGGCAGCCAAGTATTCCTGTTGTCTTTCAACGTGACTACAAAAAACAGTCCATGGGAATAATTCCTTCATATTTATAGAAATAGCATAAAACATTATGTTTGTCAAAATCAACTATTTGGTACATATTGTGTAAAAGAACAGCATTTTACAAAGAACCACAACAGTGGATGACCTGAGGACATATTCAGTCATGGGAAAAAAAAACAGTTCAGCAGTTCCAAAACATGGAACTAGGCAGAATATAGGCCTCTCCAGGATGTGCCGAGAGCATAGGTATAAATGTGTCAGAGCCTACCATAAATGAAAGAAGACACCAGCAGGATCTCACAAGATGCAAAACTGTAAAGCGAACTTGCTAAAGCTTGCTAAAGGTTTTGAGCTCTAGGATAGAATTATGAACATATAACTTCAATATCTACCTACGTGAGAGCATTTAAATAAATAATTATCATTACTGATGACGTGACTTCTGACAGCGACAGGATGAATTCTGAAGAGCTCAGACGCTCAGGCACTGCTCATATTCAACCAAAGGCTTCCAAACTCGGTGAAAGGGCTTCAGGACAATGATCCGAAACATATTACTATAACAACTTCGCAGTAAGCGTAGGTTTTTAAGCCCAAAAAGGAACTGCAGGGTTTGTCATTCTACAAACCCTAGGTGTCATATCATACATAATATGATTAAAAAAAAACATACATACAGTTCAGAGTCCACTTATATGTACTGTAATGTACGATGTACATAAATGAAGACATCTCCCAACCTCAATATTCATTTCTTGTTTTGTGCCCAATTTGTTGCAGTCCACCGGACGTCTCGCGTAATTAAATAGTCAAAGGATGAAATTATTCAGGACTCCTCACCACATGAAAGCTTACCATAATGTCAAGATTAATCAGTTCCATCTGTGACACAGTTCCAGTCATTAATAAACACACATGTACTGACATATACCTTTGTCTTATGGCATGGACTGATAGAAAAAGGGCCCATGAAGCGTAACTGCAGTGGGCTGTGATAAGGGAATCACTCCAATCTGCTCTTTTTCCTGTTTACTGGCTGTCAAAGAGGTCTGCAGTGTTGAAAACAAAGGCCAGTGCGTTCAGAATAACCCGATCTTGATTTGATTCTCCAAGTTTTTGGAGAAAGTCAGTTAGGGAATTCTTTGCGTAGTCCACCAGTCTTAGATTAACTTGTGCTCTGTTACCGGTTCTGCACGAAAGTTATATACTTTTGATACATGATAGAAAAACAAAAACAAGAACAACCACAGTAGGAAAATAGAATAAATGAACCTGATACAGCATTTATGGCCTCCCTCCCTTTAATAGTATTGCAGTGTATATTTTCAGCACTTTTACTTTTGGGTCAAGAATTAGGCATTAATTAATTGTGCGATGTGGGGGATATTAATATTTTTTGTTACAGGTATCATAATTCAGGTAGTTACCTTGATAGTTACCTTAAAATAAATATCTGAATTGATAGGCAAAGGAAATTTGGACAGATTGATAAGATGTTTACTTATACATGGTTGGCCACATACTTTCAGCCTAACGCACCATAGGCATTTCCTCTTTCCATCCCCACTGTGATTTGGATAACCAAGCACAGTATTTTCACCCCCTTCTCTTTCACCAGGCACCATATCATCTGTAAGCACTCACTCTCTTTCTCTTTCTCTTTCTCTTTCTCTCTCTCTCTGTCTCTCTTTCTCCCTCTATCAGCTGTCCCTTTCAATCTTTCCCAGGAAGCTTCCACACATATTGATAGGGGACAACTCTGCAGAAATGGCACATAATGGAACCTTCACTGGAAACAGGGATGATTTGGATACATACCTAAATATGCGTGAGTAAGGTGGAGTTAGGTGGACTTCACACATTTATATACTGTGTTACGCTGTTTGAGTGCGCATAGGTGCACCACTCTTATTTTGCTGTGTTTTTATATCTGCATTTTTGTCTGTCTCGTGATTTGGAAACAACATTCTGCAATGTTAGGGGCAAAAGATTCTGAGCCAATTATTATCATATATTTGTGAAACCTAAAAATTCACTACGTCCTTAACATCCTTAAGAAGTTACATATAAGTACAGGAACTGCATGGCATCCTGTGTCTTCGTAAAGTCATGTCAAAGATTCAGCTGGCATCACACTGCTTTGTCAGTTCTGAATTCAACACGTCAGTACTGATCAACAGTGTTCCAAATCCAGTAATTACACAACTGTGGCTGTGAAGTCCACACACAGGGGGAGTTGAGTATGAATGGCAATTCGCCTCACCTCTGGGCTGCTTCTGGGCTACAGGGAAAGGATCCCTGCTGCTTAGGGAGGAGGAAGGAGGTTAAGTTCAGTTCAGAGCAACAGGCACAGGGAAAGGCTCCGGCCAGTCCAGGAGCCACCGACTGTGCTAACCCAGCAGGCAGTCCTGGCAAGACACACACTAAGTACACGCACAGGCCCATGGCTGTAACAGTCTGCATTTTAGAGCAATTCTGCATTTTAGAGCCCTGGCTAAGGAACACAAATCAAGCCATACTAAGGCACTGCGAACTGGCCGGATAATTTAATTCTGGTTCTCGCCTGGACATTTAATCCAACAGTGTGATTTAGCTGATGATTAGATGCAGTGTGTGTCAGGACAATCCCTGTTTGTCAGTACCCCTGAGAGTCCAGTGCACTAAACATTTTATAACATGCTTAACCCAGCTCAAGACGGGTTTGGAAATGAGTCGTTGCACTAAATCAGGCTGCTTCGATTAGAGACAATGCAAACAAGTACAGAGCATGCATGGCTCCCTAGGGTGGAGATTAGGAGGCACTCAGGGTGGGGGTTGTATTTAAATGTTTGGAAGAGAAGTATACACAACATTCCAAATTCCCAAACCATAATACAGCTATGCAGATAATACTCTAAGACTTTATTTTGGATGATTTACTGATGCTGTTTTACATGGCACACATCAAAGAAATTAAATTAATTAAAAAATGCTGGCGTTCCAGTGAAAAGGCCAGAACATTCTCTCCTAGTTATCTTGCTAGACCTCCCTCTGCTTTTTCCCGGGTGTACAGAGAGACTCCAAACAGGCACTGCACACCCGGCTACAAAGTGCCAAGTTGCTTCCCCTCAGACTGATGTGAGCCAAGAGACACTGAATAAGTGACACCCAAAAAAAAAGCAGAGCTAAAAGCCAGGGAGATGCATTTTATTTATAAAGCCGTCTACTCTCAGTCGACCGCCTCTTGCTTTTTTTTTTTCCAGTAATACATTTTTTAGCTCCATTTTCTCTGTGGAGAAGCATCAGAAAACAACCTTGGCGGCCGCTGCGGGAGCAAATTGCTGCTTCGTGACTCTTGAAGCACAGGAAACTCATAGCTAGCACTTCCGAGTCTCACATGCCCTTTCTGGTCACTGAGCTGTGATATTCCTCCCAGAGGTGTTGAGGAAGTGTTAAAGTGTGCGGCACTACAAGTTCCCCTCACGCCGCGCTAAAAACACAGAGACGATGCCAAGGTGGTTTCGGGGTGGCAGAAGCAGTACTTACTGTGCGAAGCAGCAGGAGGAACTCGTATTACAAACCATTTTAGTAGCCACATCAAAAGTCAAGGGCTCGACACCAATTTTCACAAGGCCCACAAGGTGGTCGCCTGCTGCTTGTCTGCATAGTGGAGTTTAAATAAGCGTGAAAGTTGCAACACCGGCGGCTGCCTGGGTCCCTGAAGAGGAACAAGGGCAGTTTGATCTCAGTGCTAATTGATACCTTCCTGCCGTGACACTTCACGGCTTGAGGTAGTGGAGGAGAAGCACATGCATAGAAATGAATAAAGCAATCTTCTAACACACTCATGTTGAGAGCAGTTTACTGCTTTGTTTAAAAATTGGGATTCCATTAGCATGGACTTAGATGGACTTTTTTCATATTGTTGTAGCATGAATTGAAAAACCAGGTAAACTATTAATATATTTGTAACACTGGGAGGCTAGGCAGGATGCAAAGGCTAGCTGTATAGAACTCAGTGACGTTTATTAGCACACAACTTAGAACAACACAGCTAATGGAAGGTTAAACACAGACACAAATACACAATTAAGCAAGACACAACTGGTGTGATACATGGGGAGGGCGTGGCTATACAAACGAACACACACACACGCACACACGTACACACGCACACACACATGCCGCCCAACGCAGTTAGTTTCCAGGAGAGCGACTCATCCAATCATCGACATTTCACCAGATCCTCATCACCTGCTTATTGAGTTCACATGTTTTTCATGTATATGAGCCATGCCATAACTGTTTGTCGTTGTGAAGTATTGCCTCCAGTTTACCTGTGCATACCAAGCGTTCTGTTCATGTTTCTGATCCCCTGTGTGTTTGACCTGGTTTTCCCATTTTTCTCGATTACGATTTTTGCCTACCTCTTGTTGGATTGGTTTGCCTGTGTTATTGCTCTATGTTTTTTGGACTCGGACTGTTTACCTCTATGATTACCCTGGACTGTATCACTTTGGTTCTGACCCTGGCTAGTTTAACCACCACGGATAATGATTACAATAAAACTCCTGCCTTTTATCCGCAAGCGTCTGACTGTGCTTTTGGTGTTACAGACTAGGAGAAGGGGCTGTACTGTGACAATATTTAGCAGATAAAGACATTAATTAAAATCACCAACTTTGCAGGTAGAGCTTGTAGGACCTCTGGTCCTTCATTGGTGTGTTAGCCATCCCCTGGTCCATCATAAATGGTTTCTTTTGGCTGAATATTTTGGTGGATCACCTCAGCAGTGACACTGACGTGTAAAAATTCCAGCATTTCTGCCAGGCTTATAAAACCGTCCCTGCTGAACTTTCAAAGCAAGCCACTACCACATCAGTGTTAATGCTGTGACAATGGTCTGCCACCTTCCACATTCAGTATTTGTCTTATGGTCAAAAACTGACCATTAATGGTGTATAGGGCAACTGTGCATAGCAACCTATGGGCTACAGTCTGTAATTTCACACTTAAAATCTTTTAAGATAGGTGTATGTAATTATACAAACAAAAACAGGTTACATAAAATTATGAGAGAAAACAAATAAACAAATATTCTATACTTCTATACTTTGGTTTTAAAAACATCAAAAAAAAAACTTTATAATACAATAAAACCCTGACTGCCTCTTTTTTACAGTCAAAAATATATATAACATCAATGATGACTAAAAATGACAAACAACACAAGAACAAATCATACATAGATGTACATAGCAGTTTTCAGTAAATCATTCAAACCTGTTGAAAGGTAATGGGACCATTATAGATCTTTCCAGAACCCCATTTACAATTTAAAAAAAAACTGAGAATGGATTACCATAAGCACATATGTAGTTCTTCCTACTTATGCAAAAACCTGACTGAAAATGGCTGATAAATGCTAAAACTGAGTGTCGTAGATTCCAAAATTTTAAAAAGGCAGATTAGAGATTAGAACAGAGATTAGTCTGTTCAAATTGTTTAATTTATTTACATCTCCTCCTACATGAAGTGGAGTGACATAAGCTGCTTTCCATTTTCAGGGATTTAGGGGAAAACCTGAGGTAATAGGTGGATTAAATCTTAGATTAAATATAGATTTAGTGTTAGATATTAGATTGAGTGTTTTATTTCATTTATTTTGTGGTTGTTGTTGATGCTTTGTTTTCTGTTTTCTATATTCCGTGTTTGTTTTCTCATGACAATTAGAGAATGAAGTAAACGTTGGAGAGGGAGTGACATATAGGTGGGCATGGGGAAAGAAAAGTCCAATAAACAGTTAGTGAGTACAAGAAAATCAATGTAAAAATGGTGCCAGAGTGCTTGAACAAAAGGGAAAAAAGAGAAAAACTGCATTTTTCTTTCTTTCTTTCTTTCTTTCTTTCTTTGGGGGGTGGAGGCACAAAAGGGACCCTTAGGGTTTGGAGATGTTTCTATGTATGCATGTGATGTGCACTTGGTTTGAAGTAGGAGCCCAGCAGGCCATGATGTGCTGGTTTATCTTTAGTTCTTAAAATGCACATATTTCAATGCCTGAGCAAAGTTCCAGTGTTATGTGTATGCATACCTAGTGCTTAAGTGTATTCTCATCGGTCAGTGTGGCAGCATAGTTTGTTACTCTTGCACAAATTCTAAAGTATAAAAATGAACATGTGCATAGGTTTATGCAAATAGAATATTAAATGAACATGTGTATAGGTTTATGCAAATAGAATATTAAATGAACATGTGTATAGGTTTATGCAAATAGAATATTAAATGACATGTGCATTTGCTTTTAGGGAAGCACCACCTGCTGTGCACTGCTATTTTGAGGAACCTGAGTGGGTTGTGTGGGTGGGGTTGTGTGGAAGGGTTAGAGTGTATGAGGGTATGTGACTTCCAGTTTCTCATGCTTCAAAATGTTGATTGATTATTCATAAGTTCTCTCATGCCTCCTTGTATTGTTAGCATGGATAATAAGCCATACTGTTTGTCTGTTGCTGCCTGCTTCATAGACTAAACAAGTTTTGAACATTGTCAGCACAATGCTGTAGGTAATGAAGTGGTTGTTTTTTGTGTTGGTTGGCTAATTACATTTCTGATTCAGCTCTATCTTGTCATCTCTTAGCCCACACATGATGATAACTGACTCATTCTTGCTGTTGCACAAATACTGCAAAAGATTAGTTTTGGCCACATGTGATTGTTTAAACCAAGACAGTTAGGAGCGAATCCTGCAGGCCATGAGCATAAGAACTGCACAAGCTCAAGACTTAATTTTGGTTAAAGATAAGCTAGTTCTCCTGCCTTTTTAACATATATCACATACATTTCATATGCTGTCTAAACCCTTCATAGTTTACAGTCTGGCATGCCCTGCAGACATTAAAGAACTTCTAAAAAAAAATCTAGAAAGAGCCAGGAACTTTTAGAGTCTAGAATCTTTGGAGACTGTGATAGATAGCAAATGCATGACTGAACTACAGTATGTCCGCAAGACGGCCATATTTATTTTGATCTGAACTTTAATAAAAGCCTAAAATATATCACTGGGCAACAGCAGGACCTGTATATGTGTGAGGCCCAAAAGAGTAATATAGATATGACAGTCAGTAAACTCAGTGTTATTGATATTGGGTTTTAGTATTTTCCATAAATCTTTTCACTGGCAAACTGTGACTCACCAAAGACTTCAGATGTTAAGTTATACAAGAACATTGAAGCACAGTTTCCCAATAAGTAATAAAAGAATTTCAATATGCACTGAGATAAAAGTTGAGATCTACTACCAAACTAAGGCTATCTAATGGGAATTTGCAGTTTTGTCTATAAAGGTTAGGTGCTTTTGCATGTATTACAGTTCAGGAAAGAAGGAATTGAGTGTATGATATCTCACCTGTTATCTTAACACCCCATTGCCTTATGATCCATCAGTTTCACACTGTCACCAGTATTAGCACTTTCAATATGCATTCATCATCAACAGTGTAACACACTGGTCTCTGCCATCTGCCCATAATCAAGTTCACAGGGCCAGGAGTCAACTGACCTCAACATAAGCTCTCATGGCTGCTGAAGCAGAATTCTGATGGAGAAAGGTTTCCACAGCCTTCTTCATGCTGCTATTCCAGACAGCGTCAGACCCTCGATCTGAACCAGAGGAGATGGGAGGGAAGGAGGAGAGGGCGGAGGGCTGAACCGTCTAGGCCAGGCATAGGCATATGGCAGGGTGAGATAGGAGTGGAGCTTCCACTTGGGCTTCAAATTCCCAACCAGATGTGACCTCAGGCAGCAGAGAGAGAAAGAGGGAAGGGGGCGAGAGAGAGAAGGAGAACATTGTCTGAGAAATCAACTGTAGCAGGCAGAGGGAAAGAGGAGGGGCTAAGGGGGAAGATGTGTTTGTAAGCCTCTTTCCAACCGAGTACTAACCCCATGGGGTAAGAGCGTGATGAAAAATGTGTGTGTTTGTGTGTGCATGTGCATGTGTGTGTGTGTGTGTGTGTGTGTGTGTGTGTGTGTGTGTGTGTGTGCACATCTTTGTCCACAGAGAGCATCCAAAATGCTCCAGACCTCATGAGCGGCTAGCTTGCCCCTTGTGCACTTGAACTCCTCGGCAGGGTTGTGATGAGCTCCTCAAAACCAAGCAGTCACAGACTGGTGTTGGCACACTGCTGATAGCATTGTCTCATTTCTATTTGCAGATTTCAAGTTTGTTCGGTGACAGCTGGGTGCGGGTGCTAGCCTGTCGATGTGTGTCTGAACAGATTCCGTTGAATGCAGGAGTGCTGTCACAAACCCTGCAGACATGAATGCAACTGAGGAGAGGCAATGGCGATTCAATTTGCAGCTACCATGGATGTAGGAAAATACATCCTCACATTTTTTTACATTTATTTTCGGTTGAGCCAACTTTGCCTCTCTCTTCTTCACTCTTCTATTGTTCTAATTATTTTATTTGAAGGTTACCTAATTTCCATATATATATATATATATATGGGAGGATACAGAAGATAAATGTTATGAGTTTGTACATGTAATTTGGCCAGGATTTCCATGTTATTGAAATTTCTTTTTGTTAATTAACAAAAAGATCACAAACTAGTTTAGGCTACCATTTGGCCTACTTATTTAAAGCCTATGATCTAAGAGAAATAAGGCAGACACAACTAAAGTAGCCCAAAAATATCTAATGGGACCTTCCCCTCCTTCTAGAAGGGCTGTCTTTGTCCTGATATTCACACATTTTTCATTTTTAAGGAATGATTCATGTCTTCTTTAAGTGTCAGAGCATTATTTAACTAGGTATTTAGAGTATTTAACTAGGCTCAATTTTATTCTTTAATAAAAATAAGGTGAAGTTAATTAAATGAAGAGGTCCTTTGTAAAGGTTAATAAAACTTAATCAAACTTAAGCTTTTAAGCAAGAGTTAGGTTGAGAAGAAAAGGCAATCAGTTGGTGTCAAACCAAAAGACACCCTGAGACCTTATTTTGAAGACATGTCATAGGTCCAAGGAAAGCTATTGGCCATTTCCAACAATAGTGCACACATACAGAAACTAAACTAAAATAATACCATATTTCTTTTCATCAACAAACCATGTGGAGCCAGACATCAAGACTTTGCGGTCAGCTGTTTTATTTTTAATTTTTTTCTTCATATGCCACACTTTGAGTTCCTTTAGATATCTCTGCAATGGGCATCTTTATCACCACAGGTACATGGTGTCCCCTCTGGCTCTATTCCTCAATTTGATTTTCCCTCTCCCTCAGCACACTAATCTGATTTCTAGGTCACTGAATAACTGTATCTATGGCCAAGTGACCTGCAGGTCATTTGCAATTTCCTCTTCTTACATATTTCCCAGTGATATCCTAATCCGTTCCTTGCACTTTCACCGCTCTGAAAGATTAAATGTCCAATTCCTTGTGATTATGGAATGACCTTGACAAGGGCAAGCACCATCTATAGGAACAAGGATCATAATCAGACTTATGATGCTTTGATTACAGCACAAGGTATTGTGTGGCATATCACAATGACAAATGCAGCCATCTTGTCTGTAGAGGTAATTCAGATTCATTTTGTTATTGCTAAAAGGGATGTCTCTCATTGAGTACGATATGCACGTAATTACACAAGGGCAAACCTCAGCAGTTCACCGGAGGGTCAACAGCATCAAGTGGAGCACTGAGGTTAGGACTGATATATGGAAATGAAGAGCTTCTACTAATTGCGCTGTGGCGGCCTTTAATATTTTTATTTTAAAATGTCAAACTGCCTTCCAAGTGTCATCTGTTAAACCTCGGTCACCCTTAATAAAACTCTAGTACATTGTAACTATATATTCTCAACAGCCACTTTATTAGAAACATGTAGCTTTATTAGGAACATCTACCTTGCATTCTGTTTTATTAGGTGCACCAATTTTAAAAGTGCACTTTACAGACTGTAGTCTACATTGCATACAGACTGTAGTCCAAAGTCACCCTCCACCCCATTCACCTGATATGATTTGCATTGAAGACCATTTTCAACACAGACCATTTGCATGGATCAATACATGGTAGTGGCATGACAATGGGCCCTGATTACAACCTTATCAGACTCAACAGTGTTTTTACACATCAGTGTGACTGCTGGACTGAGGTCCATCATCAGTGATCCTGCAGTCAGAAAAGTGCCAGAGGATTGTTAATATATGTTGCATTATATTGCATTTAGTTTTTAACTATATACTGTTGTGTTTCTAACATATAGATTCATTACTTTTAGCTGAATGAATTCACTGTTTGCTTCACCGCAAAAGTATCAGCACTAGGAATGAAATCTGCTGTACATTTAACTAGGGAACGTCACAGGTGGTAACAATTACCAGATGCTGCAGAACATAATTCTTCCTCTAAGAAGTCCAGAGAGTGGAGCAAGGAAGTAACCGAATGGGAGTGAGATCACCGAACAAGGGCTGAGCTGCCAAATAGCTGAGACACTGTGTAATGAGCTAGTGCAGATGAAGGAGGTTCTTCGTCATGTCTTATTACTGCTCTCTCCCCTACAAACCAGAGACTGCCAAGGTGTGGCTTCATTCTGGCCCCAGCCAGAGATATCTCCCTCCCTTTCTCACTCAGACCTCCATGCCAAGATCAGAGCAGGCTTTTTGTGCAAAAACACCACCATCACCTATCTTCTTCAATCTCCTCTCCTCCAGGCCTGTCAAAATCTCACCCCCTTCAATTCTGCTTTCATCCTCCATCTACTTCTGTTCTCAAACCTCTATTAATTATTCTTTGAGAGAACTAAGGTGAGGTTGGAAGAGCTGGGATTTTTGTTTGGTTAGTTGGGTGGTTTTGTTTTGGTTTCCCCTTTGTATTCCACCTCTTCACTAGCACACACACCCTCTGCAGCTCAAAATGTAATGTCATAATCATAGCTGACACCTCTAGCTGATTGGCCTATTCGTGCTCTTGTGTTGGTTCAAGCTTTCCCATAGCTGCCCTGGTCAGAGCCTCATATGTAGTCTGATGGACATGCTGTATATGTTGTAGAAGCCATTTCTGTTTTGTGTGATGTAAACTCATGCAATATCAAGAGGTGCACAAATTTTTTATGAGTTTTGTATCTCACTCAACAAACACTTTGTTATTTTCTCACCTAGATTCAGCTGATAATTAAAACTGGTTAATATTTTCATATTATATTTACATGTAGAAAAATACAGTGCCAACAGCTAGCATTAATGTTGGAGCAGTTTCATTTTGGGGCATAAAATGAAAGTCACTTGTAGATGTTCAAGGTTTCTTTGTGTATTTGTCTATTCTGAAAGGCATTTACACAGCATAGCTATTCAACAATGCTTTCATTTTAACTGAGCCTATGAAATTGAGTGGCATTCAAAAAAAATAACTGGCTTGGTGTCTATCGGTCGAAACACTCTAGCTGGCAGACATCAGTCTGCTCAGCCCAGCACAGAGGAGACTCAGAGGTGAATGACAAGGAAGTATTCTGATTGGCTAAGACCTTGACTGTGCACCCCTCCTCCCATACCTATATTAGGGTTTTTATGTCAGCAGCTATGGCAACCTTTAGCATGAGCAACAGCTGATGATACTGACATAGTGTCATAGCATTACATGTTCCCTTTTATTTGAGACATGTGAAAGAATGAAAAGGTGAGTGGGGCCCCACCTGTCCTTGCAAACGGACAGCCTGAGCAATGTCCCATGGCCCTGACACCAGCTCCATCGAGCACCAATTTTCTGATAGGATCGTTTTTGCTGTCACATTTCAGCAACTGTGAGAAATACAGTGGCTACATCTTCCAGGCTTTCAGGTTTGATAGAAAATAGCGATAGTAAAAATGGCTGAAGGGGGTAGAGTAGAGGCCTGTAAAATCTTGTTAGTATATAGGTGTCTCAGAACTCCTGTAGGATAGCCTCTCGCCAATAACTGATAGATTTACTGTGCTCTTTTACAGTTTTACTAGAAGCTATTGTCTGGCCATTCTCAGAGTAGGACTCATTGCAACAGTAGTAAATAAATGGTTCTTCAATATGTCCCGTTTAGAACAGGCATGCTTTAAAATGACCTAATGTAATTGGCACTATAACACATTTGTGGCCATGTTGTCTCAAGGGAAGCTCACCAAAGCGTCTCCTTTGAATGCAATTGTCGCTGGAATGCGCCATCTCTTTTGCAAATCTGGCACATCTGGGGGGGTTTTCTACAAAGAAACAGAGCTGGCCTTCTCCAGCTCTGAAGCAGTTGGCTGTGGTGTACCAATGAAAAATGTACCTAATTAAAATGTGTTGATTAACTGTGCCTGAACATTTGTGTGGATGGTTAGAGCTTTATTAGAATCCGAACCCCTGCCCCCCCACCAAGGCTATCATCTATTTCCATTATGGTCATTAGCAATGCTTCATCCAGTAGGTCTGTCAAGCACCTTTTCCTGTTCTGTAGAGTTCCACTCTGCTTGCATTGAACAGGATTTTGGCTCAAGTGTGCAATCGAAAATGCCACCACAAGGGCATTGTCAGTTGACTTATGCCTAATGGCATGCTATTTGATCACACATTTCCAAGTCGACTGCATTCATTGTTTGCTATGAACTTCAGAAGAGTTTGTAAGCAGTTCGTGCAGGTATGAGGACTAATGACAGATTAATACAGTTTTTTAGAAGCTGAAAAGTCAACAACACAATAGATTACCTTTGCTGCTACAACACTGGTCAGCAATGAAAACTGTCATATTCTGTACTAATACCATGTTATATCTTACCACAAAAGATATGCCTCACCACCACAAACTGATTACCAGATGGAGTGATGTAACCACATTTTGAAAATGCAGACAGAACTTGAATTTTGGTAGGTAATATAGGCTGCTATTAAAATAAACAACAAAATTATCACCATACGTGCTGTCACAAACAGTGCAAACCGTAAAACCTCTGGAAATTGCTATGTTTCATTGACATATTTTGTTTGGCTGCACTTGTTTTTTTTGTTTGGTTGTTTTTTTTGTTTGTTTTTTTTTACGAAATGCATTTTCGAGAGTCCCATGGTGTGTTAAATAATAAACAACAGGCATTCATTTCTGACAGAGAGTGAGAGGGATTTAGCACGTGAGAGTGAGAGGGGTTTAGCACACGAGAGTGAGGGGGGTTAGTGAGGTATTTAGTGGCAGTTTTCACCCTCAGTTTAACACAGGCAATGAGCCACAGCTGAGTGCTCAGCTGACAGACGTTGAGAGCGCAGTTAATTCACTAGCTGGCCATCCCTACATGAAATATAATGGTCTCTCCTGACATTTCATCTCCACAGACATCATTGAGGGACCTCAGGCATAGGCGTTTTGACACTCGGACACCTGTCAGGATTTGGTCAGCAGAGATCCAAGGTGGTGATAACCTCAAGATAAACTGTATCTTAATGGAAGAGAGGAGACTACCCAGCCACAAGGACATATCATACACCATTAATAATCATTATAATTTCTGTAGTAACACACCATGAACAGAAACACAACTCAATAGAAAATGATTTATCTGAAATATTTTAATGAACATATAGTTATCTACAGTGAGGCTGCCACAATACCATTTAAAATGTATTAGCCACCTTTAACAATGCTAGTGACTACTGTTCCACTTGCCACTGGACATTTGCATAGGCTACTATTTTATGCATAGTCTGTGCATAGCCATTTATTAGACAAGGTGACATAGAATGCTTCCTGAGATTTAACTCCCTTGAAATGTGTGTAATTGTAACAGCTCAAGTGCCGCAGGGCAAGGAGCAGGACGCACAGACACCCTTGATGGTAATAAGCATTGCACACACAACGCAGTCAACGTCACTCACATATAACGTAAACAGTGAACATGAACACAATGAACATTAGGAACATGAACGTGAACATGAACAATGACCGACAACAATGCACACACCAGCAAGGGTTTAAATACATACAAACATAATGAGACTAAACCAGATGCAGGCGTGTGCTGTCAAGAGGGCATGGTTACAAACAGGACAAGTCAAACAGTCAACGAGAAACTCCCACTGCACGCGGTGGGCCATACCACATGATCGGCAGGAAGGGGAGAATTCCATGGCAGTAATGGTAATGAATTTATCATGTGATAAATGAGAAGGAGCAATGGCAATTTTGTGGATAATTTAGTGGGTTGCACACCAAGATCAAAAGATGTATGTTAATGTAGGTCTCTGATTCAAATGTTGACTAAATAGATTTATAAAATCTGACCAGTGGGGTACCATTGACCTTAGCAAATTCTATGCCTAGGGCCACAACCTCCACCAACTGGAATTTAGATGGGGGGTTGGGGGCTGTTGTTGTTTGTTTGTTTTTTATTGAATGTTTTCAGAATTCTACAGGTTGGGTGGAATATATGATTCCAGAGGGTCAAAATAATAAAACAAAAGATAATATACAGATATGGACAAGAAAGCAGTCCCGGCACCGTGAACTGCATGTCCGATAAGGTGAGGAACTGTGGATCATAGCTACTGTGACCTTCTTCAGAATATCCGATTTTAACTGCATGGCTCAAATTTATTGCTGGGGACATGGACATGTTAAGACCATTTCCTGTGAAGGCACACCAGGTGTTAGACTTAATGAAAATTTAAAAAGGTAACAAAGGCAATTTAGCATTAATTTACTCTAGCAAATATCAAACCTGTGCATACCCAGCCCTAGTACTAAATTATAAAATTAATTTTGGACTCCTGGTTCCACTATCCTCCTTATTGGGAGACAATTACCAGTGAGCTTCAAAAAGACACTTTTGAGGCGAGATACGCTCCGTGTCTGGGAAGGTGATGAAAGCAGAATCCTTGCCCCTGGGTTGGCTCCTCCCCCTGGTGTGTGGCAGCTGAAATGTGTGAAAGCAAGAGGAGAAGGGCGTAGAGCCGAAGGCTGTAATGCCGCCTGGCATGTGAACGCCTTTGACCCTGGACGACTGTCAGCTTGGACACTTTGAGTTCCATAGCAGCTGGAGAAAAAGGAGGGGGATATGGTTCTTCAGATCTGGCTGTGCTGCACAGATGTCCTCGTCAGTGTCAAGGCGGCTAGCGGATCTCACTAACGAGGCAAACGAGGGAACGCCTCTGGGTGAGACAGGCTCCCTGGTGTTTGCTCTGCAAATTTAGCAGGGATTTGGGTCTTCTTGTGCACCAATCATCACAAGACCCAGAGGCAACACAAGACCATTTTAAAGAGATGTAGGTTTTATATATCGACTTACATGGGCAGAAGGACAGAGACGCTTTTGTTTCTAGATGGGGATAGGGAACATTTTCAGTTATATTACAGTTACCGATATTTTTGGGCAATTAATTATAGTTGTGTCTTAAAGTTCTCTTAAGCTCTTAAAAAGAAGCATAGGAATCTTCATGGCACATCATTTAATTTAACACAATGTGAAGAACAGCAAAATCTGACATTTCTAGGAAACATAACAGCTGCAAGGCCTTTTTTGGGTGATATGCTCAGATTATAATGCCTTTTACATTAGTACACTAATGGAAAATTTTAATCAGGCTATCACTACTGTGTTATTGAGTCTATTTCTAAAGCAGCCTTACCAAATTGTTTGTAGGTTGTAGTAACAAAATCCCAACTAGACTCTGTATAGTTGTTATCATGATGGTCCTGCAGAATCAAATCTGATACAGTACATCAATTATGGCAGCATTTTAATACTCACTCTGAAAAGGACAAAGCTACACATAAGTAGTATAATTTATAAGTCTCCCTTTGTTAGCTGTAACATATATCAGCACTCTAATACACTCATGCATCTGTTTATGGTTTCAGGTAATACATCAAGCTTTTAAAATACTTAATAATGATTTCTAAGTTCCTCTCTTCCTTAAAACTACAGAAATGTATGTTAAAATAATTAATCACACAGATTCATCAGAACCCGTAAGATCCATCTGTGCACTGCAATATTTTTCTTTCGAACTGTGAAAAGCATGAAGCATGTTTTTTTTTTTTTATCCAAATCACAATATAGTATATTTTATTTCTTTACATTACAATATGCACATCATCAGTCGTAAGCGACACCCAGCAAATAGCCCCAATTTGCCTTATGAAGGAAACGGCTTCACAGGAGGGGAAAAAAAATAAAGAGCTTCCCTTTTGTCACCAAGTTAACGCCATGCTCTCTGTCCCCCAGAGCAAGCCAGACCTCTAGGGCAGGGGGTGGTGGGGAGGGGTGCATTGTTGGCTTGTAGTAGACATCAGGGACTTATCTTTCCCTTTCTGTTGGTATATCATTCACTTTAACGAGAACCCAGAGACTCAGCTTGGTGGATCTGTGAAGTCTTTTCCTTTTATCAAGTAGTATAAAGTTAACCTCAATGTTTTATGTTGCCTATTTATCCACAGGAGCATAACCTGAGATGGGCTGCATTTTAGTCTTTTTGGGAGCTGCACACTGACTGTATCATTACTAGAGGCAGTTAAAAGTGAGATAAAGAGGGTAGCGACTGACACTAGGAAAATTCCGCAAGGCAGTGCCTGATTGGTTGAGCATTTCAGGGACAGAGAGGTTTCCGCCATTAGTGGCAGGGTTGTCCAGCTTCAGTCTTAAAGGCCCACAGAATAGGCACTATTAAGCTTTGTTCATGCTATACCACATCTCTTAAGGCTTAATAAGTAACTGATGAGTATCCAAGTGAGGTTGAGTAGGGTTTCTGCAGGAGTGTCATCTGTGCACTCAGGCAAACATTCTCCAACCACTTGTAATTATTCTCCACTAGATGTTTCTTTTGTAATACTTCATAAAGCAATAACTGCTATATTTGAGGTATTGGTGGAACACTGTTCAGTGTGTGCTTAGTGTTCTTAGATGAACATTAAATGAGTAGACGTATTCGAAACCCAAGTGCCCCTGTCTGTCTCAGGCTTGTCGCCACATTCAAAATTGTATTACCCAGTATGGGACTCCACTTTTTCTGGCTGGCAAAGTTTAGTAATGTCTCTTTAACTGCAGAGAGTATGACCATTTTGTAAACATCATGGCCTGATGAGCTTTTAATGACAGACACACAGCTCAGTGTTATGGGTGATTAGCCATTGATGAGGCGCACTTAATTGCTCATGATTGGAGGCCTGTGTTTTTGATTGGCTCTATATTATCTTTTGCAGTATTTAAAAACTATTTCTCAGGTTGTGTTTCGCCTGTTCTGAGAGACAGATTCCCTGCACCACCAACACAACCAACTCATGCGTCCTTCGGTGAAAGTCAAGGCGGGCAGATGTTCCATGCGTAATAATTCATGATTATCTTCAATCGCTTTCTTTAACGAGGTTTTTGTCCCCATGGTGACGGAGACAATGAGGCACACCACCACACAGCAGGGAGACAGCTGTCTATAAAAACAAATCCTTATGAAAGATTCACAGATGTTATAATAACAAAGTCAGCAGAAGGTAAATATTTAATTGAGGTTAGAACATGATGAATACAGTATTTTAGGAAGGTAGTGATCAGGAAGGATAAAATATTTGGACCAATCCTTTACATTGTTCAGCTTGCCAGACTTGGCCTGCTATCATTTTTAAAGGTACACATGTGTTGTGTGACTTTCTATTACAGAATCTGAAAGATAAACAAGGCAATTAACAAGAAATAACTGATACACTCTACTTTTTAGTGGTTTATTTCTCCTCATGAATTGAAATAAACAAATAAAAAGACTGATAAAGAATCTTTCTTCCTGTTTTATTAATGTTTAGATGATTCAGATGATGGCTACTTTAGCGTCATAATCGGTGGTAAGTTACACACTTACTATTAAAAGAAAATTATAAAAATACTAACGGATACTAACTTTAAAATAGAGTGCATATCAGATTGCATGCACAGAATCTTCCCTTAAATGGATTAATAATTAAATAAATAGTTGTTATAGGATGAGCAGTTTTATATTCTATAATCTCAAAGATATTATGCTACTTGTTATCACAGCTGCTCACTCAGATTGTTCCAGAACATTTTACACTGTTCCTGAAGCCTCTGAAAAGTTCTTCTCACACTAAAGGTTGAAGAATATGAATATGAGGAATGAGAATGAGGATATGAGGCACACCCTTCAACTTTAACTACACATGAGTAACCAGTAACAAGATATGAAGTCAGGATCCCAGTTAATTAGAAACAATATAGCTCAGCAGAAGATATGTGGAATCAGGCTCTTGGAAACCTAGTTGAGGTTAATGGCTTTTGCACATTATAGCAAGAGCACTATGCTCACCAAAGACCCACTCAGAAATACTTATAAAATGTGGGTGACATGTAGGTGTTTCTAATAAAGTGGGTTCTGAGTCTATATAGTGCATATAGTGGGCATTATAGACTAATGTTTTATTTTAAATACCTTATTCTAGATTGGCTGATGTTTTCAGCTTGCAGTCTTATTGCAATCTTATTCTTATCAAGTACCTTTTATTAATTCTATTAACTGCCATTTAACCTGCAAAGATGTGAGCTATTTTTCCCCACTATAAAACTGACAGCCAGTTGTTAAACTTATTAACCTCTTAGGTATGTAAAATTGATTAACCTCTGTAATGTACTGCCGATTTGTCCAACAGCTGTTATTGCCGTGGTCATCCTGGTCATCGTCAGTCTGCTGGTGGTGATCCTTCGCTACATGTACAAGCACAAGGGCACCTACCACACCAACGAGTCCAAGGGGACTGAGCTGGCGGAGTCCGCCGATGCAGCGCTGCGTGGTGACCCAGGCCTGTGTGACACCATGGATGAGGGCAAGAGGGAGTACTTCATATGATACACCCCTCACCCCAACAAAACCTCCTCCCATACCTCACCATAACCTACCACCACTCTCTCTACCCTAATCACCTCTAATCACCCCAAACTCCATTCTACCATGGCCTGCCTCACATTACATCCACCCTCTCCTACCCACCTCTGCTGTACCCATTCTCAAGCCTTTTCCCAAATTAACACACTTCCACATTACCCCACATTACCCCATTTACATATAGACCTATGAGTTCCTATACCACTACTTTATTACAGTTTCAAAAAGAGCTTCAGGTAAATAATTTTATAGCAACCAGATCAGTGTGTGTGTGTGTGTGTGTGTGTTTGTGGGTTGTGTGTGTGTAGGCGGGGGGGTGGTAGGTGAAGGTGAAGAGAGTTGAGCACTGGATGTTCTGAAGTACTGAAATTGGCCAGAGGAGCCAAATAAGTTTGAGCTCAAAGAGGCCTCGCTTGCATCTGACATGAATCAGCAGTACTGCTGAACGGACTCCTCACTGCACTGAACACTGCACTGAAGGCCGGCCATGACAGATGTGGGATGTAGGACGTAGACAGATCAAGAAAAGCCAAGGGGAGAGTGGAGAATTACCACACCCTGCAGCAGTGTCTTCTGAGTCTCTAGAAACAATTTTGAATATCTCAACATTAGTCACTGAAATCTTTCTTATTCATATTCATATTCATATTCATATTCATATATATATATATATATATATATATATATATATATGAATGATGTTTTACCATGTTTTCTATTGCAGTCCATAAGTAATTGTATAAGATACTTATAAGATACATAAGTATAAGATACTTCTTATAATACAATGCATTGGATTTGAAAGGAAATGATAATTACATCTATATTGGATGAACCACATATGGCATATAATTGTATCATTTTCAAACCTGTGCTCAAGTAAATGTCAAAAGAACAAATTAACTTAATCATAAATAAAATTATTGTTTATATATATATGCTTTATGATTATGATTCTTTGCAGTAGATGACTGCCTGAGGTGTGTGGCTCATAAGCATTACCAGATGTTTGCACATTCCCTGGTGTTGGTGACTTATAAAGCAGCTATTTTCAGTTCCTTATTCTTTCAAGGGCTTCTCCAGCAAGTGAAATGGTGGTTCAATTAATCCTGGTTAGGTGACTGACTTGGCCAGTCAAGAACATTCGATTTTTAGGTCTTGAAAAACACCATAATTGCTCTAGTTGTTGGCAGTAACATTATAGGTTAATACAAGTAAGCCAGGGGCACTGGTATATATGGGCATTTCACTGTGTTCCACAGATGAGCTGATATCATGTGGCTCATGGATCATGTGCAAGTTCTTTGTTTTTTCTCCATACTTTCCTCATTACCTCAAGCTATTAAATGTCTCTTTCAGTCAACTTCTATGAAGTGCAGGGTTGTTTGCTATTTCACCAGTATAATCTTGCTCAGTAAAATGGACCTAAGAGTTGATTCTGACACACTTAGTGGGTGGGCTGTCAGCTATGTCAGATTTATTCTGATCTCATTTTGATTTTATTTTTTAGTTTTGCATCCTTTACTGGTGTCAACACTTATCATGAACTTCCCTCCCCTACTGAAGATAAACTTCAGCTGGCATCAATCCTTTGGTCATGGCTGAGAGATGACAGGAAAAGTGCAGCTGCACATTCAGAATCAACTCCAGCCCGATTGCTAGCTCTCTTTTTAGTGAAATGGTAGGATGACACATAACTTGCTAATAACCAAATGTCAAATGGCTAATTACTTCAAGTTGTATAAAATACTAGAAGTATGCATTAGAACTCTGGTAATTCTTACAAGGTTGCTCTGAATGAGAAACACCCTTTAATTAATATTGACAAAGAGCACTTTAACTTCACCTTTATTGTTTAAATAAAGCCAGAGTAGACAAAAAACTGTGAGCAACTAATTACTAAATTTCTACCTTCAAGTAACTACCAAGGAACTATAATGAAACATTATTTCTTCTCCTAGCAGTGCTTTATAACATTGTTGTTTGTTGTAAACATCGCATTTGGAAGCACCTGTTAAAGAAGAAAAATTAAACCCTTTGCGCCTTTAGTCATTGAAATTAGCCCACGCTCTGCCCAGATTAATTTCACAGGACAGAAATTGATCAAGATTTATTAATATGTGAGAGTAGGAATATTTTTAGAATTACCTGTAGAGGTGAAGCCCCATAAATAACATGGTTTGTGACACAAGTGCTTGTCATGTGAAGATGTGGATTTTTGAAATCTAACCCAAAAAGAAAAAAAAAAAAAATCGCACAGAAGGAAGAACACAAAGCAAACCGAATAAAGTACTTTTCAAAGCTCAACCTCCTAAACTTTGTACCTTCTCACTTCAGCTCCTCTGATTAAAGGAAAATCAACCCCAAAACAAGTTTTTTTATTTTTTGACTATTTTTTCTTTTCTATTTTTTGATTGTGAACTTTAACAAACCCTAAATCTTAAGGACCTGCTATGCTATAGAGTAGCACAGGTTACTTGGTATCACTTGCACTATGACAACCAGAGCTGACACCTTCATGATTAACCTCCCCAAATACACGAACAAGGTGACGCAATAATGGCCTCATGCAGGGGCCTGTGCTTGAGATCCACATCAAAGTTGCCTGCTCTATGCCCTCGCTTTCATCCCACCTTGTCTGCTCCCCCAAATGGAAATCAGGCTTCAAAATTCAATCATACAGATGGGGTTTGGCATGAATTACTTCTATTGTGTCCTTTTCTTATATTGTCTCCCAGTCAGTGTAGTTTATGTTGAATGAATCACATATTGTAAAATTCTTGGTTGGTTATACTTGCTGGTTTACTGCATTAGTAGTGTTCAATACACCAAACATACAGTAAAAATACAGTAAAAAAATCACTGCAACTTTAAGAAAAAAGTGCACAAAAAAGACACACTATAATAGAGGCATCTCCAGGTAGCCTTTTATCATGAATGTGCTCCCAACGCTTAAAAAATTGCTATTACATAATTTTGAAGCCTGGATGATTTATTGATTCCAGTGAGCTAATTTAAACTAAAAGCAAATAACAAATGTTCCATCTGAATAGGCCTGACTTGGGAAATGACAGAAATATATTTGTGAAAACGGATATCAGTGTTCTGTTCTGTATCTTGCGTCATACAGTTGCATATAGAATATGACGACTTTTTGCCTGAAGGAAAATATACTATAAACAGGGACAGATTGATGAATGATATATATCTTACGCCCTTGTATATATCCATATATTGGACAGTCAAGGGCGCATATGCATATATATATATATATATATGCATATATATATATATATATATATATATATATATATATATATATATATATATATATGCTGGTGATGAACGCAGGTAGGATGGCTGAATACTAACACCTTTGTTAACACCTACTAACACCTTTGTTAAATGATTCAAGTATTGTGCAAGTAGGTATAACTTGCCATGTTTCTTAATTCATTAATTCATTAATAACTTTGTTATTAGTGACCATCTGTCAAAGCTGAAATGGACCCAGAATATTACATCCTGACTTGAGCTTCATACTTACAAATGCCTTTCACACACAATTTCCAGACACTCAACTAATCCATCACCTCTTAAGTAAATCCTTATCCTGTTGACTAAAGCTTCTCATGTGCAAGACAGGCTCTGACTGTTAATTATCTGTAACTAAGATGCTTCTTAGAATGAATCATCAATTCTAACATGAATTCTCTGATTGATAACAGCTAATAATATTTTTAAAACTATTTTAAAATAGTAAGCCAAGCTGCCACTGTTGGGCCCCTGAGCAAGGCCCTAAATCCACAATTGCTCAAGCTGTAATTAGTAATAATTGTCAGTCGCTTTGGATAAAAGCATCAGCTAAATGCTGTAAATGTAAAAAAAATATATATATATTATGTCAGGAAACTTCCAGTCTTTCACAGTGAGAGAGATTTGGATGACAAAGTGATTTAGTTTCCACAGCCATTACACCATGACATAGATGTCAATAGTCCATGTGAATTACAGTTTAAGTCAACAAATTGTGTTGCAAAGAAAAAATCATACTCTTGCATTATCATACAAAGATAGCACAAAGATGATACTTCCTATTAAGTCTGCAAATATCATGCATTACAATTTACTTTCATTAACAACATGCATAAAGAATTTCGGTGCATTTATAAGGTCTTTTTTTCATGTCACACATGTTACCAAACTGAATAAAAGCAATTGTAAAGGTTGCTGATAATAATTAAACTAATTAAGGCATATCAATTATAATGTGGAGTTTAAATTAACATTTCAAAAAATGTTCCAATCTTCACTGTCTCTTCTTTCATCCTGTTAACCACAATTTGTAAGTTAATAGTAAATCTGCTTTTGAAAAATATTAATGAAATAATAGTGTTAAGCTATATTTGTAATATTTTAAAAACGTTAGATCTTAGTTTAAAATGTGAGATAAACGTATAAAGAATTTACCATAAGCACACTGCCACACGGGGGTTCTACCAGTATCCAACTCTGGATTACTTTGGATATATTTGGATATCATCTCTGGATAATTCTGTATGTCTCTGGATAACTCTGGATAACTCTGGATAGCTCTCGATAGCTCTCGATAGCTCTCGATAGCTCTCGATAGCTCTCAATAACTGAATCTGAATTACTCTATATATCTCTGGTTAACTCTGGATAATTCTGGATGATTCTGATCATTCTTCTGGGTAATTCTGGATAACTCTGGATAACTCTTGGTAACCCTGGCAGGTTGGGATCCCACTGAGGTACAATGTAAAAGTGACCTTTAAAAATAAACCTGTGGAACAAGGCTTTGCTTTCAGGAATAGTTCCTGAAACATTTGTCATCAAACGAATATATATCTCCATTATTCCAAATACATGGTCCCCAGGTTCAACCAATCAATGCTTTGTATTGTTATAGCAGATAACATTATTTTATACAATGGTAAAGGCTGACCAAATCCTTAATTTAGACTTTAAGAAAAAGACCATTATTGTTTTAAAGAAAATCACCATAATACAATATATAAGGAACTCCTATTTATTTTATCAATTACCAAAAAGAAAAAAATCTTAAACCTGTCCCAGTCAAAAGCAGAGCTCTGTTTGCATATGCTCCTGCTGTTCCCCTTTCCACTCTGTAGAGACTCACTACAAAGCTCAATTAGAAAAGTCTAAATGCTACTGAAGCCTTTGATATGACAATACCCAGCATGCCTTGCCACTGTAAGGCACTTGTGTGAATCAAACAGCTTGCTAAGCTTTCAGCACAAAGTCAAAACATTCCACCATATTTTATTTCCTCTTATTCTTATCCCACAACACAAGAGGGGGCCTCTGGGAAAGAAGAGGGGAGGGTTGAGAAACATTGAAATAAACTGCAAGAAAGCTATTAGTCTTCTGCAAGTGGCATGGCGCATTGTGGAGTTTCCAAATAGATTGTGGCTACTCAGTCACAATCGATGTCACAGGGAGCTCATCGCTGAAGAAAAATGGAAAACACAGGAGGGACACAAAAAGAATATGAGGCCCTAGGTTTGACTTATTTATGGACATAGGAGAATTATCTTTTCTCTGACCCCTACTGAAAAATAAATGACTTCCAGAATACCACATGTTAAATGGTGTATATATAAATTGTGTGTGTACAGAAACACACATACACACAATATACTCTCTCTCTCTCTCTCTCATTATATATATATATATATATATATATATATATATATATATATATATATATATATATATATATATATGTGTGTGTGTGTATGTATGTATGTATGTATGTATGTATGTGTGTGTAACCTGGATATTTATACATGTTGCTCAGACTGCACATTGTGGGTGTTGAATTTCAAGACCCACAGCAATTATAGACATTTATGGGTATTTTGTACAACCATCTTGATTATATATTTCAATACTATAATCATCTATAATCATCATCCATAATTGTTTAGTATAATGATTCAGATCACAGTTCAGCACAGTAAACATGGCACTATTTTAGATTCTGTCAAGAGTTGTATTTCATTGTGAAATACAGTACCGATATTTTTGTTCTAGTGTTCCAATGAAACATTTACATAATGACATACACTAACAGAGCTGAACAACTGCTAAGCAGCTGTGTGTAGCTGGGGCTCTATACTGAGTTCTTTCACTAGACAAATGAAGTTAAAGAAATGCATGATGAAGAAAGCACATGTCTTGAAAGTGAGAGATGACTGTGTTTAAAAGAGGCAAGTGACAGAGAAAGAGAGAGAAAGAGAGAGTAATCTGTGCTATTTCCATTAACCTACTTTTCTTTTCCTCATTTTTTGATTTGCCTAACGTTGCTCTGGGCTCTTGGCCTCCTGTCACTTGAATAATGCAACCCACAGTCTCCAGCAGCAGCAGAGGGTCTAGCTGTTGAGGTGACAGTGTGGTCTTCCAGCAGAGGGAGACACTGCAGAGGTCAGCATAGAGACGGACATCTGGACTCAGTCGGGTGAGATGGAGTCTGGGTGTAGGGAGGGTGATATATCATGCCACTGGACCTCTACTGTTTATATTTAGACCATTAGGACAAGGTTGTACATCTAGAAAGTGACCGTGACACTCAATGACCCTGGTGCCCTCGGGTACATAACAGGAGAACAAGCTCCTCTCGGCAGGTCCATGCCTAAATGCTGACCTGGAGGTGTTTCTGTGCCTGCTGCACCTACATGCTCCCCGTGCTCGAGAAATGTTGCGTGTAGTTGTCCAAACAGACACGACAAAACCGTGCTTCACCACCCTGCTGAAGGCTCTTCTGAAATTATGACTATTCATGACTGGTTTACAGAAGTTGTCTGTCAGGGAGTACATCAGCTGCAGCCTCGATGCTGATGAACACAGCAAAATGGAAGGCGCACGGAAATATCTCTGATTATTGCATGGGTGTGGGAATATGTCTGATTACAGCATGATGTGGGAATTTGTCTGATTGCTGTGTGGGTGTAGCAATATGCCAGATTACAGCATAGGTGGTCAATGTATCACCTAAGAGGATGGGTTGCTTAACCCTTTCATTAAAGACAAAGGCAGCATGCGGAAGGCAAATGACTCACAAATGAACTGATGCTCTTTCAGTTTTACTATCAAAAACATCCTCAGATGGTGTGGAGCGCAAAGTGAAGGATTTTCATGTTCAAAATGCAGACATTCTAGTGAACTGGTTGTCATTTTGACGAGAGTTGTACCTGACATTTCATGTCATGGCTCCTGGTTTTGAAGCAGCTTTTCACTTGTCAGATTTACACAAAATGCTTCGAAAAAAAAAAAACAGCTTGCATGTTCTTGTAATAAAAAAATCTTGTTGTGTTCTTTTTATTACACCTAAACAACTAATGGTGCTTTAATACATTTTGTATCAGTGGTTCTCGGTGCAATCCAGGGCCCCCCACACATCACATAACTTACTGTTTTCCCAGTTGTAGCACATATGGTTCAGCTCCTCAGCTAAGCATCAAGCATTTCCCAAGCTCAGGCAGTTTTACTGGAGAAGGACAAAAAAACAGCACATGGAGAGAGAGGAGTGGTTTTGAGAACCCCGGCCATGCATAAGAAAAATTGAGAAATTCTATATTTGATATAGATATAGATATAGATATCCTGATTTTTTTTTATTTTTTTTTCAAACAAACCTTCTTCCAGACATAGAAAACCCTGGTTATGTACTACACAGCTTTTCAACAGAGAATCTCGTTTGCCAGTGTGAACTAGTCTATTAGGTTTAAACTCTATCCAGAGCACCAGCTCTCTGTATTTGTCTTGCTTATGTTACACACTTGGGGCTTTTCCCCTTGGAGAGATATTGAGTCACATTAATCAAGATGATGTAATGAACTAAGCAGCACAATCTGTGACAGTGCCCACCCTCATCTGAACTACAGGCGCACTTCGATTACTTTTTAATGACCTCATCACTTAGCAATGTTTACGTTGGTGCACACAAGTTAGGAATCGGGACCTCACATCTGGAAACCCACAGAGTGCTGGCCTGCTGAACCCAACGCAGCAGAATCTTCTCCATTTTACCCAGAGTCCTTCCTTCCTCTGATGTGTGCTCAGCCAGTGGAGGACAGTCCTAGCAGGTAACCAGAGACTGCTCAAGAAGTAGGGCAAAAAAAAAAGTTCTGCTGAGCTATAGAACACGCCGAAGCGTATCTGACGAGTCAGCGCCCGTCGTCGTCTTAATCAGTGTGCTTTAGAGGGCCATTACGTACATCAGGCAATCCCCTGAAAGGCACAATTACCAGCAGAAGATGCCCATTTATTGGCCCTTATTATGGCCTCGATATCACATGCAGCCAGGCCAGTGCAAGCGTAAGATAGCTGCCTCATGGAAAACAGCAGAGAGGTAATGGAAGTGCATCAGCTAACCTCAAGTTTTTGTTACTTACACCTTAAGCTCTTGGAAGGCTATTAGAGGTCTCATGGCAGATAAATCATATGCATAAAAACAGAAATCCCTTCTGAAAGAGTTATCTAATATCTCTAGTATACTTGTTAAATGCTATACATAGTGTGAAAACTTGTCCTAACTGACAAAACCAAACCGCCTTGATAACATAAATACAACTTTAACACAGCTTTAATTGTGCTGTAACTGAAATATAGCACACCTACAGTAAAACAGTGCAATTACAGTAAAGATATGTCCATCTGCCTTGTGAAGAATATATCAAGAATAAAATAAATCTCATTATACACATTAGTCAAACTCATAGCCAAAGATCTTTCTTGTCATCTGCACAAAAAGTAATTAAATTCTTACCCTCAATCCAGAGATGAGCTCTTATCCCATCACTAAGATAAACGTGAACTGTGTTTAGAGACAGACACAGCTCCAGAATATGCTTAGAAATATGGTTTTATGTATGTGTCAAAATTACTGCTGCAGCAGCAGCAGCTTCAGTTGATGTACCTTAATGGGGAAACTGCACAGCCTGGTACAGTGTGACACTGAAAACTGCAGCACTAACAGAGAAATTACACAAGTCCTAAACAAATCCTAATAATAAAAGCCAGTAATAAAAACCATATCCATCATCATAATAATAATGACAATAATAATAGGAATCACAGTCATTATAATATCTTATTAATACCTAATCTCTCCAAAAGTGTTTACCATAAAATAATAACAATTCTATGTTCAACTAAACTGACAAACTAAAAACTCAACATTAATTAAAGCAAGGAAAATATTCCATCATAACCGTGGTATAAAGATAATTATTCTAATTCTGACAAAGGTTTTCAGTCAGTGTTTTCTAATAGTTACAATATTGAGATATGTTGCATATAACTACATAATGTGTAAGAGAAAATACCCAACAAAGTATACTTCCATAAAAAGTCCATTACTTTCCAACATCAGGAGACCACCTAACAGTGTTTAAAAAAACAGAGGTTTGTTGTATATGTTTTGCCAGTGGCATGATATGAAAATAGTCATCTCTGATGGATGTACTACACTTCCTTGCATACTACCATTACTATGATATGTTTCGATATAGGAAAACACCAGACCACTGCCAGCCAATCAAAACTTGGCTAGATTCTGCAGCAAGAGTGCATTAATGTGTTACACCTGTATAATATGAATAAACCTACTCGGGATGTCTTGTTGGCGTGGGATCCTTATGCGCTACTGTCACTGAATCAGTGAATCATGGCTTCAAAAAAATGCTACAATAATACATAATCGCCTTACACTTACTGCAGTTCTGAACATGCCAGGCTGAGGACAGGAGAGCGGCTTGGATCGCATCACGTCAGGACCCTCGCTGTGTATAGGAATTAATGAGCCATGTCCCAGTTCCTGTAAAACCCTGCCCCTGGCGCACTGCTCCCATGTGGAGACTTAAATCGAGCAGGTCACAATTCATTTAGAGGTGACAGACACTCCAGGCTTCCCAAAAGCCTAGGTAAACGCATGGGGCCCAAGGCTGGGCTTGGTCTGTGGAGAATAATAAAGACTAACGTGAAGGGATTTTCAATTTATCGACAGAAGAAGTTGCACATCATGTAAATATATAAATTCAAGGTTTGTGGAAAGCTGGCCCTTTTAAAAGGTATATAGCCTACTCCAGCTTTATTCCTAGAAACCTATATTTATATATAATTTACGCAAAACAAAATAAGAGTTTCAGAAATTAAAAAGAGACACATTGAAGGCACAGACAGAAAACCTGCAATTTCAAAAATTATTTCATTTTGTTTGTGACCGTAGCAGATGTCTGTCATCTATGACACATGCATCTTGTCTGAGGCATGGCAACACAGGGAACTAATACCACCATGATTTACATGCATATTTCAATTCCTTATAGGAGTAAAAAATCTCAAAGCTGACATGTTTATACCCTGACCAAATCATGTATCGCACCAAGTAATTGATGGAGGTCATGAAAGTTCCAGCAGGGCAGGTAACAGGCAAGGCAGGAGCTACACCGAGCTACACTGAGCACCAATCACATCTTAAGAGCAAGGCAATGTCCTGATGCTCCTTGACAGGCTGCAAAGGAATCCTCAGGGTTTAACATTTTGGAGTCAGGACTTCCAGTTCTTTCCTCACCCCCTTTTTTTTCTTGAAACAAACGAGACAAAGCAAAGGGCCACAGGGGTCTTTTTGTCTCCACTGGTGAATGGTACCCTTCCTCACAACGCCTATACCTTTCAGGTACACTCATTATCCCTCAAAACAAATAGCTCCTTTTTGCTATGGCCCCCTCCCCATTTGTTTAAGACAAAGTCATGTAATTAAAATCTAATCAAAGAGAGGAGGGAACCTATGAATATTTAAATCTGTTTGCCTTCTGAATTTTAATGAAATGGTAATTTATGAGAGCTCGGGGCTTTATTCTGGCCAGGGAGCAAATTAACTGGATTTCCAAAGATTCCCTAAAGTAATTTCTCCCCCTCGTATCCTCAGTGTGTTTAACATATGGAAATATGATTAAAACCTCTATTTAAAGCTCAGATCACCAGTGTTTGTAAAATCAAGTCTTTGTGCATTGTGAGATAGCAAGATTACACTTGTTTTCACAGTTCAAGAGAGGCAATGTGCACTTGTGAGGAAGTCAAATACTGTACAGCTAGCATGACAAATGCTGACTAGCCAATAGATTTGGTGGAAAACCTAGAGAAGCCTACCTAGAGCATCACAACAGACATGTTTTGATAAACTGAAAACCAGTTTATCATTGCTAATATTTGTCTATAAAGTAAGAGATGTAAAATTCCTGTATAATTAAGATTTCACTCAATACACTTGCGGCTCCACCAGCAAATTCTGAAAATTTTGAAAAACATGACAACTTGCAGTGTGGCATGAGATCAGTTAAGTATGAAATCATACATTCCTATGAGCAATGTTTACTTAGAGCATTTGCCATTCAACAACACAGATCAGTTTAGCCTTCTGAGGTTGCTGATAATTAGTGCTTCTATGGACTCATAAGTGAGTGTGCTAGCAATGCAGATGCTGGTTATAGCAGGCAGATTATCCGCAAGCAATGCTTTGAGTGGTTTCCTATTATGGCTACTACATTTGAGGAGAGAGGGAAACATTCGCATGTTGAGAGCTTGTGTTTCTAAAGTTGATGGCAGTATCAGCAAAGCGATAATCTAAAGAGACTCACAATTAAAGCAATTATCGACATTGTTTAGACGGCTGTCATGACTACTGCTAGGTGACAACCCGAATTATGTAAGAAAGCACCTACAGACCTACAGTGCCATTTGACTGTGGGTTTTAATGTAGAAATCCTCAAAATGTTTTTTCGGCCCAAAAGGAAAGTGTCATATGGTGTCAGCTACTGTGCACCTTCCTACTGAGATGCCGTTGCTTCCACAGATGCCTCAGCCTGATTGAGTGAGCCAGGTGACCTACTAGATAGAGGAGTGTTTTGAACCAATGCCTTGCATTCTCATCCAGCCTTGCCTTCAGCTTTGGGCTCAGTGCTACCTGTGAAAGCACTTAATCCAGCTTTACCTCTTACCTGCAAGGACACTCCTTGAAGCCTCCTTCATTATTTACTGGTCTGCTTGTTAGCTGTGATGTTCTCAACGCGCCCCCCAAGCCATTCAGTCCCAGTGCAAACAGCTTGCACTTAGCTGGGTGCCCCGATGATCCAGTGCCTCTCTCATCTCACAGCCTTGGAGGTGAAGAGAGAGGGCATCTCTCCTACAGTCACCTGGATACAGCAGAGGTCATAGCAATGTCTGCCCCGGCCGAGACAATATCACTAGACATCTGGATATTAGGACATGCACATCACCCGTGACAGAGGTCTTTCTTTTTTGTGGTTGTAGTTGTCCAGTGCAGCCTTTACCCTTTACTAGCAAGGATGCTGACTGCTTTCATCATTTACCGGTCATCATGTTTCTTTCATCATCAAACACCACATTTTCTTGCTGGATGTGGTGTTTTTAAATGTCAGAGGCCAATCAATCCTAGTGCTAACAGTTTGCACTTATCACATTAATACGGAGGCCTGTTTTTTGTTTGTCTGTCTGTCTGTCTGTCTGTCTGACTGACTGATTCAGACTAGGACAGCTCTTACCTCTTATCTTTTACCTCTTTTTAAAAATATTCTCACTATTTGTTTGGTGCAGACTGACAGACATGTACATATTGCTGAAAACACACTAAATGCAGTACTAAATAGCCAAGCATATATGAACAGGCAATTAAACACCTTTTAGAATGAAGAGCAACAGAGCACTTCCCCATCAAGCAGCTTGAGGAGACCTCTGTAAGGTCCATGTCAGACATTTAAAAAAATGACCCTTTGGCCACACCGATGGAGACACAAGAATAATCAGCATCGCACAAATCATGTGTTCCCGCCCGCATGTTAATTCATTCACGTAAAATGGAATATGAAATATGATTAAAGTGACAGTGCAAATAGAAAGGTGTCAAAAGAAGTCCCACTCTGCACAGGAAGGCTGGGAAATTATAGCCAAGGGCTTCCCGTCCTGTTACTGAACCCTGACTTCCTGTCCTTCAAGTCAAGGGCTTTCAGGGCAGCACCGATCGCAGACTCAGCAGTCAGACCCTGGGCTACAGTTAAAGAAGAACTAAATCATAAATTAAAGAGGTACTCCTGGATAATTAGATGAAATATAGGCCAAATCATACATTGTACATTTTAGAATTAAGTTTGTACATAAATGTAATAACAGCCTTAAATATGAATAAGTAATATATTTAAATGTAACATTAATTGCCCTATAATTTAAAAACCATGTATGATTCTAAATCAGATTTTAATTCAGCATTGAAAATACTATAATGTTTCAGATTGTGAAACAAAAAGGTTCATGTTGTGTTGACATGAATGCAAATGAATATAAATGAATGCAATTACCCCCTGCAGATTTTATATTTGGAGTTAACTTAGCATTGTAAAATTTGGATTGTAGATGGGCCTGGACATGTGAAATGCACTGCAGCAAAAAAAAACAAAAAAACACACCTTTCTCTGCGTTTTTTTTTTTTTTTTTTTTTTTTAAATTTTGCAAAGTTTACCAGAGGGTCAATTATTATTCAACCCCTCGAACCACCTGAACTCTGATTGGTTCCCTCAAGTATTAAGAAATAATTGAGGTATTAAGAACAATGAGCTTCACATGCTTGGATTAATTTTCTGTTTTTTCCTGCCTTTTCTGACTATAAAAGCCCCACCCCAAACAAGTGAACAGCACTCATACAACATGGGAAAGACTAAGGAGCATTCCAAGGCCATCGGAGACAAAATTGTGGAGGGTCACAAGGCTGGAAAGGGGTACAAAGTCCTTTCCAAGGAGTTGGGCCTACTTGTCTCCACCGTTGGGAGCATCATCCGAAAGTGGAAGCCTTATGGAACTACTGTTAACCTTCCATGGCCTTGACAGCATTTCAAAGTTTCCTTCTGTGTTGAGGCCAGGCTTGTCCGAATGGTCAAGGCTGACCCATGGACAACAAGGGGGGAGCTCTGCGAAGATCTCATGGCAGTGGGAACATTGGTTTCAATAAATACCATAAGTAATGTACTCCACTGCAATGGTCTCCTTTCCAGGCAAGCCTGTAAGGTACCTTTACTTTCAAAGACTCATGTCAATGCCTGTATAAAGTTTGCTCATGATCACTTGGAGGACTCTGAGGCAGACAGGTTCAAGGTTCTCTGGTCTGATGAGACCAAGATCGAGGTCTTTGGTGCCAACCACACCTGGGGCATTTGGTAAGAGGATGGCACTGCATACGACCCCAAGAATACCATCCCTACATCCCTGCTTCTCAGCCAAGGGGCCCGGCCATCCGGTCCGCATCCACGAGAAGATGGATAGCACAGCCTAGCTGGAGATTTTGGCCAAAAACCTTGGTTCCTCTATCAAGGATCTTAAGATGGGTCGTCATTTAATCTTCCAATAGGACAATGACCGAAAGCACACGGCCAAGAAAACCAAAAGATCAAGGTGTTGCAGTGGCCTAGTCAGTCTCCTGACCTTAACCCAATTGAAAACTTGTGGAAGGAGCTCAAAATCAAAGTCCACAAGAGATGCCCAAAGAACCTAGACAACTTGGAGAAGATCTGCATGGAGGAGTGGGCCAAGGTTACTTCAGAGACCTGCGCCAGCCTGATCAGGTCTTATAAAAAATGATTAATAGCTGTAATTTCAAACAAGGGTTCTTCCACAAAATATTAAACCTAGGGGTTGAATAATAATTGACCCTAATTTAAAATGTATTATAATTTAATCGAGCAACTTGTACTTTTTGTTTGTAATATTTAGGCATCTATTACTAAATGCTACTCTTGTTCAAAGTTCGAAGCCTCTAAATTATTTGCAACTTGTTGAATTTAAATATATATATATATATATATATATATATATATATATATATATATTCCAGGAAGCTTTGCTGAAGGTCTGATCTGGCAGCTGTAATCAGAGTCTCCAAGCTCTCCTGCACACCTTGTCTCTCAGAGTGCATATTGGGAGATGACATGCATGCACATGTCAAAAAACAAGTAGAACACAGTGCCTAATCTGTTTAGTTCCACATATTACCTTGACCACTGTTTTTAACTTTGGATGTTGTTTGTATGCATACCACTAAATGCAGTGTCCTGTCTGGCCTTTTCCAGCCTAGTTGTTTCAGGCCCTTTATGTAATTTCACACTGGTGTCCTGTGTACATGTGTCTGTGTTATGCATTCCCTGTGTGTTGTCCCTAATCTTTTGCGTGGCCTGGGGGGGGCGGGGTGTTTGGGGTTAAAGGCCATTCTTCCATGCATTTATACTAAGACTGCCTACTACCAACCTGGCTTACTAGTTAACTGCCTGGTCTAACCACTGGCTGATACACAACTGCATTAGCTCCTTTTTGCTATAGAGGAACATTATTTGCCCATAACAGCTCAGTGTGGTGACTCACTCAAACAAAATAAATGAACAAATAAATAAATGTTTGAGTGAATGGAAGATGAATAAATCAAATTGAATATAATAGCCAGTCATTTTTGTCCAAAATGAAAAAAATTGCATTAAGATTCAGTTCAGTGAATCTGCTAAAGCATGGTAAAGCATTATATATTTCTCAGCTTACGAGGGAATCAGTCCACCCGATATATGTGCTTGGTGCCAGTGGATTTACAAAGCACTTTCCATTTCCTTTGCAATAATAGGAGTGGGTAGGCGCCTGACAGCAGAACGCACGTTATCAGAGTATCTATTAGGCTGCTTGAGAACTCGTCTGAATTCTCAGCACATCTGAAGTAGACAGCATATCATGTGTAGTGCTGTGGATCAGTAAAGCAAAAGTGAGATGCCATGTGTAAAATCACTGCCTTAAATGTTAACAGTGCTCAGTTGAGAGGCAACGAACTTAGTTTTGCATCTGTTGTTCATCACTGAAAATAAATGTACTTCTGTATACGTTTAGAAATAAATGGATGAGATATAACCTACTCCCACTGTGCTTATGTGCAATTAAAATGAAAACACTCGCTACATAGGAATATAAAGTAGGATCACAATCAGTTTTATTGTTCTGATCTTAAGACAGGCTACAGCTCCCGCTTTTACCATCATTAGCTCTTCCATACAGCTGCTCAGACACACTGTTATTCTGCTGTGTGTCAACAATGGAGCAAAAGCTTTGCTTATCTTTCCACTCTTCATTTATACCATACTGCTGAACAAGCCATCTGATCATGAACGTGACAACTCCCAAAACAACGGCACCACATCTGGACATGGCCGAGGCTTTCCAAAGTACATGCAACAGGGGGGATTCTTTACTGGGTCAGGAGTTTACTGGTGTAAATTTGCCTCCTAGCCCCAGCTTAGCATTAATTCACTGTGTTGAAGTTCTGTTCCTGTAGACTGCACATTGGATGTGAACTATTTAGCGTCTTTTTTATTAGCCAAAATTTAAGTTCATAGTGCGTTCACTTCCCCCTCACTGTCTCCAGCCATTATCAAAGCTGCACTGCAGTATCCAACAGAGTATACAATAACAACTGAGAGTGGATTCTGGAGCATAAAATATTTATATATTTAAAACAGTGCTATCAAAATAAAAGCCTCTTAATGTCAGCTACACCTAAAGCACAAGCTGAAGGGAGAAATGTCTTTGGCACCATGAAGCCTGAATTACTAAGATATTTTAGATCCATTTCTTCTTCAGTAAAATTCAACAGTGCTCTCTTTTGACAAGTGGATAAAATTGTAGTCCCGTCAGCCAGCACAGGAACATTAAGCAGCTGTAATAACTGTTGAGAGGTGTATGAAGTGTGCCCCCCAGTGGTTCCTAATAAGCTCTGTATTCCATGAACCACAAAATAGAGACAAGGATGCCGTTGCCATTCTCATCACACCCCAGAGAATATGTGCCGCCCCATAAACCCCAGCAACTGTTCACATTAAAACAGAACAGCCCAAGATGGAACACAGCTGCCCCCTCTAAATGTGCCCTCCCTCAGGTGAGGGGCGATTCTGCAGTTGGCCCTTACCTCTGCTTCTGTATGTTCACGTAGCGGAAGGGCTGGGTGCGTTGGCACAGCTGAAGAACCTTAGGCCTTCTGCAACTTAGCCACTTCACAAGAGCAGGCAATCAGACACTGGACATCAGGTCTTCAGAGATGAAAGTCTGAACTTTTCTTTTATATATATATATATATATATATATATATATATATATATATATATATATATAACATTTTTTTCTCTTTAAATCCGAGATCCATTCCTGTCGCTTCCTTTTAACAATCACTCAGAAGGGTAATAAGGAGGATCCACTTGAGCCACTTTGGGCATCAGAGACACGGACACTGACATACACTGATCAAAGACATTTGATTGGCAGAGTTAGTATCATGTAAGGACTTCTTTTTTATCATTCCCATTTTCTGCAGCATAATTGAAGAGCTTCATAAATAATCAGCAATTTTTTTTTTTTGTAAGGGGTGGTATCTGTTCTAGCAATCATGAGTTGATTATGGTAATCTGAAACCTCTACAGCATACAAAAGACAGAAATTAATCACTAGTGGCTCACAGCACTGCAGCCTTTCTGGAATAGTGGGCTTCGTCCTTACTGGCAGAAGGAATAAAACTATGCTGCAGACAGGGCCGAGATAGCATCTTTGGGGTAACGAGAAGTGAGCGGTTTCGGGAGGCTAATGAGTTGGGGCGAGCTCTCGCTGTTGCACTTCTCAAAAGTGACTTTTAATTGGGGTGATTAGTCACTGTCGCAGCATACTGGAATGAGATGAAAGCACGGATCGGCAGATATGCCTCTTTGGGGCCATCTGTCTTTCCGTTGCATTGGGGGGTGTCAGAATGATAAGTAGTGAATTCCCAAACTCTGTTCATGACTGCACTCTGGAACCCATGACTACTTCTTATTCTGTCTGCTCCTTCTTTGGTCCTTATTGGGCTTTCCACAGTGGAGAGTTGGATTTGGTGGATATGGAAAATTAGGAAATATCCCCAAGGCTCCCAGTTCCACTCATCTTACCAATTCTGCCCATATTTGTGGACTGGGCAGGTGGAATTAGGGGACTTAACTTCCTGAATCCTACACAAATCACAAGACCATTCAGCAGCAGCACTTAATGATATGATTGATACTTTATGTTTTAAACACACTTTATTTTATTCTCTGATCATTTACAAAGCTTCAGAAGAGCAGAATACATAACGTATTTTATCTCAATTCCAACACCAGTGCAAACAGAATACGGAACGAGTCAATCAGTGAAGGGTTACTCCTAACCATTTAGTTACACTGGCACTTCAGCAAGAGGGCTTTGAGGTAAGCTTCTCACTTCAGCCAAATGTATTTGTCCCCGACGTCTTCATTATAACCCTTCGCATATTTGTTCCCTGGAAGCTGAGGGGAGAAACGGTAATGTTAGAGATTATTGCCAGTGACGGTGAACCAATCGCGAAGCACTACATGATCTAATTAGCACAGGTCAATTCTTTTACTGATCGAAAGGCTCTGAAACACACACAAAACAGAGCTAACTTAGGAGAGCTAGTTCTGCTGGAACCTGCTGTTGCTGGTTGTAGAAAATGTGGCATGAATGAAGGCAGGAGAATGTTCAGGATAGTGATGATGGACTGTTAGAGTATTAAAGTCCAATCGTGGCAGATTAACTCTATTCCCAAGGGTACTGATGAAACATGGGGCAGTTTACAACCACTCAACACTCTGCAAGTCATAGGCAGATTGGCTTCCCAGGGCTGATTTTTGCCAGCACAGATTAGGCCCAGTCTAACAGCACAAAGGCTTATCGGTGGGGAATAACCACTGGCCATGTGATTCAGATAAAGAACAGCTTAAACTGGAGCCAGGGTAAAGCTGCTTCCATGTAGCTGGTGTCACCCAGTAAGAGTCTGTCTTAACCACACTGACTTCTCCTTTCTTCCTCCTGGTGTTAACTGAGCAACCAGAACACTTTCTTACTCGCTGATATCTAATGGGCTCTTTCCCTGTTGCATACAGCTTTGTAACACTTGTTATGTGCCATTTGAACAATAAAAGTGGTTATTACAAAAAAGGAGGGTGAAACAGACAATCTCTGACAGGCCAAAGTGATTATAAAAGACTAACATTCATTTTGAATCATCAATAATTCTTGGAAACTAATTACTAGGAATTTCCTAAGTTGCTACAATGAACTGGCCGGTCAGTTTTATTTCCATAGTACATTTTAACAGCACTGAGATTAAGAGTTCAGTAACAAACAGTGCTGGGATTCATTAATTTTATCATCATGGATAATATGTCACAAAAATAGGTGGGTCAGTAACATGAATTCTTATCAAAGGGAAATAGAAATGGAAGAGTGATTGGTGAATTTTCTACTTATGACTTTGAGAAGAAGTTTTTTTGTTGTTTTCTTTGGCAGTGTTATAAAAGTGGAGGATTGCAGAGTATCAAGAATGAAGTGCAGAGAAATTTCAGGTGCCATGGCAACTTTGTTGCTTTTACACTTGGAACGGTTGCTAGTACCACACACAGTGAGGTAGACATTTTACAGGGGGGCCAAGCCACAAAGAGACAGTACAATATCAAGAAATTTTGGGATGAATGTGAGGCAACAGATCTGTTGAGCAGAAACTGTCTCTAGATGGTGCATATCAGACAGAAGCACAATCTAATGCCAGCTAATCCACAATTGCCAATCATACACACAACTGTTGTAACAGGAATTTATGCCAGGTTTTCCTTGGTAAAATAAACCAAGTCTTGGCACCTGTCTGGAACACATACATGAAGATGAAATCAAGGCAAGCACTTGTATTTTATTTTCCCTTCTACCTTCAAACATCCAGCTATAAAATGCAGAAAACCGAATAAAATGTCATTTGGAAACATCTAATAACGTTAATGTATGCTGCTATTTGGGGCGCAGCGAGGGAAAACCTCTAAGCGCTCGGGTTTGAAGGTCAGGCTGGAATATCTTCTGGCAGATGATGGTATCAAATCACCAATGGCATACTGAATGAGAGCTGTTCAAAATTCAGCTCCATCGTTTTTGTGTTGATAAAAGTGTATACCACCACTAGCAAAACAGAGAGACATCAAGTCATTCCGGATTCAATGTCCTCCCCTTTTGTCATTTTTTCCCTGTTAAAATACTACTTCATATAGCTTTTTATTATTATTTTTATAATTATAAATGTACCTAGTGTTTTCCTAAACAGAGCTATACATTTAAGAGTATACAAGAGCCTATCCACAACTACAAATGTTAAAATGTATAATTAACAACCATTACTCCTTATAACTAACATTTTATCTGTGATGTACCAGGATAATAAAAGTCTTTTTTATATTTGGGACAGTCAATTTTCACTTCAGAATGGCAGAATTGTAGAAACATGTCTGAAAGGACCTGAAAATCTGCTTCATGATTCATGTTTTCATAAAATCCTTATCCATTTCCTCCCTGCTTGCTTCTACTCCCAATGTAACTGGAAAGGATTGCCAAGGAAGGCAGGATCCACACCCTCTTGTGCTTCCAGTAGCCCTGAATGTGTCAGTGCAGGACCTGGCCCAGACCAGTGGGGTAGCGCCAACCCCACCCCTATACCCCGAACACATGGCACATACCGATTTGAAGGAGTAGTAGTCTCTGTCAAACTCATGAGCACCAATGGTGACCTCTGGTAAATATCTGGGGATGCAGGTCATGTTGGCCACCCTCTGTTTGTCTTCCACCCTAGGAATCATCCACTTTGTTAAAAACAAAGGTCATCTGCAAAAAGGAATGCTCAAGTAGTCTGTCTACAAAAGACAACCACCTTTCAAAAAAAAAAGGTAGCAAAAAGCAAAAGGTCAGCCAAACAGCAGCAGGATCTAACAAAATATACCACTGCTGCACCAAAAGGCCAAAACGCCCAGGGTCTGTCAGTGGCTCCTGGAACTCTGACCATGTGCTCAATGTAAAGAACATCTATAGAGCTACCAACATGCATCCAAACACCCTCAACCCCAGAAAGTAAAAGAGGCCTCTGGAGACCAAAGCCAGTAATACACACTCACAGTACTCGCATGTGGTGATAAGTCACATCGTCCTGATCTACCCACGGGCCTTTCTCAAACTTCAGGTATTCAATATCTTCTGCAACCTGAAGAAAAACAGAACAAATGACTTACATATATACACACACTCAAGATGCACAGTTTGGATTAAATAGATTAAAGGGATTTAGGCTGTGTGTTCAGTCATTAAATACCTTCTCGACATCCTGTATCTGTGTCACATCATAGGAAAGCACTTCTGCTTCCTCACTGAAATGAACACAAACTAAATGCATTACTATGGTTACAAATCACAGCTTCTCATGTTGCTTGAAAAGTGGATAGACAGACCAAACCAGTGTACCTGATCTTAGGCAGGAAGGTCTTCTTGTACACAGTCTCAATGCTTTTGAGGTAGGACAGCGGCACATTATGGAGATATGGCTGAAGGACAGATGCATAATTGCACAAATGTTTCATTAAAAACCTCTAAGGCAACACATGAAAAGTTAAACCTACTATTAAACTGTGCCATTCTGTCACATGATATATTCCACATCAGAACATCTGACTCCACACACCCTGGATATCCATCAGAATCAACACTGATCACTGTCCAAACAGCCTGAGCCTTGGGCATCAGAACATGAGACAGAAATGGTTTCATTAATGATCCAGTAATGCAATGTGCTTATGCTAGATGGAGTTCATACAAAACCCGCAAAAAAAACCAAAAAAAAAAAAAAAAACACTGCCAGAACTATAAATGCTTAATGCACAAATAATCACCTGCACCTGTTTCTGGCTAGTTTGTAAATGGGAATGATCCAATGAAAGCATGTAATGAAAGCATGCCGATGCATGTTCAATGGAATTTAGTTAGAGGAAAGCATACACTGAAACCATTTAAGTGGCAACTAAAACATGGCTTTGAGCCAAGAAACAAGATCTAAATAAATAACTCATCTTTAAGTTCAAAAGAACATGTTCATTTTATGGAAATCTCAATTGTCGGTTTCTGCAATATAACAAATCACCCTGATGCAAGCATTAATGAACCCTGATGCTAGCATTAATTTGCTGTCAGCCTGTATTCCAGCTCCATTCTAGAAGTGTGTCAGGCTGCATTCCATATTCCCTACTCAAACCCACAACTCAACTCAGGCAGCCGTAAGTGTGGTACATTGCACTTACTTTCTCAGATGCCTTGAGTTTCTTCTGCACCTCTTCAGCAGGGGAGTCCACATAGATGACCAGGTGAGGGGGCAAAAACTCACACAGGCTAATGCTCTTGATCTCATTATAATGATCCACACCTGTAGGCCAGAAAGGGGTGCATAAGTGCTTCAGATGAATTTCTATTTTCTATGTAAACATATTTTTGGATAATGTAAAGAGAAACAATTTAATTCAGAAATGGGCAATGTTAAAAACTATCCATGACAAAAACACAACCTTTTACTTGCAAATATCTTCAGTAATGCCAGTGCACTGCTCTCGTAGGAAACAATGCAATGTGACTACAGAAGGGTGTGAAAAATCGAAGACTTTTCTTACACTCCTTCCTGATGTAGCCTTGACTAAACATGGCCTCCAAAAATACCATGTCACTAAACGGAGAGCGCTCCAGGACCACTCCCTGGCCTGGATCAAAAAATAAAAACAAACAAACAAAATGAAATCTATAAACACCCAGGGCAATATCTATCACAAAAAAAGATGTTCCACTTTGCCTGTACTCCACCTGTTGTGAGCAGGTGCTCAATGGCATCTGAGTACTGGAGAAGCCTCATGAGGTACATCCAGGACTGCAGGCGGTAAGAGTTGCCATCTTTGTCTTTGGGCTCCATATAGAACCTCTCCAGACTGCATTTGCCATTATAGGCTGTGTCCAAGGGTGTCGGCTCCTTGGTCATTATGTCCAAGTAGTGTGTATCAGCCTCGGGCATGTACAGCATGCCTAAGTACACACAAGACAAGCCAGAGAGGGTATACTTCAACAAACTCGGTAATGTACACAAAAAGTGTCATCTTCATTTTTCTAAATTTCATCCCATCAAATTATTTTCAACAAACAGGCTGTAGGGTTCCAGAGGTCTTGAAAAAGAATGTTCAAGACTGAAAGCATGAGTTAAAAGCTGGAGAGAAACCAAAACAAGAGTGGGAGACCAAGTGTATTATTAGAACACTTCTGGTTCTTACCAGCACACCAGCACTGATAAACACAAGTAAAGTACTGGTCAGTTTTCTAAACTACACTTCATAAACAAATCTTTTGTATTTTTGAAATTAACCTTTAGAAAAGCAAGCTTCAACTTTATACATTTGTCATCACAGAATTATAATTCTTAAACACCAAACTGGAAATCTTACAATCTGACACTCGCCAACATAAGCTTATAATGCTTATATAATGAATAACTGTATCCACCATACAACACCAGTTGCCCAGAATGTAACGTAATGTCTCACTATTAAAATATGCATCGATAAGAGATGATAGTTCACCACAGGAAAATAAAGTCTCCAAAATGCAGGATTAGTTCCCAGTAAACTAATTTTAATTATAATTCTAGATATATATGAAATTTCAATAGTCTTTGATTTAGAACATAGGGAAATGGTCTTGTGACAATCTTGTTAATTCTATTTTTCTGCAGCTCAGAAATGCTGAAGATTTAGGATGAAGTATTATTACATTCTTAATACTTCGAGCACCATATTGAACTTCTAATCCACCTTGGTCTGTAAACATCTTGTTTAACAGTGTAATTTAACTATTTAACACTGCAACAAAACCACAAATTATACCTAGGCAATAATGTAATCTAGGTTTAGCCTACTCACCCAGCCTGTCAGCCAATTTCTGTGCCAGTGCTCCTTTCCCGGATGCAAGGTTACCATCTACACAAAAAATCTTACTGTTCTGCTTGAATCTTGCAGTAGTTCTCTCACCCAGAACAAATGCTAACCATCCGTATTTCAAATTTCGGACTGTGCATGTGTGGATTCCAGCCTTTGAAAGAATGACATTGGCCAAATTATATTCTCATTACATACATGTCAACACATTACATACATTACACTATATGTACATTGATTACACAAATAAAAGTATCTCTAGATAAAGATATTAAGATCTAAAAGACACAAATCACTACAATTGAACTAGTTAGGGCTTTTGCTAACATGAACGCAGGATAATTTAACTCTCTCGGACACGGGAAGGAGAGCCTGCAACTAAACACAGACACGGAACCGAGAGCCTGCAACACAACAACACTCTGCTCTGGTGCCCTCGTCTTAACCGGGACTCAATCTGTAGGCCTCGGCCTGCCGATCATCTGTAAGTGATTTTAAAACTTCGGCGACTTTATTGAATCTTACCGTTCGTACATGGCTGCCTGCTTTAAACGCTGCTGCACCAGTGGGAAGCAGCAGGCGAGCGAACCGTAAAGCCATCTGGACAGACTGTGAAGTCCTGTTCAATGTTACTCTCCGCCGGCAGACGCGACCGTACGAGTGGAGGACTAAGCGGCGCGTTCACCTTTCGTCATCGCGAGACGCGCGTTCATGTTTCGTCATCGCGGGACGCGCGTTCGCGGTAGTAGCCTGCTAGTAAATGGCGCTTAGAAATCATACGCTTACCTCCACATTTTTAAATAACTCGTCTTCTGTCTGCTATCGCCTCTTTGTCACATTAGCAGCTTTATTAATACATTTTCTCTCTTTGTAAATAAACCTGCATTCTAAATTACATTAAAAACAAATAGAAAGAAAGACTAAACTAAATGAGAGCTGGCGTGTTGTCACCAGATGGCGCTGCAGGGTGTCCAGCCTCAAAAAGTAAAAATGTACTTTCAAGGACAAACTCTTTAAACTGAGGTGTTTGCTAGATTTGTGAAGTAATATTCGGGGGTTGAGTTGGTTTCTAAATCATAGAATTGATCATGTGTATGAGTTATTAATGTAGGCCTTTGGCTCATGGCTTTTAATTTATGGAATAATTTATAAGACTTAATGTACATTGGTGGGACTCAGTATATTCAGTTTTTAAACAAACCATCAAACAACTTTATTGTGAGGAGGAAAAAGACAACTGAGGCTTAAACTTTATATATATATATATATATGAACACTTTTCCAAAATTATACCCAGAGAGGTTATCACAATAAATGAACAATTAAGACTACTACTAATAAAATAGTTGGGTTATAATTTCCAAGGTTAAAGAGTTCTACATTACAGAACAGACATCACAAAGTTTAGGAAACTATATCTCATGAAACAGAATTACATTGGGTAGGATGATTATATCAAAAAATAAACAAACACTCTTGTGACCATAAGTTTATTATTTAACTTATCATTAAAAAAAAAAATCATGAATATCAACCATAGATATTTGTGCGGTACATTATTATAGCATACAATGGTCTTAGTAGAGGCCTATTAAAAGTTTTTAACGTTGTAATCCTCTCTGAAATGACACGATGCAGTTATAAACAATATCATATAGATGCACCATGAAAGGGTCATTACAAACAATAAACTACTCAATGCCCAGTAATGCCCATCTAATGCAATTACTTTAAACACTTAATTAAATGTTATCTCTCTTCTTTTCCTCTATATCTTCAGACACACCACAGACAGAGAACACAAGTACTGTTCAGTGTGGTGTCTTGTTTATTTGTCCAGATACATCCATTCTCTGAGTCCCCACTGACATTAGTTTGATGAATGGGAAGGAATCTCAGAGATTGCAGCAGTTGCCTTTGCTGATCTCAGAAAGGTACACTCCCCTGGCAAGTGTAGAGCAAGAAAAAGAACTGTCTTCAACGGGAACGATTTCGACCTGTGACAGATCAAAATGGTTACATTTACATTATTTGACTGATTCTTTTATACAAAGCAACTTACAACTGAACACAACTTGAGCAATTGAGGGTTAAGGGCCTTGCTCAGGGGCCCAACAGTGGCAACTTGGCAGTGTTGGGGCTTGAATTGGCAACCTTTTGATTACTAGTCGAGGGCTGTGCTCAAAATATACAATTGCCAGCTTTTTAAATTAAATTAAATTATTGATTTTGTGAAATATATTCAAATATTTCTCAGTGGCACATGATATCTGAACATAGTTCAAATTATTAGTTCTGACTGAATTGTAAATGTATTAACCTACACTTTATTGTTGCCATTCTTTTTAAATATAAACTAATATTTTTAATGAAATACTGACTTATAGGAACATGCAATATATAACCATGAGCATATAAGTAAATGTATCCTTTTGATATACTAAATTATCTTGCCTGATAAAATCACATGCAACCATAATTGTGATGTTACTAATGTACAGCATTCAAGAATGACTCTTTGATATTTTGATCACCTGTGTTTGTCCATTACAACCAAGGTATCGCTGGAAGGCCTTCCTCATATCCACAGGAGCAATGCCAGAAGCCATCTGACAGGATAGAGGGCTGATACAGGCGTCCTCTTGGGGAATTGAGCATGTGCCCACCACTGGCTTATTGTGCATCCACTGAAAATAACAAGAGGCCTGTGGGGGGCTGTTTTTGCTGGGCTTTGTCCTGCAGCCTGCAGAGATGGTCACTGCCTGGGCCTGAGGGTGCAGCTGATCTGCATTTGTATCAAGTGGAGAATGGTTGTCAAACATGCAGCTGCTGAGCAGTGAACACGGGCCACCTCTCAGTCTGTCAGGTGGTGAATGGTACATGTCGTTTAATAAGTTGTTGCGTTCCGCACTGCAGCTCTGGGAGCTCTCTGGTAAGACATCCACCAGAGGGAACCCTGGGTTGTCCAAAGCTTGAAAACAACACTCAGACACAAGTCTGCTTTTGAGAGGGCTGGAACCAGGCTGCACTGGTTGTGCCTGCTGCCACTGCTGGAAAGGCTGCATTTTGCTTTGTTGGGGGCATCTGGATGGATTTAGGTAACATGGATTCATGTCAGAGGATACACAGCTGTTGTGTGCAGACAAGGACAGAGTATGAGTCTCTGCGCCCAAAGCCATTTTGTTCCAATTGTTGATGGTTGGATGGCTTGGCTGTTGAAAATTATTTTGTGAATTATTTATTTGCATGTTTTCAGTCTGATTTACAGGGAAAGGCTCAGACTGGTAAGAGGACCCTGTATAACATTGCACCCTGTCTATGCCATTCTGTGTATTTTTTTGCAGTTGCAAGCAGCTGGAAGCATTAATGCTGAATATGCCTGGTGTAGCTTTAGGACCACAGTTCTTTTGAGTGAACAGTGATGGGTCTTTGTTGCCATACAGGATCAGGCCAGACTGCTCTGTGTGTGACAGGTTACTTAAGAGAGTCTGAGGAGATGTGTCTTCCTGGCCAGTGAGCTCTGCCTGTGACAGGTTATTCAAGAGACTCTGGGGAGACATGTCTTCGTGGTGTCCTGGAACATTGATCCCCATGGCAGCATTCGGACTTACAAGTGAAAGTCTCTTTGAATCCTCAGTTGCACTGGCCATTGTGACCACTTCCTGAAACAAACTGTTTGCCATTCCAATAGAATCCTGTTTTGTGTGGGCTCTCAGATCAGGGTTGTTTTCTCTGCTGCTCTCAAAGTTGGGACCTACAATGAAATCACATCCAGAATCTGCTGCAGTTGCTGACAACTGCCCAGAGTGTCCACCCATTAAGTCAGCATTGGTTGCTATTGGACCAACTGGTTGTGTTGGAACAAACCTATTGGTCTCCTTAGACAAGGCATCCTCCACATAGGAGAAAATGTCGTTGGTGAGAATTTCATCAGAACCAAAGGTTCTATCACTGTCTCTGCTGTCTTTGGTCATACTCAGAAGAGCATTCTCCAAATAATTCAGCTCTGTGTTGTCCACCTCTATTTGCTGAAGGGCTGTACAAAGGTCTCCATCTTTAGCCAACTGCTCTAAAACATCCATCATGTCCTCTTCCTTTACAGTTTCATCTCTTAAGGAATGACTGGGCACATTGAAGAGAGCCCAGCTGTCCAAGAAGGCATCATCCGCTGTGAATTGAATCTCACTGGGCTGGTTATAGATGGACTTCTCCTGGCTCTGCATGTAACCGAGAATGGAGGCTGGATCCGAGGCTTTCTGCTCAGTCCCATTCAGAAGGGAAGGTTGTGTGTTGTTAATTTTGGGGTTTGTTATGTTGAGGGTGGGATGGGTGTCATAGAGGACAGCCTCTCCTGTGGTTAAACTGAAGGGAAGCTGCATACTCCTTTGACGTAAATGTTCCTCACCCTCAGCATTCCTGAAGGCAAACATGAAACATTGAAAGTTGCATTTGTTTCTTGGCATGTATACCAATGCTCCTACACAATCTCTTCATTTCAGTTATTAATGCAACTAAAAATACATTAAAAAAAGGACAGATCTCAAACCTACACCAGAGCTCGCTGGCGGGCAATTATGAAGTCAGGGCGCCCTCCTTTGTAGACAAGCCTGGCATTGGCCTGGACCCAAACCCACCCTCCATTCTTCATTAACAGTCGGAAAACTGTCATTCCACTCTCCCCAGTCTTTATCACTGGCATAACGGAACAATGAAAAAGCAAACAAACCACAATAGTTCATTCACACTGCTTAAACAATAATATGGCTGAGGCACTAAGTAGTAAGGTGTGATTGCACAGTTGAACATTCTATTTGATATATGACCTCTACCACTAAACATGATACTGAACATACTTCTAACATGATTGTCTGCGCAGTACATCATATCAGCAGCATGGATGAACTGATAGCCAGATCCTCTCATACACAGCTCCATTTCAGTGTAACCCAACACGACTTTGCCCCTAAAATGACAAGAAATACAGTGTATCACCATCTAAGTTTCAATCTAATATTCTAATATATATATATATATATATATATATCCCCTGAATAGTCTTAATAGTTACCTGGAGTCGATGCCCATCGGAGTAAAATCCAGCTTATGCTTAGTCTGAAAAATGAGTGTCTTCGTGCGGATCTCCAGAATAGCAGGTGTCTGGACAGGTGTGGCAATGGCAAAAAGGGCCAGTTGAGGCTGGATTAAAGAACCATCCTCCGCCTTCTGTCGCTGCCCGTGGAGGAGCTTCAACCTTCCCTGGAAGTTCAGTTTCTTGTAAGGACAGATATAAAATAGTGATTTAGCAAAGAATTTAACACCAAGTTATTGCAATATTTTATCTGCTCAACTACAGAAAAGTAAAGATCTACCAGAAACCCAGATGAGTTATCCAGGAGGCATCGGAAACGACATGCAAAGTTCCTCTCTAGGAAAGATGAGTTCTCTGGTGGGATGTGCTGAGGGTTGTAGGTCACAACGTTCCTTGTTATGTCACTGCTGTTCTCCACACCTTAAGGTTAAATGAACATGTAAAATATAACCCTCAAAAAAGTGATCACTGTTTAAATACTGAATAATACTCTCAGTGTGTTTAATACTGTGATCACTCTGTAAATACTGGATAATACTCTCACAGTGTTTAATGCTGTGATCACTCTGTAAATACTGGATAATACTCTCACAGTGTTTAATGCTGTGATCACTCTGTAAATACTGAATAATAATCTCAGTGTATTTAATACTGTGATCACTCTGTAAATACTGAATGATACTCTCACAGTGTGGTTATTACTTTTTTGTGTACCTTAAATGCAATCATTTGGGCAAATGGGAATAGTGTGAAAACGGCATTGATGAAGAGTCACTAACCATCCCCCTCCTTGTCAGTGTCTAACAGATTTGGGTTGAGAGCAAAATGAAGGTGTCGGCGGAACATGGCTCTGTCGTCTACATGGATGAACTCAAACACACTCTGATAGACCACATCTGACTACAAAAGAAACAAAAAAGTAATTTTGAGCACAATATCATTCTGTGCATATCCAGTACTTGATAGTACCTGTTATTCCAACAGCTTCTATTTTATTTTCACACATATTTGTACCACTTTGATATGGTTTCAGAGTTGGAGGACAAAGCAGCATGAATGTAACCACAGTATGAATAAATAAAAGGAGCTTGGAAGGTTCTAAAGGCAGTGACAGACAGCCATCCTGTTTTAAAAATCACCATAGTTTTTAAGTTGTATGTTATTGCATGGATAATTTTTGCAGTCAATATTATTGGATGAAATTTTAATTACAAATCCACTGAGCAGAATATTTTTTCTGTCTGTCTGATAAATTCCAAAACATTTCAGATAAGAAAATGGAATTTGAATCACTTGCTATTAATCCTGCCTACTTGAATATATTTAAATGTAATTAGCCAAGTCTCTATGCCTGAAACTACCAAAAAAAGTTGCCCAGAGTAAATCCTAAGCATTAAATATTAAATGGAAATGAGTGGGCTTCATTAGAAACTTGCCCTTCCCAAACATTCTTCCATGTTCTTTACTGCTGAGTCACTATACTGTAACATTTCCGGATGATACTGGTATTGGAAGATCTCTGTTTGAAACTGCAAAAGCAGTCATCTCTACAAAACCTTAAGGGCCACTCACCTGATGGAAGCCAAGGTAGTCCTGAATGGTTGGTGATGCATAGAAGACATAACCCTCTGCCGTAACCACCAGCACAAAGCCATTGAGAGCCTAACAACATAAACAATGCACAAGAAGTCAGTAATTATACTATGTATGGAACTTCAAGGACTCCAGAAGTCTCTGGCTACTACATTATGATCATTTGTAAGGGATTTGTCCTACATATCTGCATTGACAACAGTGACAGGTCTAAACTGCCTCTTGTGATTGTAGATTAATAGTGTAGGCATCCTGTTCAAGGCTCCATACCATATGATAATCCAGCAGCATATTTGATATAGTAATGATAATGTCATAATGTAACGGCAGCACTCACTTGCTTATGGACAGATTTAGCTTTCTAGCAAAACCCTGCCAATTTTCACTGAGAAACATTTGACACACCAGTTTGAAAACAAGTATACAGTTATGTCATGGATCAGGAAACTATACATTCCTTTGTTTATTGTTACAGGGTGTGATGGCACATTTATAACTGTGTTGAGGACATCCTGTCTACACTGGGATAACTTCCTTATTTTTAACTAATAAGATGGATTACATTGATTCACCTACATCAACTATGTCTCATGGGTAAGTTACAAAACAATTGTGGTGAGGGCATCCTGTCTACACTGGGATAACTTCCTTATTTTTAACTAATAAGATGGATTACTTTGATTCATCTAAATCAACTATGTTTCATGGGTAAATTACAAAACAAACTAATTTCTGTCTGAGACTGAGTCATACATAAACTCATTATTAATCACTATCAGCTAGTCCATCTTGTGTTCAACTGGCACTTAACATGAATGCATCAAATTTTGAAAACATTTTACCCTTTAAATATATTCCTAAAATTCTGGTCTTATTACTAGCACCAAATCTGCCCTTTTACCTGAAGCAGCAGGTCCCCCTCTGAGAAGCTCATAGCACCTATTTTGTTGATGTCTCCTCCATTCTTTGTGGGAAACGTGACACCATTATTCTCAGTGGTAGCTATAGGTGGGGGAGAGAGACAAGAAACAACCACCCCATCAGCATGCTAACATGAAAGTAATATACACAGTACTGCTTCTTTAACCTACATTCACAGACATCTGGAATGCAGATTATTTTGATACAAGATGGGATCTCTAGCAATACAGTGAGGGGTCTGTTCACCGCAAATGTACAATTAAAAGAGATCTCTCCGGGGGGGGGGGAGAACAAAACTCATTATTTGGAGTCATCATTATTTTACTGTGGAGAATAAAGGAGGGGTCTGTGACACACCGGGACACACAAGCGATACGTGAGTGGTGGCAAACGAGAAGCCACTTTAAAAGCAGAATAAAGAGAAGGCAAAGCAAAGGCACTTAGAGAAGCGCAAACAGGATGCTTGGCTGATCCGAGCAGGTTATTGAGAAGCACATGCTAGGCATGGGGCTGTAGCAGCTCAGTACCTGCAGGATATAAATAGGGTGAGAGCAAATGAGTTTCAGGTGAAGGTGAAAATTAGTACATTTGTGTTTGGGTCCAGGGAAGTGGTACTGACATGCGATTGGTGGAATGCTGGCTGAGAGCTGACTAGGGTGGGACAAAATCAAGTACTAATATTTTTATATAGTTTCTAAAAGCTTTATTTTTATGCTGATTACTCATTTAAGTAATTGTTTATAATAACTGAACAGTAGTTCCAAAATATTCTTGTTTATGTATTTAAATACATATATGTGTGAATGTCAACATAAAGATGTCATTGTGCCAAAGTGACTGTTTGCATGCATAGAAGATTCAGTAATGTATGTTTATGTAACTGCAAATTCTGCTGTGTAGTGTGAGCTACTGTATAAACAAAGACAAATTCCTTGTATGTGTGAATGGCCAATAAAGTCTGATGTTACTTCTGATTCTGATTATTCATACTCTACAACATAGCCCTTATACAAATGAGAGAATATTAGTGTAAATTAATTAACTCCCACCATAGAAACTATTGCATATTGGTACACTTACCACCAACTTTATTAGAAAACCTTTTTGTTAGGAACACTGCATAATTGTGCTGGTGCCATGTGTAATTTGTGTTGGCCATCCTTAAGGATCATTATCACTGGTGCATGGATATGTTAGAGGCCTGTGATGGTGTGATACACTGTAATTTATCCATCAACAATTGTTTTGCTTGCATGTCTGCAAGACTGAAGCCATCATTCTGTAGGCTGCACTCTAGCAAGAGACGAGAAAATCCAATTTTGTGGTAAACTAAGCTTTTGTTCAATGTTAAAAGAACCTTGCAGACAGAAAGGCAGGTTCAAACTTGCATAAATGTCGTTCTCACAAGGAAAATGTTTTCTTTTTTCCCATAAAAGCACCTACAGGATGCCATTAAATTCAGTAGCTAAGAAAGAATGAAGAAAAGCAACATGTAAATAACCACAGAAACAAAAGCAAGAGGCAAGTATAATAAATTAAAAATACAGCACAAAAAAAGTAAAAAATGAAAACAAACAAAGCAACCAGGGAGTAAAATGAAAACAATATATTTCAGAAAACAGTTATACTCTGTGTGTGTGTGTGTGTGTGTGTGTGTGTGTGTGTGTGTGTGTGTGTGTGTGTGTGTGTGTGTGTGTGTGTGTGTGTGTGTTTGGAGAGAACATGAGACAATGGAGCCCTAATTGGGCAGAAGCCAAAGAATTGCGTGACTAGAGTAATAGACCGGACCAGGGAGAGGCCACATCCTTCAGTTTTCCTGCAGCAGCTGCTCAGATAAGGGTGTTGTTGTTAGCGCTGCTTACAGAGGCCCCAGAGACCCTCACAGGAGATGCTTGTGTTTTTATGGTGGAGAGGGAGGGGCGGGTGAACAGCAGCAGGAGACCACTGTTCAATACAAAGCTCATCACTGCAGCCCAATGCACATTTTCTCCGAATATACCAAGCAGTATACAAGGAAAAGCGCTAAAGCTCTTCCACAGAGCAAGTGGAGGCAGAGCTGTAGCTCAGCTGGTTGAGCATGTAGCAGGTCTGAGGAAGTAATATCAGCTGTGTGTGAATCAGCATCCAATGACCACGCAATGTGAGGCTGTATTATTGCCTGGTAATTAACTTCAAAGCATAAAAAGGCAAAACAAAGATGGAATGATGATAAGGGTTTAGAACTCAGTGGTCAGAAAGATGCCTTTGAATTCTTTATCTTGCTCATTGCAATTAAGGTCATTCGATTTAGCAAATCAGACATTATCAGCTTCAGACACAGTAAAAAATAAAAGTTGAAAATGGTAGGTCTATGTTTTTTGGGTTTTTTTTTGCAGTTTAATTTCCAAAATGAAAACGATGTTATGAATTCAGTCACAATACGGCTGTTTGGAAAACACTGCCTCATATGCCACCGGCTCTTCCTTTGCCCAACAGCTGTGCTCACAGTACACATGAAAGTAATGAATAGATAAACCTGTGAAATACACACAGTATAACACTGAGTCACCATGTTTGCAGTACATGAATGTCACATGACTTGTGGAAAAGTCTGTGGAAAAAAAAAGGCTAACTATGTAAATTTATCTTTTTTGTTGTGCATTAGCAGGCTTGTGGCTATAGTACTACACTTGTAAGAAGGTGCGTTAAAAAAGAGCTGCAAACCTCCATGCCTGCCGATGTTGGACAGAAAACATCCATCGCTGTGTGTCTGGCAAGGTTGGTGGGTCAAACTGATATAACTGAAGTTTTAGAAGCCCTATATCTTTCCCTTCTGAATGTGACATTTCAGTTCTTTCCTGTGCCTCCTACCTACATACTGCTATTATGCTTGCATTCTGGGTACTCTGTGTATTTTTACTTTCTACTGGTGTATTGTAGCTCCTGTTAAAACATACACATTTTTTCACATACACATCGCTTCGTTTTTGTGTCTCTTACTTTAGTGTTAAATGCATTGCTGCTAATAGTTACAGAAATATCAAAAGCATAGTATGCCGACATCAGTACAGCACAAGAATGCTCACTCTGAGAGAACATGCAGTTCATTGTGGGGATTAAAATCAATAGGCGCCATCACGACTGTTTGCAGATAAATCCACTAACCAAATACTAGAATTCTTCTTGAGTGATAGGACACTAATTTATTAGGTTCCACTAATACTATTTAAACACAAATCCTCCCCTCAGCACCTTTAAAGGGAATCCAGAACTCCTCTCCTATCCTACCGATGCATATGAATTTACATCCCATGAAGCAGCCAGACATTTGTCCTCAGGCCATGAGAGTGGAAGTCTATTCAACCTACACCTCCATGAGAGTAGAAGTCTATTCAAGTTCCATCTTCTTGTATGAGCTCACCAGTCCTCATCTTACCAAAAGAGGGGGGGGGGGGGGGGGCTTTTGATGGAGTCCAAAAGCAAATGTCATTCAAAAACATATTTTGATTGGGGATAAGGTCAATTTTATTTAATTATTTTCTTCCGGGGTCAAATTCCCAGGAAGCATACATAATGTCAGAATGACAGATACACAAGTTGCTCCACAATCCTCTGTTAGTGTTAATCATACAAACATTTTTCTTTGTGTGCCTAGTGTGTGTGTGTGTGTGTGTGTGTGTGTGTGTGTGTCTGTGTGTGTGTGTGTGTGTGTGTGTGTGTCTGTGTGTGTGTGCATGTTATGTGGTTCCTGATGACAAGTGACATTTGCAAACAACTGTTTAGATATTGTTCAACATTCTGGGGAAGGTGTGGTCGGTTGGGCAGTAATAGCAGGGGGTATTATAAGACTACATCTACACTGGTGTGGTAGTCCATGAGACCAGTCCTGAGAGCATAAATTCATGGTCTCGGTCTTGCCTCAGTCCCAACATAATTTGAAATCCCCACCTCAAGCTTGACTCAGACTCGGCTCTAATGTTTTGGCTATAACACTAATCTAAGTTTTTAAAGAGCATTAATTCACTTCTTCAACTCAAGGCTTGCACTTAGTGATGTTTGACCCAACTTTACTGTACATGTAATCCCTGTGAATCACTACAAACAAAACAGGAGAATTGCAATGCTGTATCTACATCATTCATTAAGTATGAAAACTTTGTAATTGAGCCCATGATTTAGAAGCTTGTGTGGAGGACAGCTGACATTCCTTTGTGTGTTTCTGTGAATCCAAAATCATTTATCTGCCTGAAGAGATAAACCTCACAATCTTTTCTGTCAGCAATATAAAGCATTATCAAACCTTTTAACTTCTCATCTAGTCCTCACCCACAGACCTATTTTTATACAGAGAGAAACAACCAGACAACATTCCACCGCTCCATTTCTTTCGGTAGATTAGACATGTTTTGGTTCATATAATGTCAACTAATGTCCACTGGCAAATCTCTGCCTTCACTTCACTTCATAATCTTTTCCATAAAACTTTCTCTCCTCTATTCTTAGTGACTTGCACTGGTTACCACGTGCATGATGTATCCAGTATAAAATACACCTCACTACCTATTTAATACCCCTCCATCCCTCCCACGCCTCTCTCTCCCTCTCAGATCCTCCAACATCTGTACTTACATTCCCTTACACTGAACTCTCATACAGGAGGCTGATCTTTCATTGTTGTAGCACCTAAACTCTGGAATTCTCTAACCCTCTTTCTACGAAACTCTCCTTTCCTCATTTAGGCCTCTAGTGAAGACCTTCCTATTTCAACACTATTTTTGTCTTTGAATGTTGTTGCATGATAAAGTGATCTTGGGTTTGTGAAAGGCACTACATAAATAAAACTTATTATTATTACTATTACTATTATCATTCCCTGTGGCCATTTGAGATAATTACCTGGAAAAACATCATTTGCCTGCACCCATCTTACAACCAAACGTCCTGATTTTACCACCTATCTGAGTCTCTCCACTGAAGATTATGTCAGTCTGATCCTTATCGTTTTCCAAGTTGCTAATCAAAGGCTTGAGAGGGCAGTGAGCATGCTGGCACGGGAATGTTTGCAAACAAAGATGAGATAGCCCAGTATCCGTCAAACATTAGGCGCCATCTGATAATTCAGTAGTTTGAATGGGAGGTGGAAGCTTGCTGTGATTGATGCACATTTGCTATAAATGAAAGGACCTGGTCAAAAAAACTCAGAATGCCATGTCAGGCTTAGAAAAGGAACCAGTGTAGCTCTGACAGAAGCATCGATATACCTCATGTTATGAACTGGATGATAAAAAGGTACCCTATAAAAAAAAAAAAAGTAAACCCTATAATCAAAGAAGCAAAACTACATTTTTAAAATTATTTGCTTCTAGGTGCTTATTTTTGTTGGATCAGTTGTTGTCTCCTGTTTCTAAAACAAAGGCCTCTGATATTTAAGATTTAGGTCAGAAAAGATTCAAAATTCACATATCTGTCTTATTTGTCTCTTAGACATAACAACAGAACAAACTTGCTTGTTATAACATCCATTCCCCACCCCCAACCACACTCCGAGAAATCCAAGGGTGCATTTTTTTCCCACTTTGCCCTTGATTTTTCAAGGATGGAAAGGTGGTAAAGTGAAAGTTAGTGCGACAACGACATGCAGGTGTAGAGCCCTGGCATGTATGGGCAGGAAACGCTGTCATCTTGGGTAGACTCCTCATTCAGACTCTATGTGTTGGTATGACTGGTAGTGGGCAGCCTGTGTATGCGATGCCAGAGCAAATCCTGGAAGAATAGCTGAGCCACAACTGGTAAGACATTCTGGGGTTTTATTTTGTCGTTTATTAATTTGATTGGCCTTTACACTGATTAAAGTATTTTATGAAATTATGATGTAATTTAGAAGTATTAGGTGATGGGTACTGTGCAGCTGTGGGAATATAGGTCTCTGTGGTATGTTTTATAAATATATTAAGATTTACAACAACAAAAAATTACTTTAGCATATTAAGTCAAAAAAATTATGATATTACTTTGATTTATTTTATTAATTATGCTTTGTATTGTTTAGTTTTATTCATTTATTGTGTACTACTAATTATTATAATTATTATGTATCTACTAATTTCCTGTAATGCTTTGCTTTGCATACTTTACTGGGGGTTATCAACAGGGGTAACCTCATATCTCGCTCAATAACGAGAATGTTATGTGAGAAATTCTCAGACCTACCTGTGTTCCAACACAGGAGGGAGCTGATTACTACGTGCAAGCATTTGTATCCAAGGGGACTTAGTGGGCTTCTCTATGATTACCCATATACAACACACAGGAAGCCAACAATGACCACTGAGGGATGTTTTCCTCAAAATTCTCTAGCTTTTTCTCTGACGCTTTTGCTTTCACCTACGCCTGCACCATGTCTGCAGGTGTCAAGCTGTTGTTTCAAATGCTACACAAGGTTCACTGTAGGTTAGCCTGCTGAATGCAGGAAGCCATGCATGTTGCACTGACACATGGTTTGGTGAGTGAGGACAGGAATTGGGTGAGAGGGCACTATGGGTGTCGAGAACAAAGGGAGATGCACACAACTGAGGAATGTCACCATCTCAGGTGCAGTCACCCAGACACAAGAAAAAAAAAACCTGTCTATCTCTTATATAAATCATTTGTGTTATATAAATCATGCATTTTGTAAGGGGAAACAGCCAGCTGAATTTCATTAAGATCTGCGAGTAGTTAATGGGTCAGTTTCTCAGTGTAAATACCACATTATACACACAGTATCTACACTGGAGAATGTTAATGTTTGCCTTGAGATGAGGCATTGCTGCTGTTGTTAAGGCTGCAATGTCTTAATGCTGCTTTTCTTAAGAAATCATATTATTTCCTTTCGTAGAGGAGGCCCACATGTGTGCAGTTAAAACTTGCATTTGCTGAAGGGCAATGAGATAAGCCAGGCATTTATAAGCATGCTGTAAGTGAAGCAAACGTGCTGACTCGCAGGTAACTGGTACTATGACTAATCAATCTGAATCATGATAAACGGCAGTGTGATTAGTCACGTATTTGCATTAGTCACCACAGGCATATTTATAGCCACATGCTACTCCTTTGTGCAGTGTATTTTTTCTCTAATCTTGCCCAAAGTTATTCTATTATATTCAAATAATAATGAGTACCTGTCTTGTATTTAGGAATGCATTCTGGTTCATAAGCCCAAAACTGCAATGAAGAAAAGATCAAAACTGCAGCTCTCAGGATTTTTTCCTGTTTGTCTTTAGTCCATAGGTTGGGCCTGGGATGCATGGTGTTGATTACAAAGTACATATTAAATTTGGTTGTTATTAGTTTAGTCTTGCTTGGGCAAAACCACTACTATGATTTTTTGGGATTATCTCAGATAGTCACCTTTATATATGTTTTATTTATTTGATCATTAATCTTAGGAGTCATCAGTACACCTCTTGAAGTTCAGCTCCCCTTTTTTATGGTGAATCAGATTCTCCACATGCCAGTCATTCCTGAGTACAGGCTCTTTGTGAAGGTGTTTCCAGTATCTACCTGTTCCAGGGTTCTCTCATATCAACAATCTTGTGACACAGCGACAACATCTACAGATTCCCATCCAGACAGCCAATGTTGGACCGAAGCATTTACTAAGATAATTGAAAAAACAACTGAGGAGAGAATGAACTATTACGAGCTGCTCATAGAGTTCAGTCAATGGGATTACATTTAGACCTAAATGCTCAGTGTACTAGCATGTGTCTTAAATACTGCATGTTTAGTAATTTGAAACCCAACCTGCACTTCATTAAAGCCTGTCCAGACAAACTGGAGTCCAATTGCTTCATGATCAGGCACATTTAACAAAACCAGTTCTGACTAACCATTGAAGAAGCTTTTCACTTTCAGGTAGCCCACACTCAAACGTAAGACTGAGAGTTTGTCCAGGCGAGAGCATACATTCTCCGGGAAGGGAAGCACATTGGTCAGCCTTTCCAGTTCACAGTTCAGCCGATCCCGATGCCTCTTTGATGGGTTTGACTTGATGGCATCTGTAGCAGGTTTTCTGATGAAAGACAATGTTAAGTTTAGTAAAAACTGATATTAACCAGGGAAATTGTATATTTAGGAACATTTAGTACCCACAGAGAGATACATTATGATTCAGTCATCAGCAACACTGACAACTTTTCTTCCCTTCTAGATTATTTTGAAGATTGTTCTGTATAAATCTTAAGAACCTTCCAGCTTCCCAAAAAAATGATTCACAAACATACCATTTCTGAATTTGCAATGGGTATCTTCTTAAGATACTAACAGAGAAACTGTAATTATCTTTCTTGGAAATATGATGGCATTTTTTTATTCAGATTAAGGAACTTAGAAAAAAAAATTCTAAATGTATTCAAGGACCGGAGAAACAAAGTAATTTAAAAAAGCCTACACCATCTGTAACTATAGTAGATAGATAGAGTAATGGTATCCTTAATCAGAAGTTGGCCAAAGTTAAAAAGTGTTACAATAATACTCCACTGGATGTACGTAATGTTGGAAAGGTGTTAAAAAGCCATATTGCAGATTCATCTTACCCAGATTTATACACACACACACACACACACACACACACACACACACACACACACACACACACACACACACAGTTATTTTAGTCATTTTATATTAAAAACTCATGCCCATGATTTAGAAGCTTGTGTGAAAGACAGATGACATTCCTTTGTGTGTTTCTGTGAATCCAACATCATTTATCTGCCTGAAGAGATAAACCACACAATCTTTGCTGTCAGCAATATAAAGCATTATCAAACCTATTAACTTCTCATCTAGTCCTCACCCACAGACCTATTTTTATACAGAGAGAAACAACCAGACAACATTCCACCGCTCCATTTCTTTCGGTAGATTAGACATGTTTTGGTTCACATAATGTCAACTAATGTCCACTGGCAAATCTCTGCCTTCACTTCTCTTCATAATCCTTTCCATAAAACTTCATAATCCATAAAACTTTCTCTCCTCTATTCTTAGTGACTTGCACTGGTTACCACGTGCATGATGTATCCAGTATAAAATACACCTCACTACCTATTTAATACCCCTCCATCCCTCCCACGCCTCTCTCTCCCTCTCAGATCCTCCAACATCTGTACTTACATTCCCTTACACTGAACTCTCTTATACAGGAGGCTGATCTTTCATTGTTGTAGCACCTAAACTGTGGAATTCTCTACACCTCTTTCTACGAAACTCTCCTTTCCTCATTTAGGCCTTTTCTGAGGATCTTCCTATTTCAACACTATTACACACATGTACACACAGTAATTTTATATTAAAAAACTCATTTGCTTCTGTAAACACTCCAGCTGTAATAGGCACAGAGGATAGATTTTTAAACCTACAGCAGTATGCAGACTGAGCTTTTGCTATAACACTGTTAGAGCCTTTTCTTGGCTAATGATAAGGGTGATTTTTTAAGAAGAAAAGGGAAAAGAGGAAATTAATGAAAGGGACACTAATGTGTTAGTCAGTGGAAGTGCTATTCACAAAGAAAGACAAGAATAAGCATTCTTGGAAGTTGGTCCGATCCCCTTTTAGCTGTCAGAGGGCAGCCAACATCAGACCCCCTACATGTATCCCACATCCCAGTAAATGAGCTGGAGCAGATCTACACTCTTGGACTTCCCTCATCATTGATTTGGAACATGGTTTGGTACAGTGGTGTTTGTGATGAAGCACGTGAAGCCTTCTAATCAACTGTTAATAATAAGAAAACAAGATTAACAGGCATTCAATGGGTAGGGGATTAGGAACAGGAATGAGGGTAATTAAAAAAAAAAAAAAGTTAATTTTTATAAAATACCATCATAGAAGATGCCCTTTGTGTCAAATGAAGATGTTTATGGTTGCAAGCTATTGGACAGGCATACAAATGTGGTTCGCCATCAATGTATCTGTTTATAACAGCCCTTGTATAGCTGTGTTTTATGTCCTTGTCAGTAGCTAGGCAGTATGTCTGTCATTAATACACACAAAAAAAATATATATGACAAATATAGTGACAGACTATAGTAACAAAGAATATAAGATCATCAAATCAAAAACAAAATGCAATGTTCGCTTGTAGAGGCAACACCGACGATTCACCGACGGTTACTAGGTAAAGAAACAAGCCTACAGCCTACAAATGCAATGTCTGCCAAGTGTTCTACCTTATAGATAACACAATGTCATTGTAAGAAATCACACAAACAAGTCTATATGAGATTACTCTATCAACTAAAAGTAGTTTGAGGAACGTGACTTCTGTAAGTAGCTTATAAGATGCTAATTAGCGGGCAGAAGCTTCCTTTGCTTGTTAGCTATGTTAGCAACAGCTCCAGTGCAAAATTAAAGACATTAAAATTAAAATTAAAGATTATAAGGATATCCCAGCAAATATGCAGATCAACACTGGAAAACTCACTAAGGTCCACAAGTGGCTCTTGATCCCCCCCCCCCCCCCCCAACCTCAACTCATCACACCATTCATGTGCGCACAATATTTTCATTACTTCATTGCTTCTGTGCACTTTAAGCCTTAAGAGATTCTTCCTTTGTTGGTATAGAAGAAAAACAGTTTAATGTTAGGAAGATAATATTTCAATTGTTTTACCTTGTATGCAAACATGAAGCATGTATGCCAACATGTATGCAACACTCTTATTTCATTGTCTTAAGAGGCTGAATTCTGTGCAAGTGCTTTCAAATAACTGAAAATTAATATACACTGCGTTTGGTTGCTTATTTTTGGTGCTTAGATGGAGCACTCTGCATGTATTTATTTTACTTTTACAATGTTTATAATGAAAAATCATGATATTGTATACGAACCCAATCCATGTAGTATGCTTAATAATTGGGGGTTAAGGTGAATGGGTGGCGAGGGGTGACCAGCCAGCATAAACGGCCTTCCGTAGTTAGACCATCCTGGACCAATTATTAAACAGGTCGGCAAACAGTGGGTCGCTGTAATGCCAATGAGCAAAAACGATAAGAGGACGGGCGCAGGCAGCCACAAGTGGGTCATTTTCCTCTGGTGGACCGACAGCAGGCCGGTAACATTTTGTCGAGGATCCAATAATAATGTGTTCACTGATCAAGTACATATCAGATTAGAGTTGACGTTGCGGATTGTACTATGTTTAGTCAAGCTATCCTTTTTAAATAAGTACTTTTAAAAAGTACACAACTATATTAGATTTTATGAAAGTGGAACTTTAACCTATGCCATATACTAATATTGTCATCTGATGAAAGTAATAGGCTATTACATAATAGGATTTTGCTGTAAACACTGTTATAAAATATCATAATTATTATCAAATGAGCATTATTTTTTTATTGACAGAATTCCATCTTGAAATCATTTACTAGTAGTTTAGAATGGTAATAAGTTATCCTCTGGGCTTCTTTTGATGAACTTGGGAGTCGCCTACATTATGATTTAATCACTAAGAAATGGCTCCTCGACACAGGGGAGTAGGCCTAATAACAGTGTAAACTAATCCAACATAACGCATCCTAAACTATCACCTGTGGACTAGGCTACTGCAGAGGACACTGCGGAGTTACAGGGGTGTTCGTGGAGTCGCAGGGTGTTCGTGGAGTTAAAGGGGTGTTCGTGGAGTTACAGGGGTGTTCGTGGTCCATATCAGATTACAAACACACTTCAGTCCTGCAGAGTCCGACTTCCCCTCCCTCGGGAAGCATTGCGTGCGAGCGAAGAGCGCTGCTCAGACTTGATCGTGATATGTGCAGGAGTGTTTAAAAACCAGACCAAAACTCCACTGACTATTAAACTACGAAGCCCAACGTAATCGACAGTACAGGTCACATATATACCACAAGAAACAAAATTATTAGTCTGTTTAAAAGAGGGGAAAAAACTTTAGAAAATTGCTCACTACAAGCACATGAACAATTATGCCCAGTCAAACTGCTAACAACGAAACAGCATAACTAGGCAATTAAACTTGTAGACTATAAACCATAACCCAGGCATTTTAAATGCCACCTTGAACTGAACAAAATTAGAATTTAGTCATAAATTTAAACTTACTGCTTTTGGACAGGTTTCTTTCGTTTCTTGCCAGCATATCTATCGTTATCCAACATATTCACGTCTTGTGATGGGCTCGCTACTGAGGTCTGCGAGTAAGACAGTTAAGTAAGACAATAAGACAGTTAAGGTAGAGTCTGTATCCAGATGGGGATAAATCTCTAGAAGACTAAAAAGTCTGCAGTCATTAGTCTCCTTTTAACTCTATAACAGCGCAGTCAAGGTGAGTTCATTACTGATACATCTACACCAAAATAAAAGTCAGGAGAGCTGGAAAGTAGTTTTCCTCAGACAGACTCCCGTGGTGTCAGCAATAATATATATTCCACTGAAAACATCCACAAAGACCTTCTTGTAGACTACAAAGAACTTTTCAATAAAAGCAAACCACCAAATTCTGTCGTGTGTCTTGACTTCATTTCGATTGCACTGGCAGGTAAAACTGTCGCTCTAGGCACTGGGCGTTTCAGGAAATTCTGTTTTTAAGGTGGACCGTAAAATCAGCGTTGTGCTCAAGGAAAAAACATGCACCTTCAACTTTCAGCCTTTTAATTGAATCTTGCACCGGACTGTAGCCTATTATAAAAATATATATAATGATAATAAATGACGGTAAATGTTTGAATTATGTGACCTAATGTTTTACTTCTACAGATTTCGAAAACCTGTCCCCAAACCAAAGATGAATCTGGGTTGTGATCCATATTAGCATACCCATGATCATACTGTTAATGAATTCGTATGTGCGATCAAAAATAAAATAGGAATTGTCATCTGCAGAAAAAAACTTTACTGTGCATAACAGAAAGCAGACGTAGCTGCGCGGAGCACCCTGTAACGTGGATTTGCAGGCTAATGCCTATGGAGTCATCCTTCCTCGGAAGGCAGTCATATTCGCTCTAACCCATCAAACTCGCAGAAGGGAAGGACTGTTGAGACCTAAGAAAAATACATAAAACCACATTGTTTAATGATTATGGCACAGTGAGAATAGCCTTCTATAACTGATAAATAAATTAAATTATTGTCTTATTATAATGTAAAAACATATGAAGACATCTGGACAAGCAGAATTCCAGAGTGTCTGCACTTGAATTGATTACATAGACAAACATCTAAACTTTTAAAACGTTTACCTTCGAGATTTTATTCTGTTTTCCGCAAGACGGGGGCTGAAGACGGGCTTGGGCGTGCTAAGCCCGCCTTGACATGACCCCAAGCGCACCAAGACATCTTGGAAGGGGACAACAATACATTTAGTTGTCTAAAATACACACCACATTTATTCGGGTTTAAATTATTTCATTCGCAGAATTCTATTTTGAGTTTAGATTTATGATTTAATCTAAATCGTTACTGTTACCCAGTAACGTCACAAAATGTATATTTATTTAGTATCCCATGAGCTATAACACACGGGAATGGTTGGAATATTCAGTGGAAATAAATACGGATTTTTTTTTTCCATGACTAAAATAATTTGGCTGTTAAACATTCACAGTCGCCGAACGATGTTTACAGTCGCAGGTCTGAGCGTGGTGTTTCCTGTCTGTGATTTATGTCTGTGATTTTTATTTTAGAAGGGTATGTGCATCTTAATTCGGTGCTATAGTAGCCTACTGAATTATGTCATTTAAAAAGCGTGATCGCTATTAAGTGGCAGGCAGCATATCCGCCCCCAGACAGTGCGGAAAACCCGTCTAACAATGTATCTCTGGCGCCGGGACTTTCCGGGGAATTGTTCCATCAATAACATCAGGTCCTATCGGTGAATGAAACAGAAAACTTGCCAGGAGGTGTAGGCCTACAGATTTTGAAATTGTTACAGTCCTATGTGTCTTATGCCAGTGAAATTTTAATTTGGTGGGTTATTTTTTATTAGACAGCCGTATAAACATGGACAAAAGATTTCTGTTAGATATTGGACTAACTAGTATCGAGGTATAAAGTCGCAGCGTCAGACTTTCAGACCTGAAGTGTCAGCTCCCTTTCAAGTACCCTCTAGTGGTACATTTCGAAATTGCAGTCACATTTAAAAAAATTTACTATAGATTGACTATATACTATATTATTATTATTATACTTATTAGGCGAGGGTAAGTTATACATCATTCCTATTGGACGAGAACCATTTTTAACGGAGAAACCATTTTTAACAGGTTATAGCACCGTACAAGTGGACGACAAATAATTAATTAATTAAAGCCACATTCATGCCAACCATTATTCCTTTATTTATATTTTGTTTACATGGAAAACATGTATTTTATGTTTAACAAAACATTTTTTAAATATTAAAAAAAAAGAATATTATGCAAAATGTCCTGGAGTGTGATTATCCTTGGCTAGATGCAGGAATTTCAAACATGAGTAAAGTTAACAGTTATTCCTGAAAATGCTTTGAGGTTTTTTCCATGTTCATTACAATTTTAAAGAATAAATTCTCTTAACTGAACTATAATGAAAGTGTCAAAAGGGACACATTTCTGATCAATCAAAAAAGTTTGACACATTTCTGATCAATCAAAATAAACTATATTTATGAGTCCAAAGCATAAATATAACAGATCATAGAAATAACATTTGATTTCCAGTCTCTAAACTGACTAACTCCATCCCTTGCTGGCAATAATAATTTTGTGACACAAGATTTCCATCATAATAAAGTTAAATCTAATGAGCTGAAACTGGTAAGCAAAAATATGTTTTTCATTCTTATATGAGACAAGAAACTGTTGAATGTTACCTTGGATCATGTACTTAATTTTATCCCTCATAAAAATAATAAGTTAAAAGTTTGGCTCACAATGTTCACATGCAAAATAAAAATGTGAAAAATCTATAAAAATATACTATATACAGTACTGAAAAATACAAGTGTTATAGAACCAGCATAATCATTTCAAACTCAATTTATGATAATTTATAGACATACATACATACTTTATTTACATATGAGGCATACATACACACACATACACACATACATACTTTATTTACATATATCGTCTATGTTAAAGATACATGCCTCATATATAAATAAAAATGTATGTGTGGCATTAAACCTTCTCAATATGAAATGCACAGTATAAGAAAACACTGTGCTACTGTGTTACTGTATGTGCACCATAATCATGATAAAACATTACATGTTTTAAAATAATCAATATAAACCTGATTATATATTTGCTTTTTAGTATGGAGGACCAAAGTCATCAAGACAAAAATGTAATTAATAAGTAATTACATTGAAAAAATAATTACTTTTACCATTCTCTTTTGAAATATAGCACTGTGTTTATTTCCTTTTACATTTATAAACAATGCTTCTTGTGGCTTTGTTTCAGTATTTTTGGCCTGTCGATGCAGGCACCACCTGGAGTTGACAAGTACAACCTCCTTGCCCGCATTATAATGATTAGCATTCAGCGGTGAAGCATGCTGGTCTGCTGCTCTTACCTGGAGGCATTGCATCTAGTCTAGACAAGCTGTCTGTGCACCATCTCGCTATCTGAGTACCAAGAGATTCTCCTCTGACAAGGCCTTCCCTTGGCATCCGGCGACATGTGTTTGAAGAGCTATTATCAGAAAGCCACTGCACTGCTCTTGAAATGGGGAGGGGGCGGGGATGTGGACTGCTTCAGAATGACAGTGAGGTTTTCTTTAAAAAGCTGTTTGATTCTGGGGGAGTTAATATTACAAAAATGTGCTGTAAAAGTTTGTGCTAGCTGTATGTCCAGAAAATTTTAATCTGACATATTCCATAAAGATATCAGTAACAGAAGAGCAAGTTATCAGAGAAGTGTAGTATTGTTTCAACAGTCATAATGAGGACATTTCTCCACAGATCCTCTCTGAAGATTCTTCCTCTCAAGTGCTAATGGATTTTTCTCCAGGACACAGTCGACATGGAGCCCTATACTTCCCCCCACACCGTCTCCAAATGCTTGCGACCTGTCAGTCCATTGTTCTTGTCAACATCAAGTTAACCCAAAATCTTTAAAAAAAATTAACAAAAAAAACCAAAAAAAACCACCACCTTTTAAAATGTTAAAGCCATGTGCAAGGGGTGGGGGTGTTGTACAATTTTTGTGAGTAAGCCATTAAAAGAGAAATAGAGTACAGCTTCAGAGCAAAAATTGATCTTTATAGGACAGGAATAGACAACAATTAAAACTGAAGAAGCACCACAGGCCCCTATCAAGCCTTTGGCTATAGTAAAGAAAATAGCAGTCTTTGATCTTTGCATAACCAGCATAGCTAGGCCTATTAGCCTAGCCTTGCAAAGTCTATTAGCTCACGTCTGAGATTGTTATAAATGCAGTACATGCCTGGAATCATATCAATCCTCGTGCTCCTTATTCACCTGTCTTATTCTCCAGCCAACACTTCTTTAGCTTTATGCTGAGTCAGTGTGATTTATTTATTTTTTTTAATGTATCAACACAGATGTATGGAAACATATTTTAAAAGGTCTTTTAAGTAGAAAATCTGTTAATTGTATGTATATAGTCATTTACATAGAGATATTTTGATTGTTCATGTGAGATGTTGCCCTAGAATGTCAATCTAAGATAAAGATTTCTGCACTGGGTATTGTTCTACATATCTGAGTGTTTTTTTTGTTTGTTTGTTTTTGTTTTTTTTTCCCCCCATGGTAAAGAATAGCATAATGTGGAAAGAATTAGAATAATAATATTCAATGTTTAAGTTAAACATACTTTACATTTTAAACAGATTTTAGGCATTCAACAATTTAAATAGTCAACAACATCCTTTGATAATTTTAAAGTTCCTGTCTCTGGCTATTTTGTGGATCAAATTTTATTAACCTTACAACTATTTTGAGGCTACTTCAAGCTTTGTTTACACAACTCTACTTGTGGATATTAGTCATAAACATTTCCCATGAAATATTGTGCCAAGTAATAAACCTCCATGACATGGCATTTATGGTGTTCCATTTCATATATACAGCCCTCAGATACCTGATGATCATTTTCAGTCACAGTAACACAATACTGATACCTCTTTAGAATGTTCACACTGTGTTTTGCTTTGTATCTGAATTACACCTTCAGCTTGTTTGTTCATGGTGTGTTATTGTGGATGTGCACTGATAATAGGGAGATGCTCCCATTTTTTGGGACTGTGGTGTTTATGGCAGGGAGTTTTGTCTTTTGTTTAAGATAATCTAGTTAGTGTGTTTTTGGTTCTTAAGTGTGGGATTTGTTTATTATTTTTGCCTTTGTCATTCCTGAAGGTAACACCAGTCTTATCAATATTACTTGTATATAATACATTGGTACTGCCTGAATTCAATTGAGGTGAGAAGAAAGATGTGAATTCTTTCATACACACTGTTGTTGGTCTTTGCATTCAGCTCTCATATCCCAAGATAATGCAGGTATGCATGCCTTACTATCAACACTTTAGACAATAATAGGACTAAAGAAATGCCCATACCAATGTAGCAGGCCATTGTGAAACTGAAACATTAGAGCCTACAGTGTGGTCCACTTTTAGCATAAGAATAAACAGATGAAAAAATATAAGAACTAGGCAGAGATGTGACAATGACAACTGCAAAGAATGCACAACCAAGAAATGCAGACCTCTGATAAGCTTCAGATAAAGAAAGTCCAGATTAATGAAATGCATAACAAGGCTGCAGACTTCTGGAATCAAACGTCTGTTTAGTATACAGGCAAATTGAAGATTAACCTGTGTTTTTCTGCAATACATCAGTTGTCTTGTCAGGAAGTTTGTCACTTGCCTGCAAAGTGCCAGGGCTGGGAAATGCTACTCTAGGTATATGGTTTTAAGATATATTTAAGAAACTTTAAATATTTATATTGTATCTAGATATTTTTAAGATACTTAAAATATTTTTATTTGACTAATTTACATATATTTATAACCAGACCTTTTTTTTCCCTCATACAATCATTGAGTACATGTTAATCTTGTAATCAGGTTGACCTAATCTTTGTACAAAACAGATGTTTGGTTCCACTGTGTTCTGTCACTTGTTTTGTTTTTTTTAATTAAAGGATGATGCATCAAGCTTAACTGTACTTAAAACTCGAAGCACTGGAGGCACAGATCAGGCTGGCTCATTTCTGGCTTTGTCTGGGTTTTCAATCTGATTGTGATCAGCTACTGGAAGCCAGTGAAGGGAAAGCAGTAGTGTTCACTAACATCCGTGACATTTTTTAATATGTTGCATTATCCCCATGTCAGCATAAAGCCTTACTGCCTTTTTCAGAGTTTTCACTGATTTGCTCATGATCTACAAAGCATGTTTTCATTTGTTCATCTTCTAAACTGCTTATTTCAATTCAGCTGGGCAGAATTTATCCTGGCAACACAGGGCATGAGCTGGCAACCAACTAATTTGTTTGGAATAATAGGCACAATCTCTATAAAAATCTACAAACAGTTTTATTAAGCCATTCATTTTGTCTTAATAAATACATTGCCAGGAAACATTTGGATATATTTCCTTTTATTCTAGGAATGTGTATCGTTTTTGGGGTTATTTTACAGGAATCTGCCCTTCAAGATTTTATCATAAAGCTTAACTCATACAGCAACCAACATGAGGTAGCATATGTTTTATCTGTAAAAACAATAAGAAAACATTTTCTTTAGTGTATTTACAATGCTTCGAATCTTTTACCGACACAATCAGGCCTAAAAGCTTCATGAAACTTCATCTGGCCATCGCCAGGTGGCGATAATTCACCTTCAAGGGTGGACTTTAATCAAAAGCGATAGCTGTTGCTATGGTAACAGGTGTTGTTAAGAAAGAAATAGGGCTTTGTGAGCTAACAGCTAGCTAACGTTAGCTAACCCAATACTGATCTACGGCGACATACGATTACTGGAGAAACTGATGCTAGCTAACTTACAGAAAGGAACTGTTAGGTTTGAATCCATTGTGCAGTATTTTACATTCGGTGCTATACTTAGGTAGGTAGCTAGTTGGTTAGCTAGCTAGCAACTTCTGCTAAGCTCGTTGGCTATGCCATACCATCATAATCGTTATCTTAAACTAGCTAACCCTAGCTAGGAAGCGAGCAGTTAGCGTTACCTCAGATAGAGAGATATATATATATACACACATTCAGAGAAGCTGCACACTGCAAGACAACAAAGAAATTAGGTAGCTAGCTAGCTTTCTCACGGGAGTTTAAGATTGACCTCGCTTCGATTACACAAGCATTTTAGCCATTTACACTTACGATAGATGATGTTAGTTAACGCTAACCAGGCCAGCTAGCTGGATGTACAGAAATGGCCGTGCTAGCTAAGTAGACAGGTACAAGCTGGCGTTAGTCAGCCATCTTAACCGAAGACACGCCAGCTCAACTCATTCTTGTCTAACTTAAACGCCGAGCTGGTGTATAATACATATTCGCTGTTACCGGTAATTATCTAGCTACTGTAAATGTTTGAAGGCCGTTGCTAAAAGTTAAATGACACTTTGATTAGTTAACAACCCAAAGCTATCTCGCTAATTAAGGAAAGCCCTGTGTTGTGCCCTAAGCGGAGGCGGGTCGGCGGTGATTTCGGCACAGGGCGATGTCCGCTGACCTAGTCGGTGTGTGGGAGGTAGCGCTGAGCGACGGCGTCCACAGAATTGAATTTGAACATGGAACAACCACGGGGAAACGGGTGATCTATGTAGACGGCAAGGTGAGGATATCTGCCTGCCTGTCCGTCTCTCAAAACATCAAGTGATGTATTATATCATTTATCACGTCTAAACAACGTTTTTTTTTTTTCAGAATTTGGTAGTTTGTGAATGTCGAAGGGACGTTTTTTAAATTGATTAATTTTATTTTATTTTTAGAATGTTAGATACATATGTTTACTTCCTAATCGATTGATAATTGAATGAAAAACAGTTGTAACTGTTTTAATTAACTGGTGTTATTGAAGGATGATCCTATAAAGTGTAATATAAATATATGCCATGCTACACTCTCTCTTAATTTTATGATTTTTCTGTAAGGAAATCCTGAGAAGAGATTGGATGTTCAAATTGGTTGGCAAGGAGACCTTTAATGTGGGAAGTACAGACACGAAGGCCAGCATTAACATTGATGCAGTGAGTGGCTTTGCATATGAGTACACTCTGGAGATCAATGGCAAGAGCTTGAAGAAGTATATGGAAAACCGCTCTAAGGTGACGAGCACCTGGCTCCTCAACCTTGATGGCATTGACTGCAGAGTGGTCTTGGGTAAGATCATGAACCCGACATCATAAATGTATGAAACCTGTGTTCTAGTAGTCGACAATGACTCGTGTTCAGTTCTCTCCTTCTGCATAGGACTTAAGTACCAAGATTGTTACACTTTGTGGTTTCACCAATTGCTGAACAACTTACAACTGTACCTTGCATTTATACTACAGATAAAGTGATATTATAGGTCATGTGGTTGGCAACACTATTTTGAATGGTCCTTTAGAGATGATTATTAAACAGAGTATCTGTAACATTATCATGAATGAATCAGTCAAGAGTTTGGATACAGTCACAGTCAAGTTTACTTACAAGTGGAATAGTTCAAGGGTCAGACACCACAAATCAGATGTCACACTACCCAACTAACCTTAATATCAACCCAAAACCTAATTCTAACCCTTATTCTAATCATAACCCCAAGATTAACCTAACCCTAAAGCTAATCCTCACCCTGGCCTTAATCCTATCCCTAACCAAAATCCAGTTACAGAATGTTACCCACAGCATATCTATAACATTTTGTTGAGTATATTAAAATGGTATGCATTATACTTGTTACATGTTCAGTGATTTCTCAGGTTAATGTCTACAGATATGAACTTCGACATTCCAAGTAAAGTGAAAACAACCAAATTTGTTAGATTATAAACAAATTTTATTTAAACAGTTAACTAAAGGTTTGTTGATTAATCTACAGAATGTATTCAAATGCTTTACTGCTACTACATTGATGTTACAGAGAGTCTGTTGACTGTTTACTCTAAAAAGGACCACTTAAAGTAATGTCTCCCAATATGTCTCCCTTTGCAATACTTTTATCACAGAAGGCTTTATCATGAGCAAATGATGAGCTTTGATTTTCTTTCCTGCAGAAAATATGAAAAATACCAATGGAAGCAGTCTACAAAAATAGTCAAAAGAATAGTATAAAGTAGTAGCAGCAGGATATGGGAAAGAAATATTAAAAGTATGTTATGCAAAAGCCATCTATTTTATGGATAATGTTATAAACAGTTGTTATTTACTTATTTTAGTAGCTTTTTCATTCCTAGTGATTTATTACAACTGCTTTTTGAACCCAGTCACACCCCTGCTGGCTTGATTAGATTCAGTAAGTGTTGACACTACAATGCAATTTCTGGAAACACATGGGTCACCTTTCATTACCTCTCCTCACTCTCTGCATGTTCTAGAAACACACGTGGCTCACCCTTCTTTACCCCTCCTCACTCTGGTCAAATGCAATGCCATGATGGCATACAAGACTAAAAGCTTAACCTGACATGTCCACTAATCCTTTAACCTGCTTAAACATTACAGTTGATGTTACTAGTGTCTAAATGGGATGACCACTCCTCCCTTCCTCACTCTTATCCTCTCTCCTGCTTTCTCTTGTTTTATCACTACTCATGCTGGCTCACTCTCTGTTCTGCTCCCCTTTCTCATTTGCAGTGGTTACTCAGGCAGTTTAAACTGAGCTCAGTCAAGCTCTGTAACTAACTATAGCTGCATAAACCTATGTCAGGATGAAGCCACATATCCAGTCGGTCTGTGTAGGCACTTTAGCTGTCTAGGGGGTGCTGTTTGATAGGATGGTAGGCAAAACATTAAAAGAATAGGTGTGGTTTACAGCCAACCTGGAACAGGCTGCTCTTGGTGAGGTGGTTTCCAGATACTCTCATCAGTAAGTGATGGTTTTCAGATACTTTCTTATCAGTAAGTGATTATTAGGAGCCTTATATTATTTTTACTTTCAATGATCCTTGATTGATTAAAACATTTGTTCAGTGAGGATGTGTGTGTTGTTAGTTAAATAAAACTATTTATTTCATATTTGAATTGCTTGAAGCTTATATTTGGGAGCTATTCATGCAGAATCCAGACAATTACAAAAAGGTCAAAAACCTTTCCTAACAACTATACACTGAGTTGCTAATTTATTAGATACACTTGTGCTGTAGTTGTATCCATAGTGTACCAATAATTTCAATCGGTTATTTGCTCAGAGAAGTTAAAGATGAAGAAGCACTGACTGACAGCTGTTGACTTGTCACATGGGTCATGGAGAACCTCCCCATTCTGGAGGTTATGATCTCTTTAAGGAGAGGCAGTTAAATCCAAATGACATGTTTTGTTTTGTTTTTATCCATGTTTTCTGAAGTAGGCAGCCCATAAGAGACTGACTGAGTTGTCTTATTTGTTTGTGGATCATTAGGCGCTTCTGATACCCAAACACTGAAAAGTGTATTTTTCATAATAATTTCCTTTAAATCATATGAAAGTTGTCAACATTCCAAATGATTTGGAATTGACTTCTCCAGAGGAGTCTGGACTATCAAAAGGTCTAAAATCCTTGAATTACTGAAAGACCAAATGCTAACTGCCAACTCCCTGCTTTTGTCAGTGAATATCAAAACTTGATCCACAGTCATCTCTCATGAAGGTTTTCTGGATGGAATACTTGAGGATTTGTATGTCACTGCAATTTTGGATATCTCTACATCTTTTATTACAGTGTATATAAAGCATTCAGCTAACATCTGCCCTTTGGTCAAAACCAGGTCTCCTGTGAAAAGAGGTGAATACACAAGGTTGACAGAATTACTGGATTCCAGTACAGTTGTGAGACGAAAGCAAAAGAGAACTTGTAAATTTGTACTAAAAGTGAAACTAGGCCAATGTTGTTTGTCTAGTTAAAGCATTACAACTTGATCTTGTGAGTGGTTATATTTTATTGCTCTTATTCTTATGAGCACTTATTCAACCTTTCTTGTTTCATAAGATATGTTCTCTCTGAACAGAGAAAGATACCATGGACATTTGGTGTAATGGACAGAAAATGGAGACAGCTGTAAGTAGCCAGAGGTGGTTTTATATAAAATGATGATGATAAAATTAAGTTTTAGCATCTATGAAATTAGTTTTATCTACTGCCTTTGGTTCTGTGATTGGGTATAGGCAGGTAATGGGTGGGAAGTTTTATAAAAAGCTTAATTTAAACAAAAAAGACCCTAATTAGACACATTCTGACATCCTATTATCACAAGCTGTCAAAAACCAGTCAGTAACACTTTTAAGACATTTTCCAAGAAAGTATTCATAATTAGGTCACTATTAGTATCGGACACTCCTGACAGTCGTGAGGCAAAATGTATTGAGTCACATGTACCGATCTTGCCAGGGGGAGTTTGTGGAGGACGGCACGGAGACGCACTTCACCCTGGGTGATCATGACTGCTGCATTAGGGCTGTGAGCAGTGGTCGGAGAAGGGAAGGCATTATCCACACCCTGCTGGTGGATGGCACCGAAATGCCAGAGGCCACAGAATGAGACTCAAGTTTGGGCTGTTCCTAGGTCAGTCTTGTGGCTGCCGTTCTACTGGTTAAGATCAGAATTCATAGGAAGAGATCTGGTCTTAAATCAGCCTGAATGTGAAAGTTCTAGCCACTAACATAGTGTGTGTGCTTGCATGTGTGTGTGTGCATGTGTGAATGAAGAGTATGCAGATTAGAGGTGTGTGTGTGTGTGTGTGTGTGTGTGTGTGTGTGTGTGATATCATGGTTTAGCAATGGGGCACCTAAATGACATGGATTGTGGTTACCAGGGTTATCACAGAGCCACTATATAGGGAGTTGCCATTGAACCTATAACATCAGAATGAACAGGTCAGTGTTAACTTTCTGTGAAACATTCAACCTTCCTCATGCTTGGGCTAATATTTCACAGTGCACATGAAGCTCATAACTATAGTCTTCATCATCTTATTCCAATGTACACATTGTTTAATGTGTCTAAGCTCACCATCAATGAAAAAGTAGTTGTAGATATAATATGGTATCAGATATAATATAAAAGGCATATAAAGTAATGAAGGGATATATTTTATTCATGTCAAACATTGCATTTTTGTCTGAATTTACACTGGACAATGACCTGTCATTCTGTTACCATTACAGAACACCTTGTATACTTTGTTTCCCTTTTGGCCATGTTGGAAAAAAAAAAAAGCCTATTGAACGTTGCCTTCACAATGAGCTGCAGGTTGGGCATGTTTAAAATGGCAGCAATGTCTTAAGATAACCTGAGCTGTTTCACTTCCAGTTTGAACTCAAACATTTAGGAAAAAAAAACAAAACACAGTGGTAAACATTGATGCTTACATGGATGGACTTTACAAATGGGCCCCGCCTGTAACACTTAGACACTTATTCATCATCTTCAGAACTGAAAAGAAACGTGAAATGTAGAACATTCCTTTGACATGCATCCTGAAGTATTGTTTTGCTACAGATCCACCAGCCAGCATCTTAGGATGTGGGATTACGGCAATAATGTTCCTATGAAAGTGCACTTTTCCTTCCTTGTAGGCACTTTGTTCCTCCTTCAAAGCATTATAAAGGCAAAGTATCTTTTTACATTTTATGTTTTCCGCATTTAGTTTTTGGCAGTCTGCAAATCTTTCCTTAAGCACTGGTTTCTAATTTATGACTTATGATTCATGCCCAACTATTGATATGACAGATTGTGGCAGAAATGTAGTAAATCTTCCACTGGGTTAAAGGATGCTATGTCTGCTAAGATGCCAGCAATAAGACGTTGTTGTGGGCCTGTCTGTGCCAAATTAGTCAAGAAGAAAATGGCTCAGTCGATATATGGATATAGTAATTAAATTTCTTTCTTTCCAAATATGCATTATAGCAACTGTAAGACTTTCAAATGGTTTTCCTGATGGAAGCAAAAATGTGATGAAATATTTAATGTAATTCTTCTTGCAGGTACAATTTACTTCCGGAGTTCATAAAGTTGATGTCAATATTGTACCTCTGTATTTCTTTTATTGTAGAAAACCCCTTTGTCATTTATATTTGCATTTTGAATCATTTACAGTAAATGTTTAAAGTATAATTTACAGTATATTACATGATTTTTTTTTTTTTTAATTGTTAAGCGTTAGGCATGATAACCAATGTTGTATATGTATTACTAAATTAAACCAATATGTCAAATTTCATTTAGAGCATTTGATTGGCTCGGGAGGGGAAAATGCTTCATCCTTTCATCCTATCTGTTGCACATTTTTGGCAGACACATTTGTTTAAATTCATAGCTGTCCAATGGTTTTGTGAAGTCATGGTATTATTTGATTGCTAGGAGGTCAGTTCATGCATGTTCATGTTCTTAAGACCATGTCAAGAAAAATCTGAAAGAGCAGATGAGTTACACATGACACTGCTAAAATATGTTAGTTTATTGGTCTGATCAAGGGACAGACTGGAGTACACCACACACTTAAAACATTATAGCCACTATACAACCACAACCCTCAGCTGTTTGCATTGAGAATCCAACTATAAACTACTAAAACGTCATTATCAGTATTACAGTTTAAACTATAATCCCATAACTCATAATAAGATATGAAACACAACTACTTTTAGTTATTTATTTATGTAAACTAGCACTAACCCAGCGCTTGAGTTTAAAGTCAGTCACCTGTTTCCTGTTTCGGCTCCCCCCTTCCCCCCCAAGTGACTGGTGAAACCTCAAATGTAACTATTGAAATAGACTGTCAATAACATCACTGACTAAACAGTATCTGGTTATTAAGTTGGGGTGGGGGGGTGTATTTACTAGTTTTTTTTTAATCAATAATTACTACGTGTAAAATGAAACACATGGCCACAAGCTAAACAGTTAAGATTTTGGTGCATGTAATGAGAAACTGTGGAAGGGCCTGCTGGCTATGGAAGATGACATAGATATCTTTCAAATCACTGGTTACACTGTTGTAACAATCCAGTGGGTCAGATCCAGTTGGAGGGGGCACAATCAATTCTGGTGAACCTTTAATGCTTTTCCCAGTGAGCACTTGAGCCTCAATGATATAGATAAACTCCTCGCTCCTGTCTTCCCACAGCTCTAGAGCTCGCTTCATTTCGGTAGTGAAGTAGATTCCTGCTCCATAGCCTTGCTCTGGAGGGGAAAGAGCAATTAGTGATGAGTGGCTATCACCAGTGACAAAGTAACATTTTAACTCTGGTTCATCTTTGATGCTTAATCGATATGAGCCATAGGAGTAGTAAATCCAGGGAAGTACATCAGACCCAGCTGTGGTCATGGGCCGTACCTTCAGGTGGTGCGTATTCCCTCTGGAAGCCCACCCTGCAGATCTGGTCACAAAACTGTGCCCTCACACACTGGTACAGCCACTGGGGTTTACCCATCACTCGTTCCCTGTTCAACTCGAAGAGCTGCTTCAGGGCGTAGTTCTCCATTTTCTCCACCTGAAACATCCAACAGAACCACATTCCATGAAATGCTTTTATCAGACAGAAACCTCTCAGGGGGTACAACACAGTGCAATTGTAGCAAGCAATGAAAATGGAGTAAAACACTTTTAACAGTAGCTCTACTTTATAATACAGTGCTTGTAGTACATGAATGAAGAAAGCAAGTGATGATCATATAGTAAGTTCTTACCCAAAGGACAAAAAGACAACATGTAAAAAAACCCCTGTATTTTCTTTACACCATAAATTACCTTCACAATTTTCAGTCCACATTTAGCATATTTCCTTTGCCTTTCTTTATCTGCTGAATCAGATAAGTCTATGGGGGTCCGCTCATAATATGACTGGCTGGGTAACTTGGGCATCTTGGAATAGAGACTGTAAAAACCTAATGTACAAAAGAAAAAGTCATAGACTAACTTTTCAGATATAAGAGCATTACACAGTGACATATAAAATACAGTTCAGTTCTTAGAACTTACACATCCTGCTGAACTGTTCATACTGCCCTTGTTCATTCTTCGCTTGGCCAAGGCCCAAGTCAAGCTTGAAAGTTTTGCCATTCACTGAAACAGTGTCAGCACATGCAAGGTAAGCCTTCTCCAAAGCAGCACTGATCCTTGGTCCCTCTGAGCCACGGAGACCCTCCCAACGGACCACTGAGTGTAGCAGGTCTTCCTCTTCTATCTGAGCAAAATAATCTTGGGCCTGGCAGAGCATAGACTCCACATGTATTGCAGCAGAACTGATCGCCACAGACGCCCCCCCAATGATGAGAATACCACATTTGCCCTTTCTAAAGAACTCTGTGATGACAACATTAAATATGGCCTGAAGGTTCATCAGAGCTGTGTGATCCTCTTGGCCAAAGTGCACAATAAGGTTGTTTTTCACTTCAGCAGAGGTTGAATGCATGTGCAGCATTCTGACTGCCCATGCTTGGGCCTCTCTCAGTGCCTCCGGAGAGTTAGTGAAGAGTTCAATGCAAGGTGTCCTTCCACTGTCCTCACTGTCATCAAATGCTGAGCCTGACAGAGCATTGAAAGGTGTGACAAAGCATCAAATTAATGAAGGCAATTGTCACATGCAATTCATTTATTTGATCTTTTTTTTTTTTTTTTTTTTTTTTTTAAAGTAAATCCTTTTAAATGGATACTGCGTGCACTTACTTTTGCCAGTGGGACTACTGATTGTGGCACTCTCAAGTAAAGCTACCTCCTGTTCAAAAGCCTGAAATAAATCAATTCGGTCAAAAGTGCCCAACAAACTGACTTTTTAACATTTTAGAATTCACAGTATGAATTTTGAATGCCACAGTATAATAAATAGCATTATAAGTGGAAGTTACACTTGTACCCTGAATGTGTCCTTTGAAAAAATTACAAAATATACATCCATTTTCTTTCCCCGATATGTAGAAGAAAATTCTTTTACTGCATTTATCATTATCTTAGAAACGTCTTCACTCCGAAAGCCAAGACTGCCAGTGCCAATAGCAGGAAAAGATATGGATGAGAAAAATTGTTTGCTGGCCATGGAAAGGCATCGTTTGACCACTGAATGAAGAATCTACAAAAACAGTGATTCAGGTTATGAGGGATTAGGATTCGAGACACTGATTCAAATCATTACAAATTGCTAAAGAAAAAAACAATCAGAGTGATAGTGTTGGTTAAAAATAATTTTAAAAACTATAAAGTTAATTCCAAATGCAACATCAATGTTAATGACTTATAAAAATTGGCATAATTAAGCTGAGGAAGGTGGTGTGGACAACATAGAAGACATCTGACCTTATCAGCACTGCTACTACTGCCCTTTTCAGCACAAACAGTGTGGAACACTGCCTTACATCTCAGCATATAGGGGCCAGTTTTAAAAACATCACCATCAGAAGCAAATCCAATTCTATGCCTTTGTATTTCACCCTGCATCTTGGGGCCAGCTTTGTTCAATATAGCGTTTGAAATCTGCCCCACTGATAAGCAGAGGTCTCGTCCAACTGTGTTCACAATAACATCTGCCTATTAACAGGAAAAAAAAGTGTTCAAATAGCAGAGTTTAAGTTTTATTCTATTATATAACATATGATACAAAAATGTAGACAGTGCAATATTATATTACAAATCTGGTATATGAGTATACGAAAAATACAAGGCGTGGGTTTTCTTTCACAGTGAGATAAATCATAAAACTTGAATAAAAGCAGTATGAATGTGTAGAGGTATTTAAGATTACTACCAGTTTGAATTCATTTGTGTTAAAATCTACAAAATCTCAAAATATTTAATGTGACTTATGAAGGTAGGTAAATTCAACATTTTCAGAGGTGTGACTAAGTTTTTAAAGGGGCATCAGGGAAGTTGTAAATTAAGTAATGAAATAATAGATTTGTACTTAAAATCTTAATTGTTTAAACTTGAATACATCTTACTTTAACATGTATTTTAAAAGGATAATTGTAATTTGATCGTAAATATTCAATTAATCACTATACATTGTAAACATGCTTATGCATATTTCATAAAATGAAATATATGCTTAAACAAAATGAAACCAAATGTTCAAACCAGAATTTAAAAGCCAGTCAGAGCTCATTTCTATATATGTGCTTTTAAAAGAGACTAATTGAGGGTTGACTGTGTTTTTATTGTTATTCTGTTTAACTTACTGCCTCTTCCTCGATGGCCCCTGTTTTGATGAACAATGTCATGTTTCCCAGGTCCAGACTAGGGTATGGAGACGAAGTTGGTGCTTTGGCACTGATTTGTCTTGGTACTGATTTGTCCCATTGCTCCATGTGGTCAGAAGGCCCCAAGATTTCCCTGCATGCTCTCTGCATCTCCAGAACTGAAGGATCATCATTATTTACTAGACGGACATCCAGACTCCTGCCTGGTGCGGTTCGCATATCACCAAACATCTTCACAGTCTTCACAATGATGTCTGCGCAAAAACGCAGTGGAAAATTGTAAAGGCCAGAGCTAAGTGCAGGGATTGCCACAGACTGCAGGTTATTATATTCAGATAGTTGTAAGATGGTCCAAATAGCTTTCTCTAGCAAGGGTCTTGCCATGTCAAGTTCCGACTGTGCTGGATTTCGGGACACACAAGGTCCAACTGCATGTATGATCCTCTTACAAGGAAGATTCCCAGCTAGGGTAACAGCAGCTTGACCTGTGGGTACTCTTCCATGAAGATGTATGACTTGGTCACTCATTTGTTGGATTTGAGGACCTCCAGCTTTGCTCAGCGCTAGAGCCAGTCCTCCTCCATGACTTAAGTACTCATTGGCTGCATTGACCACAGCATCCGCTTTATGAACTGTAAGATCATCCTTCCACACAGATATCTTCAGGCCATTGACCACCTGTTTACAGTACTTCATTTCAAACATGGTTGTCAGGTTGACACTGCCAGAGGATGAAGTGGTGGGCACATCCACATTGTGGATCACAGCTGTGCAACCAAATTTCCCTTTTAAAACAGTGCATAAGGCTTGCTGACTATTTTTCACAATCTCAATTCCCTCTTTGGTGAGGGGAATATTTGCCTTTGTATTCATTGCAGCTACTTTTCTTCAAACCTCAATAGCCAAGATCCTTTAAAAGAAGAAAGGAAAGAGCCTGGTAATAACCCTTCACCATCATCAGTGAGATTGGTTGATCATCACGGATATCGGTTATCACTAAGATTGATTGCCTATCTGTGGCAACATGAAGGCTGTACTTGAACTGGGTCTTTTCAATTATTTTTTACCACTGACAATGTGTTACAGTTTCTGAAATCTGTGAGCATTTACCACATTCTTATTCCAATAGGTATGGTATTGCTATGTACTCTTAATGGAATATACCCCTGTATTTATCCAATTATAGATCTGAATATGTAAAAAAACCTTTTTACTTCAAAGGTCATGTGATATTGATAGAACAGAAATTGGTATTATCACAGTATAGTTGGGTTTACATTCTAAAAACTAAATTATGTATATAATTATGTCCAATGAGGACTGCTCAGTTTTAAGAAAAAGTTGCAGAGGGTGTAAACAGCAAGACTAAATTACTGAGAAGCCTGTGCAGATATTTAAGGCCCTCTTCACATCTGGCATTAACATGCATCATGGTTGACCTGATCACAAGGGCCTACCAAAATGTGCAGCCATTTACACTGGGCATTTTGAATTAACGACGCAGTTGATATGGATAATACTTTGTTGCTGTCAATGATGCAGCAGGACATGTTACCTTTCACACTACAGATGCCGCATGATGTGTACTGGACCACCTCCACAAGTGGTCCGAGTGATCACAGAGACACACTGCACTCCATTCACAATAGTGATCCAATCACTCATGATGCATGGCAGTGGCTGGCGTGAACATAGCCTGTTCGAGATCTGTTGTTCTGAGGGTTTTATGTGCTGACTTGAAGGAGCAATAAGTCATTTTTCATAATGACTCTTCTTCACATTATGAAGCCATTATACTGAGTCCTAGTGCCCTGGATGTTTCAGAGGTACTATGGTAAATAAATTTTAAACATGGCTGCCTCCATGTGTGGGACCTCGTTTATGAAGAAAAACTGGTTAATTTGAGGACTACAAAGCAAATTGATTTATCTCATATGAGCAGCTCTTTATAGAAAACATGTAGAAATAATCACATCCATAAATATTTTTTTGCTACTTGTGGTGACTCAAATAAATGATTTTATTAATCATTTTATAATGCTATTCACCTTTATAATGCTATTATCCATGTAAACACATTAACTGGATTTTAAACATTCATTACTTGTTTCTTGTTTTTTCATACTGCAGTCCTACTTGAGCCCCATGGCTTTTAGATACTATATGTTTCTCAATAAATATAAAAACTTGCAAGAGTGTTCAAAAGCTGTGGGAATCTGAGGTTTTCAGTGAGCAACGGTATTATGGCTATCAACCTTGGTAACCTCTCTTGTGCATGCAGTCAAATGCGCGAAAGCTAGTTTGAACTAAAACAAACCCCCATTCTCGGAGTCTTATTACTGATTAACTGCATTCATGTGTATTAATCCCTAGTAATATGACATATCTCACAACATTTGACGCCACAGACACCGGGTGCTGTGCAGGACGCTTTCACTGGAGAGGTCCGGCGACATTTCAGCCCGACGCACTTGCATCGTGTTGGTTCGCTTTTCTAGTCACAAAGCACTGAATATTAAGTTACAAAGTTAAGCGATCTTGGCGAAAGGTCCAACATAATTATAAATCTTAAATGTTTATATAAGTAGTCTAAAATACAGGAAACCACGAAAATTTATATACAAGCAATAGCTGTGAATTGCACTGTTCAAAAACCATACGGCCGCAGGCCGAAATGCCGCTGCAGTCGCGTTTGTTGGTAATTTTTGTAGAAATTGTGGACCGTTAAAGTAACTTACCTGATTGTGTCAAAAGCAAACACACGCATGTAAACGGCGTACAGGACTACGTAGTTTTAAAAAAATCGAAAGCAAAAGTTTTCAAACTTGCCTAGCCTACTTCTCTTGACTGCCTAATACGCAAAATCATTAATTAGTTTTGAGGGCAAGGCCGAAATGATTAATTGTTGCTTATTTTTCTTTAAATTGACGTTCATGCTTTTTCGCTTACACGTCTTCTGGCAAATTTATGTTTGATGCATTCGAGCTGACTTTACCTTCGATATTCCTCTGTGACTTAGGACAGGCACCTAAAATACGTTTCTTCTTCCGTGTTTTGTTTCTCCACTCCCCGGGACCGTATTGGGAAAGCAAAACCGAAACTGAGACCCAAACTGTTTCGCCTGAAAATCGCTTGTCACTAGACAGTTCGAGATGGCAGAGGAGTTTCCATATGCCCTGTTTGTTGAGGGCAAATGGGACCCCGAGACTCCTAAGTTAAAAAACAAACTCACAATTTATTTCCAGAGTAGAAAGTCAAACGGAGGAGATTGTTCTGTGCAGTATGATGCTTCCGACTTACAGAGAGCAATCGTGCGCTTCAAACTAGAGGAAGGTAGGTTCACTTACGACTCCATAATCATATATATGACGAGTCCTTATTTTTTAGAAGGCGCTATTTTGTTAATTTTAAGAAGGGCTTTTAAAGAAGTGTTTACCTAACCTAAGTGGGTAAGTAGACTGAAAAGCGAAAGTATGTGAATATAGAATCTGCTTCAGACAAAGAGCTCTGTATAAGTGTCTTTTTGTCCACATAGTGAGAGAAAATGTTATCCAGAAGCCAACGCACCAAATAAAGCTGGGCAAAGACCTCGTGACGCTGAATGTATATCCGCCTTCAGGAGACTCCAAAGACACTCCGGTGAGAACTGAAAACTTAGCTGAATTAATGTAATCAATTAATATTAAAATATTTTGGAAGTATGCTCAAATCGCGAACGTGTTTTTCCTAGGAATCAAAGTCCACAAGCAAAACAGATCAAACAGGTGAGCGGTACAGGGGATCTTGATTTTGATTCCGCTATGTGATTGTGTTCATTTGCATGTAAAGACTAGCAATAACGTAAATTACGAGTGTGCTTCCCTCTAGGGGAGAATTTATGTAATTTTATTTCATGCTGATGTGTTTTTTTAGTTGATAGACGCATTTAAAATTATTAAAATTATAATGATGAAAAAGTATTTAAATTATTTAAAAAGTATTTAAATTAATACTAATAAACATTTTATAATGTAAAGAGATCTTAGAAATATTTTTTAAAATCTCTAAACAGCTCTAAATAATGCTATTAATTACATCTTCATCTTTACATCTTTACAACATCATTTCATAATAAAAATTAGATATTTACACTTGTACGTCCCTGACATTTGAAGTCATACAAGTTGCTGGACAAAGGTTTTTCAATTTTTGTGTTCTCCTATCTTCAAACCTTAACTACAAACACCATTGTGTGTTTTCTCTGCAGGTCTCAGAAGCCAAGAGGAATCACCTGCCCAAGATGAAAGTGCCACGTCTGGTGAACTTCAGTGTGAGGAGGTGAAGGAGGAGTTGCCAGAGGACAGCACAGACCCAGCGCCCAGATCGGCTGTGCTTAGCAACATCCAGAACATGAGTCAGGAGTTCCTGCATATGTTGGTGGAGAACGTCCTCAAGGGTGGCTCTGAATCAAAAGAATTTAACATAGAATTCATAACTGAGAGCAACTGTGCTGTGGTTACTTTCCCTAGCAGAAAAGGTGAATTGTTGTTCTCAACATAAAAGGAAATTGTTTTTTTGGGTTTTTTTGCATACAGTGTACATTTATTTATAAGCATATTCTTACCTATCTGTTTAACAGAAAACTATACCACTGATATAAAACTAATGCTTAATGTAGAATAATAAACCCTTAATTAATTGCAGCTAAAAAGTTTGTGATGCTGATGCATATTAAAATATACAAAATTACTTTGATGAGGGTAATGATTACTAGGTTTTTAATACATTAACCTTTTCAAGTTCAGTCCCCAACAGCCCTTACCTAAATAGACAAAAGTCTTAATAGTAAAGCTGTAACCTTAATGATTTTCTGTAAAGAAAGTAAATTATGTTCTAATTTTATATCTCTTTGTACATTAGGTGCAGAGCACTTCATTATGTCTTGTCCAGGTAATTCAGTTGTTAGGAGGAAGAATCTGGAAGTGAGTCCTCTTAAGACGACTAAAATGGTGAAGGCTGAGGATGTTCCTTCAGGTGTGAACTCTGACTACTTTGTGCTGTATTTTGAAAAATTTGGTGAAGTAGAGGATGACGTGGAAATTCTCGAAGATGAACAATCTGCGATTATCACCTTTTGTGATCACACAGGTAAGACTCCTTTCATAGTTGTCAGGTATCTACCTACATTTTGAAAGGCCTGCTGCAATGTTTTGTGATGTTCCATTATTTTACAGTATTATACTATGTACTGATGTTTTTACTTACATTAAATTTATGTAATAATTTCAATAAAGTGTTCTGTAAGATATTTTTGTTTTATTTATCATTATATTGGATCAGAGTCCTTTACTAATGTAATCAGAGCTGACTCAATTGTTCTATATTTTCTAGATTATCTAAAGTTCTAGACAGCCCAGCTCATATTCCCAGTCCTTAAAAATTTGAAATAAAAAAATCCTTACAATGAAAAAATGACAGTAGCAAACTTTGCAAGCCAAAGCACCATTGTGTTTAATTTTCCATGATTAATAACCTTTAAACTCTAACATTGTTTCTAGCTGTAAACACAGTTCTCAAAGCTCAACATCAAATTAAAAAGCACCCTATCAGAGTATACCCATACTATGCATCATTGGGAACAGCCCTTTATGGTAGAGAGAGACCCACTTTGAAACTCCCAGAGACCTTCATACAGAATATTGATAAATCTATCTGGAAATATCTCCAAGAAAACCAAAGATCATTGGACTTGCTCATGGAATATATGTCTAAACATTGGTGTCAGCTGGACCTTGGAGACACAGCTGTGAGGATCAGTCCTCATCGGTCCCTCCTTTGCCAAGGTGTACAGACAAGAAAACTCCTCCAGATGTGGAAAGAGAAGGCCTCTGCTGAGTTTACTTCTGCAATGTCCAAATATAAAGCACTGGAGATCCCACTTCAGAGAGATGCATGGGTTGAATTGGCGACAGAAGTCCCCAAGATATTGGAATCTGAGCCTGTGACCCTGGTCCTTCACAAAGATCAAGGAACAATAATCATGGCAGGCCTTGTAGAAGATGTGTGCAGAACTGCTAATATTGTAAAAAATATTGTTGACACCACCACTCAAAGGATTCAAAGGGAGATAGGCAGTGTGACAGATGAACTTCTCATGGATCCATCCATTTATGAGATCATCATGCTGAGTGGCCTGAAGCAAAACCTTAAAGTCATCTTTCCTGAGCTGGATGTGAATTACCACAAGCAAAGCCAGAAGATAACTCTCTATGGTCTAAAACAAGAGGTGCTTGAGTCAAAAAATAAGATTCTGCAAGAAATTGTTAGCCTACATCAGAGGATGGTGGAACTCAAGCCATCTATTCTGGAGTTTCTATGTAAAGGGACACGGGAGGAACTAAACAGGAACTTGTTCTTATCCAAGGGAATTAGTGCATCCCTGGAAATTAAGGAAAACCATGCATGGCTTTTTGCCAAAACTGAAAAATCCTTGAGTGATAGTGAGGAACAGCTGACAGCACTGTTATGTTGTAAACACTTAGATGTAGAGGATCCCACTGTGCTCAGAAGGGAAGAATGGCACAATCTTGTTGCTAACTTAAATATCACATTCAATTCAAAAGAATTGGCTGTTGTAATCAACACATCAGACAACCAAGTTGAAGTTTCTGGCTTTGTTCAACCAGTCTTATTAGTCCAAGAACAGTTGTCTGAATATATAAATAACAATTCTCTCATTACTGAAACCTTTATGACAGAAAAGATCATTGTCAGGTTTATCCAGGAGCACAAGAAGGAAAACTGGTTTGACAATGTGAAAAATAATGTCAACGTTGACTTTAAAGACAACACAATCTCACTGTATGGCCCAAGGATATATGTCTCTCAGTGTAAGCCTCTCTTTGAGGACCTCCTTTCATCGGTTTTCTGCTGCAACTTTAAAGTAGCTAAGCCTGGTGCCAGGAAATCTTTCAAGAATAAAGAGACAATGTATATTGCTACAGCCAAGAACATTATGGGGTGTTTAGTTGAGTTAGCAGATAAGGATGACCTTTCTCAGGTTGCTGATGTCACTATGGAAAAAAGGGGAGTACTAACACCTGATGGAGTGGAGATTATAGTCAATAAAGGTGACATGTGCTACTATCCAGTAGATGCTGTTGTTAATCCAGCTAATGAGAAGCTTGACTTCAATGGAGGTCTATCAATGGCACTTTCCACTGCTGCTGGACCACAACTGCAGGAGGCCTGTAAGAAGATTATTAAAAAGCAAACAAAGCTGAACATGGGTGATGCTGTCCTCACTGAGGCAGGGGGTCAACTGCGCTGCAGGTATGTCATCCATGCGGTAGGACCACTCTTTGATGCTTCTGATCCCCAGAAAGCAGTCCGACTTTTGAAAAAGGCAGTGATAAAGAGCCTGAATCTTGCTGACAGAGAGAATTGCCAGTCTCTTGCAATACCAGCCATAAGTTCTGGCAACTATGGGTTCCCATTGGACCTTTGTGCTGACACCATTGTTGCAGCCCTGAAAGAGTTCTTTGAGTTTATGATGGGGGACACTTGCTTAAGAAAGATCCATCTCATTGACAACAACGTAAGAACAGTTGAGGCTTTAAAAGCTGCAGTGCAGAAAGTTTATGGGCAGAGATTCACCAGTCAGAAGATGACATCTGATGTGAATTCAAGCAACCATCAGCAAAACCTAAACCTCTCCAGTTCATCAAGCCATGGCTCATCACAGAGTGTTAAGACAAATGAGGGTCTGACCATCACCATTTCACAGTGCAACATCCAGGATGCCTCAGTGAGTTGAATTAGTCTGTTCAGAATTCTTTTTCCAAGTTGGCAAAAAAATAAAAAATAAAATAAAATAAAAATAATAATATATATATACATATATATATTGTGTTTCTTTGTCTTTAGGCAGATGTTGTTGTGAACTCTATATCTTCTGATCTGGCCCTTAATCATGGAGCCATCTCGAGTGCCATCTTTAAAGCAGCTGGCCCTCACCTTCAGGACCTTCTTAACCAGCATGCTGTAAACCCTGCACCTGTTGGGGCAATATTTGTCACTAATGGCTGTAACCTTAAAACCAGTTTGGTGTTTCATGCTGTTGCCCCCCACTGGAAGGGTTCAGAGCAGAAGGTACTACTCTGTAATCTTACCACATCTCAACTTTCTATGTCAAAGGCTTTTGGATGCTGTATAATTTTAATTTAATTTAATTTAATTTAATTTATTTCAATGTTACAAACATTTCTTTTTATATGTGAGATTAAGGCAGTTTTGGACTTTTGTCATCATTTAAATGTGTTAACACCAACATCTTGTCTTTGGAAGGTGATGGAAGACATTATGAGTAAATGTTTAGACGAGGCTGAACAGCGGAAGCAGGGGTCCATTGTGTTCCCTGCCATAGGCACAGGAAACCTGGGCTTTCCGAAATCACTGGTGGCTTCCCTCATGCTTGACTCCATTGTTCAGTATAGCAAAAAGAACCCCAAGCATGTACAGAAGGTGATGTTTGCTCTCCACCCCAAAGACACTGAAACCATTAAGGTAAGTGAACATTGCTTAGGTTTGAACTCCTAACTACATAATGTGTGGATGTTTTGTGTCCTACCAAAGGGCAATTGACATGTAATTGTATGCAATGCAATGCCTACTTAACATCCCTTAACCTTTTTTACAGGCCTTTACAGATGAGTTCAACAAAAGTTTTAACACACAGTCATCCCCAACAAGTGCTGTAACACAGCAGCAATACAAAGGTGCAGTGTGTAAATATGTTAAGAAGTTAACTTTACAGGATAAGACATCGGTTTAGTGTTTTGTATAGTCTATGAACAACCAGTAGCTTTGGATCACACACTACTTCAAAGTCATCTATTTTATTTGAATTTTTATATTTAATTCCTAGGTCCTTTTTCAAAGATTACTTCACCAATATCAGGGACTTATGAGACCATGGTGGGAGGTGTTATGCTTCAGGTTCTTAATGGCGATATCACCATAGAGAAAACAGATGTCATTGTAAACTCCAGCAATGATGATTTCACAATGAAATCAGGTAAGCTTGAGCATGCTTGGAAAACCAAGTTAGGAAATGGTTAGACCTCAGTGGATTTAGGAGCGTTAATCAAGAAGTGTGAAAAATTTCCACTTATGAGCTTGTGCTTGGTAGCTGCAGAAGTTTGTAACTGCACCTGTTAGCTGTTTACAATCAGAAGCATCTATCTACAGTCAGAAGCAACAGATACATACAGGAAATTTGCTGTTATACAATACTGCAACTTTTAACTGCTTTTCTTTTCTTAGAGATTTGTTACCTGCCAGTTATTACTCGGGCAGTTACACAAAGGAAGAGTTTTTTTCAACGTGTACTAAAGAATTACTATATAATGCATGCCCTAAATGTGTGTCTAATTGTTAAGGTGTCTCAAAGGCTGTTTTGGATGCCGCTGGTCCAATTGTAGAGGCAGAGTGCAAGCAACTGGGTGAGAACGATTATCATTTTGAAATCAAATCAGTAAACATGCTTTTAAAATAACACAGTGTATGCAAGTGTGTTGAACCCATTATATTTTGATCTTTCCAGGAGCACAGCAAAATCAAGGGCTGATAATGACCCAGCAAGGCAACTTGCAGTGCAAGAAAATTATTCATATTTCAGGAAAAAGTAATCCTGCAATAATTCGTCAACTTGTCATGCAAGCGCTCAAAATATGTGTTCAGCAGAACTTCACTTCCATTTCCTTCCCTGCTTTTGGAACAGGTGAGCACAAGTTCCTTGGTAAATATCTCAACTCAGGAGCAAGAAAGATGACATATTAATTCTGACAATTTGTCAGGATCATCCTTAAATAGCTCAACTGCGATCTGTGCTTAACAGTGACATTGCTATTCCATTTGTGATCAAGCCTAGCCTTTTTTTTTTAACGTTGAGAGTTGAACAAAATTGGTACTTAGTTATTAAACAAAAGGTTTAATAAAGAGCTCTGCATGTCTGGCCAGTGGACAGATCTCTTTAATTTCATACAGCAGTTAAGAGGTAAGCTGGCCATTTTCTGAAACCTCACTATACAGGGAGGACTTGTGTTTTTCCTTACAATCTACCACCACCAACTAGCTACAGTTCTGAAATGTCGCTTGTCATCATTCATTTTCCATCTGATAAGGATGGGTTGTTGCATTGACTAGAAATGCAGATAATGTGAACTGTGATTAAATCATTCCACTGGTAGAATATCCCTGTACAACACAGATGTTTTAGTCTGTTTAAGATTTTTATATGCTGTGCTGTTCTGTTGTGACAATAAGATGTAAATTTATAAAATTGACCACTGTGAAATCATTCAGTAGTTTGCTCACATGACCGATGTGGTGGGGCTTGAACCAGCAACCTTCCGATTACAAGTCAAGTACCATAATCACTGAGCTACCACTTTGCAAAAATATAGCTCTGCATCAGCTGTCCACATTATTAGGTAATATAATTTATTAATAAACTCAATCTTGGTTGATTTCAAAATGATATGAAAATGTTTCATGTAAATATCAAAAATATATAAAATAAACCTTTAGACCTGCTTACTAGCCTCAGTTGTTTTGTCCTAAGATGGTTTTAAAACCCTAGAAATGTCTCTGGTGCAGAAAATATTTCAAGTAACCATTTTAAAAACAGTTGTCATAGTGTGCACACTGGCCATCAGCATGCCATCACTGCACACACCAATTAGGTGCCATCAGTTGAAGAGCAATTTATGTTTTTGATTTATGTTTTTGAGTATCATGCATTGAATGTATGCATGATACTCGTGTCAAAAAGCTCTATTGTGGAATTGAGAATAGAGCCTACCAACAACACTGCTTATCTTACAGGTCAAGGTGGGGTGAATGCAGGTTTAGTTGCAGACGCCATGCTGGACGCTGTAATAGACTTTGTGAAACAGACTCCCCAGTCCTCCCTCAGACTGGTCCGGATAGTGATTTTCCAGGCGCCCATGTTGGCAGACTTCCACCAGAGCATGCTGAAGAGGGAAGCCACAGACAAGCAGAAGAAGGGGACTACCTTGACAAAAATTATATGTATGTGTCCATTCATCTCTCCAGGTGTTAGATGGACCATTATCAAAGGAGAATGTTTTAGAGAAGCATTTTCCAGTTATTGTTACAGTTATTGTTTTCATTTACGCATGTTGCTTCCACCTTGACAGCATATGCAAAATCATGGTTTGGATCTGGGGATAAAGATGTCAAGCAGCAGAAGGGCAAGAGCTTTGTGATGGAGGACAAAGTGGTGCATGCTGCATGCTTCTCCATCTGTGGGCCATCCCAGGCCGCTGTGCACAGAACGCAGCAGTGGCTTGAGAAACTCATCTCCGAAGAACAGGCATTTCAGGAAATCTCAGATGCAGTGATTCTTAGCTTGTCTGACAAAGACATACAGCGAATTCAAGACTTGCAGCAAGACATGGACATTAGCGTGAGAATGGAGTTCAAGAGTCAGGCGGCTGCAGCTGGAGGCTCGGGGGAGGCCACGATCATAGTAGAGGGCATCACCAGGGACGTTTTAGCAGCGGCAAGTGAGATCCAGACCATGATCAAAAGAACCAGAGAAGAGGTGGACCTGAAAAAACAAATCAGTATGACCCTCGATCTGGTGGACTGGCAGTACCAGCAGGGTGGACAGTACCACAGCTTTGATCCACAGACAAACTACTTTTTGGAGAAAGCACTTGCTGTGGATGCTCACCAAGCGGACATCACCTTCCAAGGCCAATTGTACAAGGTCACAATGCCAGATGGTCCAGCTGTGAGTGGTAGCAACCAGATGAACATCAGGCGTGTTGACAAATTAAATGGTAATTGATCCCACAAACTTCTTCATAACAGTAGTTGTAGATTTTAGAAAATATTAGAAAATATTCTTGTCAATCAGCACCTCTGATATAAACATCCTGTTTCTCTGAAAACCTTGTGTACTACACACACACACACAAAAACCAAACTGCATTTTACATCTCAAGGTAGCATTAAAATGTCAATTTTATAAGCTGTCCTATAAAGTTTAATTGTGATTATTTAGTGGAAGTAAATACAACTACTAAAAAAATTTTCACTGAAATGAACTGTAATAAACCCTGATTTTTTTGTTTACCAGTGGCATCCACTGACAGCCTACCACAGGAATGGGATACCATGAAAGCGGATGAGTTATTCAAGGTGTGCCCACTGCAGTCTGGAAGTAAAGAATATAATGACGTATTGAGCCACTTTAGAAAAACCTGCAACAAGAATGTTATTAAGGTAAGTATCTATAATATAACCTTGTGAGGAAACATATTGGTTGGTCTGTGATCACTTCCATTGTTCCATGGTTTCTACAAGAAGGGTCTTATTTCACACCATGTTCATTTTCGTTACTACTTAGATTGAAAGGATCCAGAATCCTGGCATTTGGAAGAACTACCAGAATAACAAGACAATCATGGAACATAAAAATAAACATCAGAACAACGAGAAGAGGCTCTTCCATGGGACCCGGCCAGACTCAAAAGTTCACATCAATATGAGAGGCTTCAACCGCAGCTATGCAGGATTAAATGGTACTAGAAATGTTCAAGACTTTCAAATCTTTCAAAACCCTACCACATTTGTTTTACCTGTGCAGCCTTCTTCATTAATATCTCTGTTTATTCATTGCAGCGGCAGCCTTCGGAAAGGGCACGTATTTTGCACTTAATGCGAGCTACTCTGCCCAACCTACATATTCAGTACCAGACCAGCAAGGCCAGAGGCACATGTACCTTTGCAGAGTTCTCACTGGAGACTACACAGTTGGAAATCATTCAATGATCGTCCCTCCTCCCAAAACTGCCAACAGCACTGATCTCTATGACACTGTGGTGGACAATACTTCAGCGCCAACCATCTTTGTGGTGTTCCGTGATGATAATGCTTATCCAGAATACCTGATAACCTTCACTTGAGTCATGCTCTGAAACTGCCTTAAAGAGATAGATTAAGTTCCTGAACACAAATTTTAGCCAAGAATGTATCTAACCAACCTGAAAGGCATGGCTGCCTTTTGCTACACACAAGTTAAAAACTACAGACCTTGCAGTTAAGCTTTTTGCACATTTCACTGAGTACAATTTTATAACTTTTGTTATAAACCACTGAGAATAACAAAGTAATTATCTTCTGACGTCTACAGTTCATCTTATGTTTTGCACTCCTGTTGTGGAAGTTTGAAATCACAGGAATGGGATGTTCTGTAAAGCACTCTATGCAGTCTGTGATTTTGTTTATGATTTTATCGTTTATGTCAGCTCAGAATGAATTCCTAGGTTTAAGAATTTTCTTATCTGATTTTGCCTAATAGATACTCAATAAATAAACATTATATGCAACACACTTTGCCTTTTTTTTAATTTTATTTAAACGAAACACACTATTAGACAATTTTTGCTAGACCAGGTGATATTTGGTCCTCATTTATTTATAAAAATTGACTATTTTTGCTTATTTATTTATATTAATGTTAAATTTTTCTTTTGGATGTCATGAAACACATATCATGAAAATAATCATTAAAACCCATTCACAGAGTACAGGCAAACAATTCAGCCAAACTTCTATATTAACTACAAAAAAAACTAAAAATGATTTCTTCCGGTCTGAGAAATCATGCCATTCAACCTGAAGTGCACCTCAAGGCAAACCCTCCCACCACTCAAAAATAAATTAAAAAAAGTTTTTTTGGCCTCTACCTGGATAATCAGAAAAACTTGATATACTTCTGTTATAACCAGTGCAGCAATAAAGTTGTAACCAAAGTATGTGGAATATGAAATAATTTGTTCAAATCTGTAGAAACATGTAACATTGCGATCATCATTCCTCTAGTTAGTCTTCTTCAGCCCAGGCAGTGTGAGCTCATACCTAGTTTGATAAAACAGACACCAAAAATCAAACAGATTAGCTTTTGCCTGCTTTCATTCAAATGCTAAATATATAAAGAAAAGGAAATGTTTCTAAAACTTGGGTGCAAGGCAACCATTGCATAGCCATGACCTGTTGACAGGTTGCTCCTAGGATGAGTGGGTATGTGGTTGGTAGTGGTGGAGGTTGTATCTCATCAGGCTTGTCTTTGTTTATTTTATTAAATATTTAGGTTATGGTAATTATCTTTAATATTTTATATCTGTTTGTGACTACATAATATATGTTGGGTCCAGAATTCTATTTTTAACAGCTTATACTAAAAAGAAACATGTTTTTTGCTCATCACAAAGATATTACTAACCAGTCTATGGAACCTTTCACAAGATCCACTTGGGACAAATCGATTAGGACCTGCAGATAGAGGGCAAAAAGCAGTTATTAATCTGCAAACTAAGCATTGCATTTGTTGTGACAGGTTATCACATGGTTTGCATTTTCCCCCTCACCATTCCAATCTCTTTTCGTTCCCTGGTGTGAAACATTCGATTGTTCTTCACAGAAACATCCAACTTCCTGGTCCTGGCTTCCTCCATTGGCACTGAAAACTCAAACCTGAGCAAGCAAGATTGAAAGTATACTACGCAAGGAGTGGCCAGTCAGTGCGTCAGCCACACTACAGCACCACAAATCTGTCATTTGAACATTTGAACAAGCTCTCACTTCTCCTCAAATGAAGGGTTCACCGTCTTCCTCTTGACCTGTGTGCGCATGCGGCTCTTCCACGTCTGTTCTGGCAGCAGGTAAACGCGAACGTAGGTGTCTGAGCCATTCTCGCTACAGGGAAACAGATTCCTACCAAGCAAGGTCATGGGAATATGCAGTGTATATCACCATCAACTCAACAGGATCCGTTTTCTGAATGATCCAAAGTGACAATGCAAATGAGCTAAATGTGTTAAATACTAATATAAATTACGGCTGAATTAATTCAAAACAAAGATCATCCACATTAGTGCCCATTACTTATTATTATCATCATCAATGCCAGCAGTTTTAGATGCAGTCTTTTATTAAGGTTAGGGGTTATTGCACAGTAAGCAGCAGTTCTTTCATGTACCACTGATGCTTTATGGATTTCACACATTAAGCTGAAATTCTACAGCCTTTACAGACCCACCTGCAGCCGTTGATGGTCACAATAAGCTTGTTCCGCAGGTTGGCATAACGAAGTGTCACCTGGATCTGGCCAAAACTGCCTTGGTGGTTCATAAGGGCTCTGTAACACATACATTTGCAAACAATTTAGGGACTCCTCCAAAAACAGGCTTGGATATCCATAGGTGTTTGCCTGCATGCTTGTAATGCTCAGACAGGTAAAATGGGAATTGTTGGTGACCCCTAGTGGGTAAATGAACATATTTGTTTTAGTGACACAAAACAAACCTAAGATCAGCAACATCCAGTCAACAAAAGACATTTATTCACTTTGATGTGATCAAGCTCTTGGTATTTAAGTGTCATTTTAATTCCATTAAATTGCATCTTGGCATTTAAATGGCTGTGCTGCTACTTTTGCACCAGATCAAAATTCCTACATGTGTAAACATCTTTATTTGTTAATATCTTTTCTAAAATATGCCTCTAGTGCACAAAACACATATTGAACCCCTAGTTCTTATTGCTCAGTTATTATTAAACTACTTATACAAAAATCTAAATATATTATATATGTCTCAGACCAGAGATGACACTCACTCTGGGTATGGGACACCATCAGCCAGGTCAAAGCGTGAAGAGGCTAAGGAGTTCTCTGACAGGATGCTGTGCGAATCGTAGCGGCGCATGCGAGACGGTGTGGAGGGGCCTGAGCGCCGGCCCTCCAATGGCAGGAGAGAGCCTCGCCGCTGGGAGTGGGTTTCGGTCTGGAGCCCACTGGAGGAAGAGCTAGTTTGCGGGTTGGCAGAGGTTTGGTTTACCACGGCAGGCACAGGCCTGGGAGTCTGCTCTCTCCCCTCAGGTTGGGATGACTGAGGGGCAGGGTGGGAAGGCTGGGACTGGGTCTGCTGGGACTCAGGGTGTTTGGCTTGGGGGGCTTTGCCACGTCGAGGCTGAGCTGGAGGGTTGGGTGCCTTAGGCTGGGGCTTCTCCAGCTTCAGGGCCTAGGATAGAAAAGAATGATCTATTACTAAGGGAAGAGGATCTGGGCCCATTTAAATATTTGCATATAAAGACCCAAACCCAGTATATTCATGTAAAAATAAGATAACGCTAAAGAAATGACATTGAAAAAAAACCCAACAACAAAACCTGCATTTAAAGCTTGCTTTGAAATGTACTAACTTCTAATATTACACTGTGGGCACGAGCACAAGATGCACTTTCAGGTTCATAAGATGTCTTTATACCATTTCAGAGTGCTGATCTCAGATCAGGGGCCTCACCCTGAGAATGGCCTTAATCTTGAGCTGGCTGTTGGCTCCAGAGCGCTCCAGTGGGAAGCGATTGTCCAGGGTCAGGTCTGAGGCATTGAGCAGGCGGAGCAGAGGCAGGGTGAGCGTACCCAGTAATGTCTTCTTCTCGGCCACCATCACCTGAAATCATGGGGGGCCCATGACGTCCCGAAATGCTCAGGAAATCCTAAAATGCTAATGAATTTTATCCAGAAGGGTTGTGGATTAAACAGGAATTCTGCCCCCTCTGTCATTTGTTTTTTACTCCTTTGTGGTTCTTTATAATATCACTGACAATCGTAAAGCAGATTGCCAAAGACCAACTCAAAAAGCCTCATTTTAATCTGTTATTAATGAAATTTTCGATCTTATCTGAAGTTTATTGAAGAAATTTCACGTACAGTTTTCCGTTCATCCGTTTAAGAAGTCTTATAAACAGCTGTATTCACTACAATGAAAGTGAAATTATATGACTGGTAGTCTGGTACTGAACTTCCTTCCTTCATGACCTTAACCTTTGCTACCAGACCTGACTTTTCACCGATTTGAACTTGGTCAAAAAGTGATCACTTGTGGTTTAGCAGACACTTTATTTAATTACTTTTACTGTACAATTACTCACTGTTACTTTGCAAGCCACCTCATCTACAATATATCTAGTGTCCTACAGATATATTATGTATAACCATGGGTCAATTTCCTGAAAAACATGGACCATGAAAATAGAACAGTTTTTTTTTGTCACTAACCCTGAGTCTGTACTAACTAGTTTTAAGCAGCAGTTGTAGGAACTTGATTTTGCTGTTCTACCCCCTTCCTTCAAGACTGAACAGCCACAGATACTTTTTTTCCCCCTCTGAGTGATGGCTATCAGTGTATAAGGACAGCCTATTTGCAAAATATTCCGAAAATATACAGCAGCTGAAGTGACTTACCTGGATGCTAAGCACCTGGCTTTCCACATTATGCACAAAGAAGGTGAAGTACTCCTCAAAAACAGGATCTCTGGAGGCATACACAACCTTGAAGGAAAGGGCTTGACAGTCAGCTAGGCTCAGCGTGACATGCAAAGGATTTACATAAACGTATGTTCAAATAGAGGCTTATTTAGACGCAATACTTTAATTCATTTTATTTCATTTCTTGATCTCATATCATCCAACAGAGGGCCCTGAAGTTCTAAATTCATTACCAGAAGTAATGCAAATGCAGCCATTACCTTGCTTTTCTGGCTTTGCTGGTCTATTGATAACTTCACGTAAGAGTTGGGGTTGTTCTGCTTTCGCGTGAGCTGTAGTGCAGAAGCAAAACCTAGAACTGAGAATCTTTTTGGAATCATTAGACAAAATACGGGGAAAAATTAGACCATTTCTGAGCTACACTATTGAAAGAAACCTTAGCTAAAAGAATCAGACTTCTTACGTTTGTCTGATCTTAAGGTAAAGTGAAAATGCCATATAGCTTTGCTGTCCATATTATGTAATCTATTCTGATTTAGCACTTGTTGCAGAACCTAGCTACAGCCGTTTCTATAAATACCTATTAGTATGGAAACCAGTTCAACAGGTCCTGCAGGAGATTTACAAACCGAAACTTAAAACCTACTCATAAACAAAGATTAGCCTGTTAGTTGGGGATCAGAAAAGATGGCGTGACTAGCATTTTTTTCCCCACCAGCTTGTACATGCTTCTCCTTTTTGCTGCCATATGTCTGTATTCTTGATATATGACAGGTAAGTATGTTTGACTGGTGAAAACAGCACCCGCATAACAAACTAACTTAACAGGAGCCAGTCCAAATTGAACAGAGAGCAGGCTCAATATCATTTACTTTTTCTGCATTTTGACAATTTTCTTGAAAGGCAGTACTTCTTCCCACCTGCTGAGCTGTTCTAAGGTTTCTTCAGTATGAGTAGTTAGCTCCTCAGTTCAAATAGGTAGGGCAGAGAGGACAGGAACATGCTTTCAACACTGGCCTGCCACTGAACAATTCCTAGCCGGATTGCTCAGCCCTCAGGACACAAGCCTGAGCCGATGGAGATCAGATGACATGTGATTCCGAAAGAACGGAAGGACACAAGAAAGAGCAGGCTCATGACCCAGTGGTTAGTCTGGATGTGTCTGCATATCTAAGGGGATGTTCAAGTGGATAATTCTCACAGAACCTAGAGCATTAGAGACCAAATCTAAAAGTGTAATTTTAATGATCTTATTACCTGAAAAAGGCATTTTCCATGAGACAAATCCACTTTACACGAATAATTACTGCAACAAGCACTCTGGGTGTAAGCTAAAATGATTACTACACCTTGCGTGTCATGAAATCACGGTGCGGCATCGTGTAAGGTTGTGGTGTAGCAGAAACTGCAAAGTGACATTGCCACTGAACCACACTCGAAACTTGGAATGCATTATGATCTTAGAAGTGGCTTACCTTCAACTCTTTGGGTTGCTTTCCGTGTTTATCAGGCTGGCTAAATTCAGTCTGGTCTTTCTGGAGGCAGAGGCATAAGTACATCAACAAATCTATAACATGATATGCATGCTCTTATTGCACGGTGGCAGTACATTCTATAGGAACACATAAATAAACAGCCTTCCGCTTCCAGCCACTCTTTTTGCCGTTTGTCAGACGAGCTGAACTTGTTTTAAGTGTTTGTGTTGACCCAGTCAGAGAATTCTGGTCAGGTGTTTTTCTTGAAAACAATAAGTTTGGAAAATAGATTGATTTCACAGCTGATTTCACTTGCTATTGACAACTGAAGTTTAAAAGGCAAGAAAGCTACATTTTTACATGAACACTCACAGGCAAGTTAGAGGCACTGTCCAAATACACAGCAAGCATGGCACAAGCACAGCCATCGGTGGTCTGAAATGTCTGCAGAGGCAAATGCAAATTCACATGGGAACATATACACGAATCAGCCCACAGCATGCGAGTACAGTGGTAAACACAGTTACCTGTCTTAGTAGGTCCAGATCAGTCTGCAGAGAGAGCCACTGCAGTTTCATATGCACTCTTCCACTCTCAATATCCTGCAGGGTGAACCACTGCAACACCAAGAGCAATGTGGATATATTCATATTCATTTTTCTTCAAATGTACTAACATCAAATGTACTAACATCTTTTATCCTTGCGGTGGATTTGACCACTACAATTTAAACTCCCATAAAATAATTAGGATTAAAAGTGTTACCCAGGTTAATGTGTACTTTATGTTTATTTGTTGACTACCTAAATTGTGCTTTAAATTTATATTAAAAAAAAAAAAAAAAAAAAAAAAAAAAAAAAAAAAAAAAAAAAAGCCCCCCCCCCCCCCCCCCCCCCACCCACCACCAAAGATGTTTTTGGTGCTTCAGGGGCTTTATATTATTTCTAAGTACAAAGTTTTGTTACTTATAAGATTTGGAAAGAAAAAGCAATTTCAGTTATCAAGGACAGTAACATGTATTATGTAATAACTGAACCCACGGTCCTGTAGATCCTGTATTTCTGTGCCTTGTTTCTCTGTTACAAAAACCTGGCACGGGAGAAAATATGGAATGCCTTTAGAGACACGGTAGCCTGAAATACTGCCCTTCCAGTGTCAGCATTCCAAAGCCTTGCCGCATCTTCACCTTTTGACTTAAATGAGCAATTCAATACAGGCTTGCAAGTGTGTCACATCCAAGTTCCACCTGTCCCCATACACACGCCTCCTCCCTACATTTGTCTTGTTTGTCATCCCTAGAATATCCTTTTCCATTATTGGTGGGATGAAGACTTCCAATACTGATTTAATGTCTTGGACATGCCTGACAGCGTATCTGGTGGGGCCTGGAACCATAATGATGACATTAGCAGCATAGTCTCTCTTGTAATTGAAGTGGGGAGAGGGACCACAGTAACTTTACATTTCTGGACGGTAATGCGTCTGCTGGTGGTTGAGAGACAGGAGGGTCAGCACAAAGGGTCTCATTCTCAGAGGGGAATGCCTGATAATCACAGTCCTTCCCAACATTATCCTGTTTCAGACACATTCTGCCCCATCATTTTCACTGTCATAGAACTCTGATACAACCTCAGTAGAAGAAAACCATAGAGATCATTTTCAATTAAGAGGGACAACATATAGAATAGACATGCAGAGCACCAAGAGAAATGGTTTAGAAGGAAGCTGTGAAAGCTTTTAGCTCCTCCCCTGTGTTGTATGTTAGAATCGTCCTCGCGGGAACCATATTTCTCCATTCCCATGGCACAGGAAATAAAGTTCTCGTGGGAATTATGTTTTCGCCTTTCCAATGTCACTTGAACCATCAATTCTTGCACTTCTACACATATGGTTTTGCTATCTTAGGGCCCAAAAGGAGAGGAACATTTTTTGAAGATTAAAAGATTATATGTTATGGTGACCTCAGAATCATACACTGCATGTAAATTTTTAATATCGCTTATGTTTTATACAGCTAAAACTGCCAAGGGTCATACAAACATACATACACAAACATGAATATATATGTAGTTGTAGTGATGTACACAGGAGTTCTCTGGAAATGTGATGGTGGAATGTCATTAGGACATCTGATTAAAGGATTGCATTATCCATCTCCTAGCATCATACATAATACGTACCTTATCTATCTCTTTTTCCTTCTTCACCTCTCCAAAATCCAGATTAAACCTGTAGTATGCAATTTCTCATCTTAATATTCATACAGAGCTCTCTTGCTTTTGTTAGCGATCAGAAAGTATGCCACTCATGTAGCATTTATGCTCAGCTTCAGAAGCAGCTTCCGTCACCTGCCCATAAAGTCATCCTTGTCTTTGTCCTCATCATACAGCTCCACTTCAAGCTCTTGCCCAGGCGCCTCATGAATCACGAACTGTACCCAAAAGGAATGATCAATGGAAACACGTACATAAATTAATTAATGAATTAATTAATAAATAAGCCCAAGCACAGAATTCTGATGAAATCCCAGATCCTGCCTTGTGGCTTATCCAAGATAATTCTTGTCTATGTCACATAATGCTTATTGCTTTATCTTAACGTAATTTTGAAGATAAGTATAATTTTAATGATTGTAAATTGGACAGTGGGTGTATGTGTATGAAGGAAAGGTATGAGCCCTTACCTCATATACCTCATTCCAGCGGGGGCTCAGGGTCTCTTTAATGGTCTTTGTTTGGAAGCGCTTGTTGCCCACCCTTAAAACTACATAGGGATCAGACTTCCCCTTCACTAGACCCATCATCACTGTATCCATGGCAACTAGATCCTGGGCCTCAATTGCGTGAACACGCACCACACCCTTCACAGTGACCAGATTATTAAGAACAAGTGATTTAAAAAACATCAATAAACTAAAATAAATCTACTGTATCACAGCCAGGTTCCGGGTAACAAAACACAGGCACATTTACTTGAGAATATCCGTGTCTCTGACAATTTGGTTCGCTAATGGAACTGTCCCTAGTCTTATCCATAAAGGGCTCATGAGAGAACAGGTTTTGGCTCGTACCAAAGAGCAACACACCTGACTGGCCTGATGGTCATTAGCCATGCAGGCTGGACCCTGTACTATAATGATTAAGCCTTTGTGTGCGTTTCATTTGTACTTACGCGGGGAAGAGGAAACCTCATCTGATCCACCTTGACTTGGTCTATCAGTGGGAAGCACATGCGGTTGGGCAGGACCATAAGAGAAGCAATGACATCCAAGATGGCTGACTCGGAAAAGGGACTGTGGAGAAGTTAATGGGGAAAATCCAACATTTACGAAACCTGATTATTCCTAGTTTACCTCACCAACATGCTGTTATGAAATTTGTAAATATATACATGTATAATATTCATACTTCCAGAGGAGTATGACATTTTGGACAGAGTAGATTCATCAGCAGTACAAGGAAAGTACTACTCAGCCAAGTTCTAGGTCAAACTGGTTTTATCTCCTAGAACTTTAGAAGCACTTTGCTTGCATAGCTGACCAAGGAACCTGCTTTTCCAGAAACCTTGTATAAAACACTTACATTTTTTCAACCTATATAACAAACAAACAAGCAAGCCAAAAATGAATACCGTAGTGTTGGACTGTCAAGAAGATTAGTCACCCCAGTCCAATTTATGTGAAAGGTCTGCAAATTTAATTTAAACTTGGTTAAAAGCCTGTGAGTGATACTGAATGTCTTAATATAAATAAATAAGTTAAATGTATTTACAGACTAATATTATCTACATATAATGAAAATGTAACTAACAGGGCGGCGGATGAAAAACATAGTGATCCCTCCCACAAGTGGCGCCTGACCAATCAGCGGTTCGAGAATCACACGGAGCATCCCCTGAAGCTGAGAAAGAAAAAAAATAAATAAATCTCATGGTCCTCAGCAAAAAAACAGGCTTACCTATCTAACAGCACAGTGAAAGAGTTAAATTTATTTCACCACATATTTATGTAAAGGAGGATTCTGCCACTGCTGGCTAACCTGAATCTCTTTGACTCCTGCAGAGACATGTGGCTTTACATTTGCTTGAATGTCCAGATCTCCCACGTAACTGGAAGGAATAAAGGGAAAATTCAAACAGCACTGGCATTGAATGCATGAGAATGTGCAAGCATCCACGCATCTATGAACAAAAATATATACAAATAATAAAATACATTTATAAAGTATGTTTGTCCTTAGCTTTACTTGTATGGTATGAGCACTGGTCCTACCACTTACACAATGTTGAGGTCCAGAATAACTTCCCTCTTGTCAGTTTCATATGTGTATACTCGTATTCCTGAAATTGTTGGAGCCTGAAGCACAAACAGCCAGATATGTCTATGGGTGAAATATCCTTGCCTGGACTTAAATACCTTTTTTTTGTACGTTACATGCCAAAAATATTCCAAACCACCAATAAAATTACAGACAAACTTCAAGACTCTAGATATGCCACAGCACTCCCTAAATATGATCATGAATGTCATTCTGATTCCTTTGGCTTCAGCTTGCACTGATCACATGGAGGGCATTCCTTGGTACACGTCTTCCAGCTTACATACAGCTTACTGAGAACTTACTGACAGCTTACTGACAGGTTACTGTGGAGTTCATTTGACTGTGGAATGGCTAGAGAAATCTTCCCCAGTGATTCTATGCAGCAGAAGCTGCATGCCTCACCTTCTGACCAAAGTGGACCTTAGTAAAGGTGAAGGTCTTGAGGTGAACACTGGAGCTTCGAATGGTAGCCTGGATGCTGTCTTTAAGGAGCTTTTCCATATACATGTCGAAGAATGGCCATGCCTGATGAAGGATCTGGGAAGAACAAAGGGATGTATGCATGCAAGAAAGCACTGCAATTTTATGAGTTACATAGATATAAGAGCTTGTGCTCATGGTGAACACTCTACCAAATCAATACACCACATGTATGATGTAATTTTTCAAATGATGCATGTAAAGGTTAAATGGTGCAAGTTAGCAGAAAATCTTTTTTTTTTTTTTATTACACTTTACCTCATCTGTCTTTATATTTTGACGGACAAAAATATCACTAAAATGGATACTTTCAAAAAGAAAATAAAGTCTGTATGTCTGTCCTGTTTTTTGTAATCAGCATCTAAAAATTTCAACATGGTCCAGCTATCCTAATCAAATAATCTCTGTAAAAGGAGGAGGCTTTCCCTGCCTGTCATTTATGAGTCAGTTGAAGTGAGTTGGTGGACACCTTCGATAGCAAAGATGTCAGCAAGGACATCAAAATGAATTACTATACTGTACATTGCATATTTGACCTTGACATGTAATATTTCACAACAGGCAAAATGTTTTACTAGAGGCAACTCTAGTAACTATATCATGTACCAGAGTAAAAACCATCACACAATGAAAAAGCCCTGAGTAGCTCCATAAACATTAAACAAACAAGGATTACCAGCTAAGTGAAGAATTAACAGAACTTTACAAGGTTTGTAAAGATAGGAAGTAAAGTCACTACTGTTAAAGATGCTAGAAGCACAGTTTGCAGAATTATTGCTGAACATGTTGATCCGATGAACCTGTTTAGTGTTTGTAGGTCCTTCTCAGTCAGTAGAGCCATGTGATGACAAAGAAGGTTAGAAGAGGAAGATTACAAGACTCAGTCACTTCAGTCCCTTCGGTATCAGGGATGGGACTCGATCAGTCCCTTCGTTATTAGGGATGAGACTCGATCGGTCACTACTGTATCACGGATGGGACTCGATTGGTCACTCCTTCTTACCTTGTTCATCCAGGCAGCTTTCTCTACATCACTGAAGTTAATCTGTTGAGGAGAAACACATAGGAAATGAGACAAAGGTGAGAAAACATTTAACCACAGCAATGCATGCATGGGGCCTTCTGATAAGACACACACACATGGACACACCCACACACGCATGGACACACAAAACCCCAACAAATTCTAAAAACAGCATGGTACTAGATGAAACATTGAACAGAACATTATTGGAGGATTTGTTTGTTGGCTAATCTTAAACCTCACTTCATAAGAGAGGAGTCAAATAAACAATGGCAAATAAAGATTCCAGCTGCTTCATAAGGTATTTTAAATTTGCATCTTTTTTTTTTTTTTTCAACTGAAAACTGCCTCATTCTTTCCTCAGAAATGCTTATGCAGGCATGAAAAATCAATACATTTTTAATCTGAGCCCAGTTCCTGGTAGAGCTCATGATCTAACATGGAAATGGGTGTAAGAAAAAGCTCTCTAGTGTTGGCCATTTAAATGACCTGATGCTTCATTGTAGTAATATGCCAATAATGGCCAAGAAATGTAATTCAGTACCTCTAGGCTCTTTGTACAGTAAAGGCACTGGAGCAGAGAATGCTGTTTTACAGCACTACTGTCAATAGAAGGACAAAATCACCATCAGTTCAGAGGGCAACATGATGGTGAGAGTCCAAGCTAGAGAATGACATGTGCAGCTGTACATACTAGACATTTTACATGTGTAACGTGCACACAGAGTGTACCTGCCACAACAGGTGGAAACAATCACCTGATGTATAAAAGCCCAAAACACTAAGGTAAATCTCAAAAACAAAACCTGCTTTGCCTGTAATGTTCCCAAGCAACAGAAGAGTCACACCCCTGTAAGCTCACAACAATTCCACAAAGAGCTGGATGCAAAATTATACTGTAAAGCAAGTGATAATGCAAGAAATGTCAACATAAGGTTTCGCATCAACACATTCATTGGGCAATGGGAAACCAGTTTGCCACCCTTAGATCTCCAACTTGATACCAAGATACCCACCCAAGCTGGCATATTTAGTGTTTTCAATTCAGTTTTAATTACACAGGACTCATTTTCCAAAAAGTCAATAGCTGTGTCTATCCGTATGTCCTTGTGCTTGCGGTTTTGCTCCCACAAACTCCATATCACCAGACTGAGCAGAATCCAGCTAATACTCATTCCAAGAGAGCCAATAAGGTACACGGGGTAAAAAATCAGAATGGCTTTTCCCATGTACATGAAGAATTCCAGAAGCAAGCGGTTAACGTCACTGGGCCTGAGGTCCTCGTTTGCAGGGTTATCGGGGAGCGCGGGAGCCCCTCCGTTTGCGCGCGTGGAACTCATTTTGGCATTGGCCTAAAACCTCACGAGCAGTCGCGTCGTGAAGAAACTGGTTAAATGTCAAATCTCAAATAAGCATCTTCAGGGACGTGCTTCCTTTGAAGTGGTCTGTCTCGCGCGTAATCAGAAGTGCTGCTGGAGGAGGTTGCAGTTAACATTACGATAGCTAATCCTGATCACAGACGGAATCCAACATCTGGGATTAAAAATAAAGGTGCTGCTTTACAATGCTCACTGTCAAGACAGGTCTCGCATTACGACTTCCGTGTTGAACGCATCCACTTTGTGGAGGCTTTCCCTCAAATTAACCTACTCCTAGTTAGGGAACGCCCGTGTCCTGCACCACGCCTTTTATTTGTGGAAGCTACAAGTGGTGATACCACATACACTTCTGACGAACAACTGACAGGTAATATCGCCATTCACATTAAAAAGGGCACCTGACAGAGTCTTACATTCGGTTATATCACCATTGCTCACCTACAGATACTTCCAATCTGTTGCACATTCTTTTCGTTACGGGCGCGCGCGCGCGCGCACGCGCACACACACACACACACACACACACACAAACACACACACACGTTTGAAACAAAATTAAGTCACTTTTATCTTGTCAAGACCTCACAAGGGTTCTGCTGTAGGACGGGTTAAACACCTTTCTTTACAGCAGTTAGTAATGTGGTCATTGTCGCCCTCTTGTGCTTGCTTTAAAACAAGCACCACAAACCAAAACACACGAAAAGTGGGATAAACTATACATAGTCAGCGATACAAAAAAGGAACTCGGATATCCACATGTATTTTATAGTCGGTACCCTTTCACACTCCTGGTGATAAATAACATCGTTAATAAATAACACACACGTGCGGTGCTAGATTTCGACCAATCAGAGATCGCAGCGCGAGGAGTGGCGGTTTCCTTGGTTACCAGGATGACAACAATAACTTTCGGAAAACGGTGCAGGTTAAGAAATAACCAGAAAGGTCATTAGCGCCAAAGATTACTCCTGTCGATAGGGTGGCGATATATAGTATCTACAGTATCTCTCTGAGATTGACAAATCAATTATACTGAGCTAGTACTGTAAACTATAAAGGGTCCTTAAACTGTAGTTCATCTGCGCCTTGTGCTAGGTCAGAGTTATCTCCACTTATGTAGAGTGGTTAACAGGTTATTAGACTTATTATAGATAGCTGTTAAAACTAAACGAAACTAATTTAACTAAATTAGGTAGGACTTTGTAACAGGGTGCTAGCAGGAGAACGAACTTAAATTTGCCAAAAGAAAATTCAGTGTAACCGCTGATTCAGTGTAACAGCCCAATTAAGTTGCTTTTGAATTACCCAACAACATGGAAACTAAGGTAAGACGTTAACTAGCTAGGCTTAACTGATAGTCCGCTAGAGGTGTTTCATGGCAAGCATAAAGCCAGGAGCTCAGTCATGTTTCAATCTTATAAATTCATTGTTAGAGCTTCATGTAGCAAATGCACTTTTGTCTTTTATACACTAGCTAGTTTGTCATGGTGCTAGCTAGCCCAGATTTTGGCCTAGTTCCATTGGCATAACCCTCCGCTGATGTAATCGTGTACATTTACAGGGCGCATTTGGGAATAATGAACCAGCCAAAATACAAGAAAGTTCTGTTCGTCTCTTGCCACAGCTTCCAAAGGTGAGACTTAATTTAATTTAATTTAAATTTATTTATTATTATTATTATTATTATTTTATTATTATTATTTTTTTTTTTTTACCTCATTTTGATTTTAGCAGAATTCAGAATAAGGAGATACTTTCTTTACACATGTATTTGAACTATCATTTGCTTGTGTCAACTAGGTTCGGAAAAAGCCGCAATGGCGAGACGCCAGCCCTACATTTGTCCTACTGTCACCAGCCAAACGGGACTCCACGGATGACGCTTTACACACCGTGGTTGCCGGTAAGCGACCGTGCACACTTTTATAAGGGATAGATACTCCTAACGTCCTCTTCTCAGGCTTGTCCAATGACCACTGTGAAAATAAAACAACATCAAATGATGGGGCTATATTAGCAGCTCAATTTGTAATATTTTTAATTGCCACATGCTCAAAAACACAATCTCACTAATCTCACTCATGTTCCTGTAAGGCGCGCGGCCGAGCCGGACTGTGCGCCGTGGGGCGGAGGAGCGCAAGAGTCACACCGAGTCCTCCGTGAATCACGCAAAGCCCAGCAAAGAGCGCGCACACTTCCGCCGCGCCCTCGTCAGCATCATACTGTGTGTTCCTTTCTGAAAGACAGCACTGTGATCATCACTGGTTATTCACCAATTACCGCACGTTACTGATTAGATTCATTCACTTTAATCGTTGCAGGCAGCAGGAGCCTTCCACCGGGAAGAGCCTCACAGCTGCCAGCACGCCGCCTACCTGCGGTTCGCCCACAGCCGCAGAGAAGGACGCTTTGGTAAGCAAGTACCGTAACGAAGAATGCGCCTTGGTTGAAGTAACGGAAACCACAAATTCATGATTTTCACGTGATACTGCAAATTCGGGCATTTTCATCATGTGAATCTTGGGAAGTAAGCAAAATAATAAAGTCGCTCAAAACAGTCTTGTCAGACTCAATAAGTTTCATTAATTTGACTTGTAAAACAAATGGAGAACGCGGAGGCACTTTCTCCACACGAAAACAAATATAGTTTCCATTCAAATTATTCCAAATATTTATTTTATTAGAAAAAAGATTTCAATAAGTACTCTTAAACTCTGTTAACATTTATATTTCAACCTACTTAAATGGCTTTTTAACAATTTCTGTTCATTAATTAAATATATTAGATGTTAAAATGACTAAATGGCCCAGCAATATTTATAGTAATTTGAAAAAAAAAATTAAGGTTAATGTATGTTGAACATGTATCGATTTTTAGCATAATTTTACATAATTACAGCATTATTGTAAATGACAGGAAAATATTAGTATTAGTATATTAGTATTTACTTTGTTTTTTCTTTTTCTTCTATTACTTGTCTAATATTTGACAAAGGGCATGCTCTTCTCTGAAATGGTTGGCTCCATGATAACCAAGGAAATAAACCTTTGAAAAAACTATTTAGTACATTTTTTTTTATAACAACCAATATAATAAAAATGAAAAATTGTGTTTATTTTTTCATTAAAAGTACCTCCATGGAACTCATTGAAGAAATATCCAATTAAATATCCAATTAATTTATTATTATTATTATATATGTAATAATAGTGCCTTTATGTAGGCACTGGCTTACATTGTAACAGAGTGGGAACCTTTTTTTCTTTAGGTAATGAAAGATGGGGTTTGTTTTGTGTTGTGCCTTACAGAGATATTACTACTACATTCGAAATGGGATTGACACAGAGCATGTGGCAACCATGGAAGACTCCTGGATGGATAACATCCTGAACCTGGTGCCAGGCCACCTAAAGAGGCTGACAAGGACCATTGAGGTCCTCTCGGACGAGATGAGGGAGGACTATCTCCTTAGCGTTAAGAAAGCCATAGGTATAACAGCCCCTTTTAGTGCTTCAGGCCTAAACAGACTTTTGATCCATTCACAAGATTACTGATCACTTGAATGATTGGCCATTCTGAGGTATACGGCAGCTCCTTCAGATTAGACCCACACTTTGTCAAAGGGATGTATACAGATCAATCATTTATTGTACATTGTAAGATGGTTTCTTTAAAGATATGTCTACAATTCAAAATATTCTGCACAGTGCTGTCCAATTTTTTTTTTCTAAAGAAAGAAGTAAAAGAGAACTTTCATCATTTAATAGATTCATTTAATCATTTAATGGTTTGTTGTTATCAGAAATGAGCTGAAATGTTCTGTGTGAGCTAGCTGAATATGAATAAGTTTCACACACAGCACTAATATACTCCTTGGCCTGCTTTACAGTGGATTTTGTGCTGTGGGACCCAAGAGAAATTGAAGAAGGGAAGGTCAAAGATCTCCTCCCTTATAGAGAAGAGTGAGTCTAACTGAATTCTAATGTTAAAACACACACATACACACACACACACACACACACACACACACACACACACACACACACACACACACACACACACACACACACCGTAAACATTGTATTTCACATGAAACAATGACTGATAAAATACAGAATTGTAATAATTTATTTCAGAATATTTACATATTTATTGTATGAAATACATAGAAAATTACAGCCTTCTTTATATGCAGTTTCCCTGTTTCAAGGGTTTACCGTAAGTAACTGGACAGATTAAATAAAATAGTTAGACTTGGTACTAAGCTACAAATTCTTTGCAATTGATGACTCACAGACTTCACTTTATTTCGGGTCATTGTCCTGCTATAAGGTGAACCCCTTTCACTGAGTTTGGAATCCTCTGGTTGAATATGAGCAGCACCTGGGCGTTCATCCTGCTGCTGTCAGAAGTCACGTCATCAGCAATGATACATGAGCCAGTTCCTTTGGCCAACATGTGCCACAGATGAGGTGGTTTGTTTTGGATCAGGAGTAGTTCCTTTTGTCCTTTGTCTTTTAATCTTCATTGGGCTTTAAAATTAGAACCTTATAGGATCTTTACAGTTCTCTATATATTTTTCTTTTCTTTTTTTTAGGAAGCTTTTGTAACTGGGCTTTTTATTTTCGGTTGCACCTAATGTTTTGGCTGCGTTGCTTATTCAGATTTTTTGGCCTCTCGTGAACACCGCCAATGTCACTCCAGAGACAATCCTTTACCACCGTAGACACTCCAGAGACACTCCTTTACTGCCATAGACACTCCTTTACTGTCATAGACACTCCAGAGACAGTAATCTGTTGGCAACTTTATTCCTGTAACCTAGACCTTTTGTACTCATGGTCAGAGGCTACAGCAGCAGAATCCACCAAAAATAACTGACCCTTTGTTAGCTCTCTCATGAAGGATCTAACAATGCAATGATACACACATTACCAGGAATCAATTGAACCACCAGCTGCTGTCCTGAAATGCAGAGACCATGTATAAAAAAGCCTGTGGCTGCTATATATCATCTAGATGTAGAAATCTGGGAATAAAAGATGACATTCTGCACTTTATGAGCAATTTCATTGAGAAATCAGAAAATATGGGATTTTGAATATGAATCATGAAGGTGCTCAAACTGCTTTGTAAATATTTGACTTGATGCAGTCCTGTGGTGTAGTTCTTTAATTATCTTTGAGAATTGTTCATATGTTTGCATGAAGCTATGGAAGCGAAACCTGGCAACAAATGGGGCTCATCCCCTTTTTCTTTTTTTTGTTTTGTTTTTTTGAGTATATTTAAACCTTTGTTTTGAAATGTTCTTCAGAATGGAGGTTGTGCCAAAGCCATGGAAGAAGTCCTTCCATCAAGCCCAGAAAAAGATGAAAGAGAATCTCCACTCCTTCAACCCCAGCATGCTGTCTGTACTGGAGTTGTGGCATGTCTCCTTCAGGTGAGCTCACCTTCTTCAGATCACCTCCTTCAGATCATGTCCTTCAGGTGTGCATGGTCCGTGGTGTTAACATTCATAGCGCATTCTCTTCATTGAACAAGATGCCATTTTTTATGCATCCCCCGCTTCTCTTGACACCATTGTCTGCTCATGCAGGAAGTTGCGGCTCATCGACGTGAATGAATTCCACATCAGACAGGAGTCCATGGAACTGAGTGCCTTCCAGCACATGGTCAGCAGCCATGTTGAATGTGCCAAAGATGTTCTCCTGAAGAAGTAGGCATGCAGTTACCTCACTTCATTTACTTCTGTACCCTTAAATGTGGTCTTTTTGCTAATATCCCAGCTATAGAATACCACACACACACACACACACACACACACACACACACAACAGAAAGCCTTCCAAAAAAGTGATGCAAGTCTTGAATAAAATAGGTGGTTTCCCGAGGTGCAGCACATCTACTACCAGGGTAACAAGCGGAAGGTGCCTCGCAGCAGTGCCAGTCCGGCGTGCCTGCAGTCCTTCTACAACTGTGCAGGTGCTCTGATGACCACCCAGCTCCAGAGCCTTGCTCTGGAGTCCATCTTGGACTACACGCACCTTATAGCTCAGGACCCAGTAAGGCTTAAAAATACCCCAGTCATTGCAAACAGCCACCTTAGTTTCTTGCCAAAATGAGTGTAACAATTTATCCTTCCAATTATAATGTTTTTTTTAATTGACATCTTCAACGTTTAGGTCACCCTTGGTTATTGGACTGTGTGTTTTTGATCTCATTTGTTATTCCACTGCATCTGGGACAGAATGACCTTTCCCAGTCCATGGGTACCCACTGATTAATTCCCTTGATCTCTGGCCAAAGCTTTCAGTCAGGGTCCACGAGCATCCAGGCTTCATTCTGCGACTGATCTTAGAGCAGAATGAGATCAAGTTTGAACCTGAATTCAAAGACTTTGAAAACATCTTGCTGAATGTCTACGATACGATGCTGAGGTCCGTCACCCTGGTGCCTCGAGTCGAGACAAAGCTTTATTCAGAATGGGTAATAATCTCTTTCCTGGAAATTGAAATTATATAGGTGTCATTTAATGGATGGTGTTTGATTGTGTATTCATACTCTTTCTTAGTAATTTTTAGGTATTGCTCTAAAAAACAAACAAACAAACAACATCTTTGACTAGCTACCCCTATGTGCTACATGCTCTACATGTGTCTTGCTCTCTTCCACTGACCTCCAGCCAGGCACAGAGGCATACGCCACACTGAGACCCATCGTGCTGCCCGAGATCATACAGGCCCACCAAGAGGAGGTCCAGCGGGTGATCCGTGAGGAGAGCTCCGGACCCCTGGAGCACATCCATCTCTACGACAAGTACGCCCCGCTGGTGTCCCAGCAGGCTGTGCAGGATGTGGACCAGTTCCTGTGCGAGCAACACTCCTTCCAGGAGATGATGATGGAGGTAACACGCTACCAGCAGCTGGCTGAAGAGATCCAGCACAACACCAGCAAGGTCAGTTCAACCGTGGACACTCATAATCACACTGATGATGAACTGATGCTGCTTGCTGCAGTTTCTTTAAAACTCCATCCTGAGGATAGACACAAAGTGGGGTGGGACATAAAAGCGCTCTACCAAACACAGACCGATACAGGGCATTGTATGTTCTACTTTCTATCTCGGATTGACCTCGAGTAGGGGAAAAGCTATAAATGTAACAAATAAATAAAAAAGTATCAGTCTACATTTCCCAGCAAATAACAACAGCTCAGACATTTGCTCTTCTTTGTGTGATTGTTTGGTGGTCTTTAGCATGTCCTGTCCCACACGCACTGCTTTCTCAATCTAAAGCCTTGAAAATTTTGCACAATCTTCACCATTGATTATACCCAAAATCAAAGACAAAGTTCATTACTTACTGTGATCTACTTCACACACATCACACACATTAAGTCCACAAACACACTGACTGTGCTTGAAAAAAAAGGTTTATATAAACATTATTTGATATTTGTGCTTTATTTGTGCCACGTTCAGACATTTTAAGCAGTTAGCAGAGAGTTTTCATTTTTCCATTTTTTCAATTTTATAGGACTTCTTATGAATACAGGCTAAGGCCACTTTTTAATGTCTGTTTATCATTATGAATTATAATTAGTCAATCTGCATTATTTGCATTTTTCTTATTAGTTTGTTAAATCAGATGCGAGACAGACGGGGCTGGCATATTTTACCCTAAAGGGCTTTTTTGTAAGATAAGATTTAATTATTTGGATTTCTCGCGCTGTAATTTCTCTTTTGTTCTGCTGAACAAGTTTAACACACAGTATAATCCCATTACAATAATTCCCCCAAGCAAAAAATATTTGTTCATGCTCTGATGGTTTTGTAGCTTTATTCCTGTAACCTAGAAAATGTCTTTCAGAGACAAGAAAGTAGTCTTGGATTACAAAGAAGTAGAAAAGGCCTGCATATAAATTTGACTCAAATAAAACAAAGTTTGCTTTTGTTATGAAGGAAAGAAAAAGACAGAGTAATGAGAAGGATTTTACACTCTAATACGTCTATTATACAGATAAGACACGGGATTTTCAAAGAGTTGTTTTAGAAGGAAGAATACAGCGAGGCATGTGTTACTAAATGAAGTTGCAAGCAGATGTGATGGGAGTTGAGCTGAAACAGACCAATATGCTGAGCAATGTCTTACGGCAGCAGTTCAGAGATATCGAGGTGTATGAGAGGTTAACATATTTCTGGCAGAAGAACTGAAACAGCAGGTGTCTTCGGTTTAGCAAGCCTTGCTCACAGAGTCCGTGATTGGTTCAACTAGCCTTATTCCCACCCTGTTGTTAACACTGTAGGTGGTACGACTCGGCATGTTCGAAGTGCATTCCCATGAGCTGGTTGGTGCCCTGGTCAGGCGTGCACAGGGACTCCGTCAAAAGCTGGTGACCCACATGCTGGAGGACCAGCAGAGGTTCAATAAGAAGTATGTAGAGCTTTGAGAAGGCACAGCAACACGTTGTGCTTTTCCACCCTTAGAACACTCCCTTAAAATTGTGTACTTATGTCGAAAGTGTCATCACTAGCAAACATTCATAGATTCAAAGGTATCTTTAGCATTTTTTTTAGCTTTTAGAATTATTATTTTGGTACACATACCTCATTGTTTCAGAAGTGTAGTACATTGTGCTGGACAGACGCAGACCTCATCTGAGTTTGTCTGGAAATGTGAAGATGATGCAGTATTATGTTCTTAACTCCTCATACTTTGCATTCTTGATTCCCAGATTATGTGATGAGTTTGAGAAGATTGCTGAGCAAGCCTTAAGAACTCCTTCAAACACACAGGAGCTAATGACTCTTAAGGTAATACATTCTAGCAGAGGTGCTCTCGGCCTGCTATTTACTTATTTATTTATTTTGATTTATTTAAATTAAGATTAATTCACCCATTACTTCTTAGATTTTCAGTTGAAACTCAGTAGACATTCGAAGTTAAATGCCTCTACTTAAAAGTATTCACTGCTGAATCACCTATAAACATTCTCGAAAGCTTATGTTAGCAGATGCAGGTGATCCGTTCCCTGCCTCTGTGCACCTAGCTCGTCTGATGGCCGGCTTCCTCTCCTGCTCCCTTCTCTGCAGTCTTTTGTGCAGAAGATGGAGGCTGAGGAGGTCCCCAGGCTGGAGCTCCAGCTCAGGGAAGCGAAGGACCGCCTGTGCTTCCTGGTCGACTACGTCGTGTTCACCCCGACGGACATGCGCCTGAATCGACAGGCCTTCCAGTGGCGTGCGCGCATGCCATCCATCTTCGACGAGCACCGACAGATCACCAAGGACAAGACGGCGCAGTTTCAGGAAGGCCTCAAGGTCAGGAGGTTGCCTTGTCAAAGGAGTACATAGGGTCGCTCGATAGGCCAACTCCTCTCAATAGCGCCGCCCACACCCAGCAGGCACTGAGTTAGTTTATAGTTTATCATTTATTACAGCAGATTATCCAATAGTTTGTTACAGCAGATTAACTGATACTTTATTACAGCAGGGTAGATTATGTACAAAATCTGTAAAAAAAACACAAAAGGAGGTGAGCATGCCATTAGCCAATTGTAGCAAGAAAACCAAACTTCACAGATTAAATCAGTTACTTGAAATAGGCGTCTGAGCCTCGTCAAAAGCTCACTACGACAGATGACAGACAACTAAATTACAACAGACCCAATATGAAGACAACTTCTCACTTGTAGGTTAGTCTATGTTAGCTATCATAGTCTTGAACAAATTCAGATACTAATGCCACTTTTTTTTTTTTTTGGCTCAGTTACGGTGTGAGAGATTTGTGGAAGAGCTGGAGAGCTATGCCAAGCAAGTGGAGGAGTTTGTCATTTTTGGGGACCTTTCTGAGCTCAGCAAGTATCTCAAAAAGGCTCAGGCCCTGAACTCCAAGCTAGAGGCTGCTGTAGAGAAGGTAAGAACCGGATGTGCAATAATGAATTGTGATTCACTCAAGTGAATGGCTAAGCCTTATCAAAGCATTTTGTTAATAATCTCTTTTCATTTTGTGCATGCTATAAATTTAAAGATGCTTTTAATCTGCACTCACATTGCATTACCTTGGAATAATGAATGTATAATTGCAATAGCCTTTGAAGCACAATTTAACTCTATAAATTAAACTATAAAGTCAAATTTGTGGCTCTCAGTTTCATAGTACTTTAAAGCGCCATGAGTGGGAATGAGAGTCAGTAGTTTAAAGTTACTTTCATTGGTGTTTTCTATATCCCTGTCACTTGCACTTATCTGCCTGACTCTGGCTCATCATTCCAGATCGAGGGCTTCAACTTGGAGGCAGAAGCGTTTGGGTGGCCTGTGTCCCAGTACCCGCAGCGCAAGAAGGTGCAGGACCAGCTGCTCCCCTACCTGCGCCTGTACCAGACAGCGTCCGAGTTCCAGACGGAGCACCACCAGTGGCTCCACGGGCCTCTTTCCTCTGTCAACCCGGACAAGGTGGAGGGAGACGTGGGCAACTACTGGCGGGCTATCTACAAGCTGGAGAAGAGCTTCCAGGACTCACCCAGGGCCCTCCACATCGCCACCCGCATCAAAGCCGACATCGAGGCTTTCAAGGAGCATGTCCCGTTAGTGCAGGTGCTGTGAGCAGAAGCGGGATTGAAGTGTCCATGCAACTCCCTCTTGGCCGACTTCCTCCTTAAAAGCAGTACTTCATGTAGGACGACAGCTGCCCTTAAATGTGCCGAGTCTTCTGCCCGTCTCTATTATTAGGAAATGTGTTGAAACCAAATGAAGGCCATGCCTAAATAATGTGCACCTTTGCTAGTTGATATTCTCTGTGTGTGGACAAAGGACTTTGAGGACTTATTTTTTAAATGACTTTTGTTGATGGGTCTTACTTTTATCCAGATGCTCTTAGTTCACAGGGGTTCACTGATGTAAACTTAAACTGATGTTAAACTTAAACTGTCTGTCTTCTTTACTCACAGAGATGAGGAACATCTATGAATGTTGAAGTATTATGTGTGTTAGAATGTGATTTTATTGTTACATAGGCCAAATATTACAAGTTTCTATTAGGATGTGAAAAATTCCCCTTTTTTCTACATGTAAAGGATGTTCCATTCAAATTCTGTCTGGGAAAACCCCTCCTCCTGCAGGTGCTGTGTAATCCAGGCCTGCGGGACCGCCACTGGGACGCCATGTCAGCTGCTGTGGGCTTCCCGCTGAAGCCACCGGAGGACGTGGCATGCATGGCTCGCTTCCTGCCCCTAGGGCTAGACGAGCACCTGGCCATCTTGGAGGGCATCAGCGAGGCGGCCAGCAAGGAGCACTCGCTGGAGAAGGCCATGGAGTGCATGGCAGGAGAGTGGGCCGGCATGGAGTTCAGCCTCGTGCCGTATCGCGAGACGGGCACGTCCATCCTGTCGGCCGTGGATGACGTCCAGATGCTGCTGGATGACCACATCGTAAAGACGCAGACCATGCGTGGCTCGCCATTCATCAAGCCCTTCGAGACCGAGATACGGTGAGGGGCAGCGGAAAGTGGCCATGATTTAAACAAACAAACAAAACATGCTACGACTTAAAGAGTTAGTTTGGCCAGTAATGGTAGTGTACCTCAAAGTCACTGAGAGATAATACAGAGCAGAGGCCCAGATAGCCTCAGTTAACACAAGAATGTACATTCTCCAAAGACACTGAGATATGGAAACTTCTAAACCTCAGTGTACAAAAATGTAATGAATGAACTGTATCAGTTAATCAATCAAAAAATCAATACCAGTGAATCAGTGCTTGTACACGGTATGTCTGCTTGGCCACGTTTCCAGCTTTTAGACTGCTCACAACTGTGTATTGCACCCAAGGGAGTACAGGTGTTGAAAATATGTGCCATCTGTGTGCATGTGCATGCATGTGTGCATCTGTGTGTGTGTGTGTGTGTGTGTGTGTGTGTGTGTGTGTGTGTGTGTGTGTGTGTGTGTGTGTTTGTGGGTGTGTTGGTGTCTCAGGGACTGGGAGGCCAAGCTGCTCCTGCTCCAGGAGATTCTGGATGAGTGGCTGAAGGTTCAGTCCACCTGGCTGTACCTGGAGCCCATCTTCAGCTCTCCGGACATCATGGCCCAGATGCCTGAGGAGGGCCGCCGCTTCACCACCATAGACAAGACCTGGAGGGACATCATGAAGCAAGTTAGCCTGGTGAGCCTCACGTGGCTGCCTTGCAGCACACACACAGCCCCCAGAAAAGCAGAGGGAAGGGCCTGACTGGGCTCTGTGTGACTTCCACTATGCCAGCCCAGCAATGCGTCCTGTGGACAATAGCTGGTGTGTATGCCAGGGTGATTGCCTAGGTTCATCAGGATTGAAGCTGATCCTCTCTCATGGTGAGCTAATAACTGGTGATGGTGAGGGTATTTACATACACTGACTGGTACAAGTCCTGGAGACTGTTAATTCCCTGGTACCCTTCTTAACATCATATTATAACGTGAGTGTGTGTGTGTGTGTGTGTGTGTGTGTGTGTGTGTGTGTGTGTTTGTGTGTGTGTATATATAATTATGGAGTGAGCAACAAGAGACTAAACAAATTGAAATCACATAACTACATGTACAATAACCTTTAACCTGAGTTAGTAATATAATGAAGTGAGTCGTATTCAAAGCTTTTGTGGTTGTCTTTGTAGAACTGCAGTGAGTTATGACAAATGAGAAGGTACTCTGGCTATTATGTGTCTCACACAGAAGCCTGCACACACACACAAACACACACACACACACGCACACACACACACACACACACACACACACACACACACACACACACACACACACACACACACACATCACTAATCATGTTGAGGCTCTTTAGGTTGCAGCTGCCATCCTCAGCTCCTGTGAAGTGAGCCACATCGATAGCCGATCTGTTATCCTTCTAGAAAGGCAAAAAAACCATCAGTACCAGCAGTATCAATTAGAAATGATTGATTTTGTCTTTGGGCCTCAACTCTGGCTCATCATCGAGAAAATGAGATCGTCTCACACGCAGGCAGGGAGTGCACACAAATGCGCATCTTTGCGTTTGTCGGGGTCTGAATAGGAGATGGTGCTCAGTACTTTAAAGATGATAAAGTACAATCTATACAGATGACACATGTTCATATGAGTTTTGACAATCTTGACAATTTGGTTTAATTAGATGGTACAAGGTGAATTATCAAGCTCAAGTGCAAAGAGTTGATGAACTTCAATATTAAACTCACCACATGGGGTCTCTCTTTATCCACCACTGCATCAACAGATGCATGGCCTTTCTAGTCAAGATCTCCCTCTGATGACTGAAGAGACAGAGTGCTCAGTAAATACATGCATGAAAAAAAAAACAGCCCCTTTGAACTTGCGTCCTTTTAATTAAGTTTTGTGTCTCTTCAAAATTTCCTTTTCTCTCCAGTGAGCTGCGGGTCACACTTCTCAGCATTACAGAGAGTGAAAGCAGCCCACTTTCTTGTTGCCCTGCCCCTCTCACCACACCCAGCTTCTCACACCATGTCCTGCCTCTCTCACCACCCTCTTGTTGCAACCCACCTCTCTCACAGTGCCCCACCTCTCTTGCCCCACCCTGCTTTTCTCACCCTACCACAGTGTGTCTTCATGTACTGGTTAGTGGGTTGGATGGAAAATAACCCAATGGCATTGTGCTCTGGAAGAAGGGCCCACTGACACAAGGACTTCAGTGCTTTTTAAAGCTCTGTTCGATGTACAAATTCCTTTTAATCCCCACTCACATGGGATTACCTTGGAATAATGAATGTATAATTGCAATAGCCTTTGAAACACACTGAAAAAATGTCAATGACATACTGTTGAGCACGTGGTCTGGTTTTTGTCCGCCTGTGCAGATTTGACACTGATAATATGATTTCTTCATTTAACGGAGAGCATTAATCTCTTTATGTGTAGGCAGCTGTTCTCACCGATTCACTGCAAATCCGTGTGTTAAGAGGGTGATTCTGAGTAATAGAATGGGTCTTCTAATCTTGCTTCTCCACGCTCTCTTTCATTAGAGTCACCCAATGGCCTTTTTTTCACACTTTCAAAAGGTGATTTGGAGGAGAGTTTAGTGACCGTCAGGGTTCTGACGGCCCCATCATTACACACTCAAACAGTGCCCTTTCAGGTGCTGGGATGTTTTTTTTCTTTTATTTTTTTTCCCTTATGTGTTACAAAAGTGATCATTAATCTTCCATCTCCTATGAACACCTCAACTCCAGTCACCATGAGTAATAGAAAATCAATAGCCATCAGAAATTGTGTGTGGAAGACAATTGTCTTCTCTCAGACTTTTGGTGATGCACTGGGCCAAAGGAGTGAGTGTGGGCATACGGGAAGGATCTTCTTTAATTGTTTCCTCTGTCTCCGATGATGGACATACCTTTGACTTAACCTTTCTTCAGGGAGCTTTAAACGCCGAGGTTTGAATTAGTTGGCTGACAGTGGCAGGCGCCTGCATGCACGAGCTTTTTGACTTAAAAGAAGCGAGTTTGACGTGGGCTGTGCATTGAAGTGAAAGCCCAACACCTGAATTCATCCTCGGCAAGACTTTTTTCACCTCTTGATAATTCCTCTGCTGGTTGAAAAAGGTATGGAAGAACCACTGAAGCTTTGGCTCACCTAATTCATTCTTTATTATTTTACTGCATGCTAGGTTTGCTATATTATTTTACTATTTCATACCTGTATGGTTTTTTTTTTATTCCATTTATATAAGCATATATCTTTTTTATTGCCTTTTATTAGTCTTCATTAATCTTGCTTACTTGCACAGTCCCGGTGGTAACCACTCTATGTGTTTTTATTAAATACATTTTACTACTGCCCCGTGTATGTAACCAATAAAGCCTTTGAACTTTCAACTTGAACAAATGGCTGCTTTGCCTTACTTGAATTTTTATATCAAAGCCTTCAAAGAATAAAGAGCTGCTTTTGCAGGGCGTGATCCATGGGTGATCAGGACCAGCGAATGTAGGCGTGGCTGCTGATTTGCAACTCTTTTGTGTCCCACCACAGGACAAGCACGTCCTGGCCGTAGTGGCTATTGAGAAGGTGCTGGAGAAGCTGAAAAGGAGCAATGAGCTCCTGGAGCTGATCTTGAAGGCGCTGAACGAGTACCTGGAAAAGAAGAGGCTCTTCTTCCCACGGTTCTTCTTCCTGTCCAATGATGAGCTGCTTGAGATCCTTTCTGAGACAAAGGATCCGACCAGGTACAGGGTCACCAGGATTGGGAAGAACTGCATGGGTCTTGTGATAATCTGAATTTGTCTTAATGGCAATTCCATTGAGCCTGTTTATAAAATTGATGGAAACTGGTTTCTATGGAGTTAAGTAATAATATTAATAATAATAATAATAATAATAATATACAAAATGTTTTCTTATTCATAATTTGCAAGGTGTTGTGAAAACATGTCCTGGATTGCCTACAGTGTAATTACTTCCAACTGTGAAAGCAGTCCTTAAAATAATTAATCCTTTATTTAGTAGTATCATTAAATCATCTTAGAAAAAGAGAAATCTGTCTATATTTACTTTATTTACAGCCCAGGAAAGATCAGGTTTTTACTTCATTTGCAAGTTTTTGTTTTTGTTAATTGGACTACTCTTTATAAATTGTGAGATAATTCAAACTAGGATGAATAGATGGTATGTCAGGTTTATTTTTGTATGTACCTTTTGGTAGTTATTTACAATCTCAACCACTGATGCAAAGGCAGTGTAATGTCTTATGCAGAGCTGCATCCTTTGTAGCTGGTGTGCTGGTGTAACTGGGTGGATGTAGAGCCTGCCTGGTTACTTTCATTCATTCATTGATTCATTGATTCATTCATTTTATTCTCTTCTCCTAAAATGCATCACTAATAGAAGCATACACCCACGGTCAGAGACTGATTGGTTTCTACTTGTCACTAATTTACATTTGGGCAGAACCTCAGGCAGTGTGGCACTCTGAAAGATGTCCTGATAGATAAGAAATGACTCCAACATCAGCTTTTAATGGAGACCATTCATTCTACAAATCATGTGGCAGTAGCCAAAAAGAGTTGGAGGGTGGAGAAGAAAGTGTCCAGGGAAGCAGCTGGATTATAGTCACTAACTAGCCTCAGCCATCTAACAGGTGCTTCTCAGTAATAAACTTGGTGATAACTTTCCAATAACTCTCCACAAGAGATGCAACCAGCAAGGTTTTATGAAAAGCTTGGCTCCAGATGGTTCGCCTCTGCTGGGCCAGCATGTCGAGTTGGAACCATCTGGGGCTCCTCAGTCCTGATCCTGACTATCAAACAAGGCTAAATGAGCCTGTGGTCTGTGCTTGCCATCTTCTTTCAAGCAAGTGGGGAAGTGCTGATGAGTCTCATTGAAATAAAGTGATTCAATTGGAGGATCTAAAATACACCTAGGCAGATATTGCTATTGGTCATGCAAGGGACCAGGTTACAATCACACCATTGGTATTATGGGCTAGTTTAATTTTTGTATGTTGAATATTGGGATAAGATTTGGCAAATATAGTCAAAACTTCACTGTCTTGAGCGAAAAAAGCACCAGCCAGCTTGCTATTTTAAATTAGATGTTTAATTTTACAAATATGTCAATACCTCCCCACCCCACCAGTGAAAATGTGTGCCCACCCACTGGTTTGGCCACTGACGACCAGAATAACATTTTCCCCCCCTGGTTTTGCTGTAGTGTCAAAGTGAAAAAGAGGCACCATTCTCAGAGCAGTCTCCAGCATTCAGAAAGCCCTGGCCTAATGTTAGCTCAGACAAATACACACTATAAGCTCTCATCAGTGCCAGGTAACATCATACAGCAGCTGGAGTCAGTCAACAATTCTCTTAGAAGGCAAAGATGATTAAATCTCCTAGAATGCAGCAGTCATGTTTTTTTTTTCTTCCTTTTCTTCAGCAGTCTACTTTTAGGGAATCTGCTGAAGCAAAGCCAACAGGATATTAAAGTTACGCAGCCCCGTTGTGCCTGCACTGACAGCGAGTTAAGCAGAACCTATTTCTCAGCTGCCCATGCTGAGAGTCCTGGCCAGGACCAGAGGAGCAAGGACATGTAAAAAGCAATTTAGCCGTGCCCAGCCTCAGCAAACTCATTTTGAGCCTCTGAAAATCCTGTACTTACTGTGGGGAATTTAATTATAGAATCTCTTCTTCTCCCTATGACATTCTGGCCTACTTCCTCTGCTGTGGCTCCCCTGAGCAGGGCCCTCACTGATAAGCAAGGCTTGTCTTATTCCACCCAAGGTATTTGTTTAATAATGAATGTGTGTGCAGACAAAGGGACTTTTGCCTCCACAAATCTTGTATTCGCTTGGTTAAGCTCGTCTCTCTCTCCCCCCTGTCTTTTCTTTCTAGAGCTCTCTCTCGATTGTATGCTCTTTCTCTCATTCTCTCTTTCTTGTGCTCATTCATCTTTTTTGCTCTTTTCCTTTTCTCTCTCTCTCTCTCGCTCTCTCTCTCTCTCTCTCTCTCTCTCTCACACACACACACACACACACACACACACACACACACACACATGCACATTATCCCTTTGTCCTCCCTACTGTCATTGAATCTGAGAATTTTATTGGACTCGTGCATCTGGTCCCAGGCTTTTCAGAGAGCCAGATTTTGAGAAGTATCTCAGAGCGCAGCTCGTTATGCAAATGGACGTGTTAGAATCCCGCAGACTGAAGCAGGAAACTGAGCTAAAAGGGGATAAAAGTTGATGAGACACAGATTCTTAGGGTTGTGTAGAAGTAAGATGGGTGTGCCCTGTCTAACTGAAGTCACTCTTTTCCTTAGGGAGAAGGCAGTGTTTCACTCAGTTGCATTAGGTTACCAGCAGTTGGCTTCTCGTTTTACTGATGGAACCTTCGCTGTGAAGATTCAAACTTGGAAAATCCTCCCAGTTTAAATCTCCTGCATCTTTTTTTTTTTTGTATTCCATTCCAGTAAAACCACCTGTGATCATGTGGAATTTAGTTTATAATAAGGAACTTGCAGTATTTTTAATGTAACTCTTCCTTTACTGAAGGAGACAGGAAAAAAAGCCCCCATGCTTTCCCCTGTACAATGGGAGAACAATGCCTCAAGGTTCCTTTTGTTGTGTGCCACAGGGTGCAGCCCCATCTGAAGAAGTGCTTCGAGGGCATAGCCAGCGTGGTGTTCACGGACGTGCTGGACATCACGCACATGAAGAGCAGCGAGGGTGAGGTGGTGGCGCTCCTGGACATCATCTCCACCTCCAAAGCTCGCGGCCAGGTGGAGAAGTGGCTCCTGGAGCTTGAGAACACCATGCTCAAGTCCTTGCACAAGGTGCTAGACATAGCCCACTTTAGTACTGGTTCATGCTGGATTAGTTGACCCTTGCAGAACAGAACTTGGTCTGAAAAAAAGGCTCTGCTGAGCATAATTCAGCTGACTGAGCGCAGTCTGTTGCAGACATGTTGAAGTAACTCGTGAAAGGTTGGATGTTAATTAGATGACTTTTTCAAAGTAATTTCACTTTGTGTGTGTTTGAAACTTGTTTGTAACAGCTGCAAAAATGTAAAGGAAAAAAAAACTGAAAATATTCAGTTTTTGCCAGAGTCTTTTAAATGGACTGCATTCCACATTTGGTCTCCAGTGAAATAGCACAACACCTTCACTAGCAGGCACTTGACAGGAAGCTGGCTCTAGTCCCACCTGCCCAGTGTTTGAGGGGCCCTAGGTGTGTTCCAGGTCATCCACTTGAGATCCTTTCAGTCCAGCAGTCATTAACACTGCCATGTCCAGACTCTTCTTGTGGTTGGCCTTGGTGTGAAACCAGCGCTGGGGTGTACTTTGAAATTCAGATTGCAGTACCTTTCCGATTGAAAAATAGCACTGTAGTAGTTCACTAAAAGCACCATATCATCATTTGGACATGATTAGTAAATCAATGCATAGAATAAATGAAAATGAAGATGGAGATTCATATGACTTCCTGTCTCAGGCATGTGACTAGCATCAAGACCTGTGTGTCTGCAGCAGTGTTGTAGCAGTTTTATAGTCAGGATTAACCTAGAATCTTGGATTAGGTATTCTTGGAAGAGTTTCTGAATAATGACTCAAGGTGGCATTTTAATATTTCTACCTTCTAGCCTGAAGGTTCTATTTGCAATAATTCCGATATGATTTGGACAAGGCAAACATCTGACTGAAAAATCACCATTTTTCATAATTGGCTGAGACTTATCACACAGACAATCTGATGCTCTAAACATTTCTGAAGACTATGTGCCATTTTAGATGCATAATTTCTCCATCTTATCTGCAGAACAGCATTTTTCCATTTGGCTTTAGTGACATTAATCATGCTGGGTTTGATCTAATTTGATTCTGTATACTTGCCTGATACACTCAGTTCAATTTACCAAGTTTAAAAATGCTCTCTAAATCCATGTTTTTGCCTTGATATTCGTATGTAACACTCTGTCTTTTTTTTTTAAGATAAGTCTTCAAATCGTGCCCTGAGCAATCAATACACAACTTTAACACAACAAATCTGTGAATGTCCTCTTTTCTGCTGGCCACTGGTGTGCAGGTGATAGGGGAGGCAATTCAGGCATACCCTGAAAACCCAAGGATCAACTGGGTCAGAGCCTGGCCAGGCCAGACGGTGCTGTGTGTGTCGCAAGTGTACTGGACCAAACACATTCATGATGCCATTGCAGGAGGACCTCAGGTCTGTGGCCTTTACACCACTTAAGATTCCTGCAATAGCTAGAACGGACCAAGTCACTTTGTCATGTGGTAACTTATGAGCAGGGTGTTTGTGTTTTAGTCTTTGTTTCATCCATGTTATATCTGTTTCCTTCTGACTGACTTATATGCACAACACATACCTTCTTTTGTTTTTTTGGGATTTTTTTTGGTGAAGGGTTACACTATCCAGATTCCTCTCATTCAGAGAGAAAGTAAAATGGGTCACAAAATCAGAGACTTTTCAGTGACTCATTTCACTAAGTCTTTAATGTAGCTTTCTTTCTGTTTTTTGAGTAAGGTGGTTGTGGATGCCATTATTATGCCATTATTCACATATTCACAAACATTGGAAAGCCTAAGAGCTTAGTACAACTTTATCAATACTGGGAATTGCAAAATGCACTTATAAATGGACCTTTAATGTTCCATTAAAATAGACATTTTATAAACTCTTAATTTATTGGTTCAACTTTTTGCCAGTCCGTGCATCACACAATAAATGGATAATGACAGTCATAAATATTGCAGATTTATGTGCTGAGTTTCACACCAACATTTAAACCAGGTTTGCTGTAACACAGATAATTATTAGAATTGAATACTTTTGTTTTTTTAGAATTCAGTCACGCCTGGAAGCAAGTGGGGTGTAAGACATAGATGATGGCTGATGTTTTGTCTAAAAAGCAGATGTGCTGTATTGTTTAAGCAGCAGATGTATAGTTTAAGCAATGTGCCTTCCCAGAAGTGTATTAAAACTCACAGAGCAGTGTTACAAAGAGCCTAGACAGTCTGCGAAGTTGCCCAGATACTACAGATGGTTAAAGCTTCCAAATCTTGCCCAGTATTGTGCAGCTATATACATTGGACTAAAATCTGTCATTTAGCTTCAGACAAAACCACACCCTTTCATTTTACAATTAAAGACTTTAGTTTAAAGTTGAGTACCAGCTACAGTAAATGGGTCGACTGGCTCCGGTCTCTCTCAGGCTCTTGAAGAGTACTTGCATCAGAACAACACTCAGATTGATGACATCGTGACACTGGTGCGTGGGAAGCTGTCCAAACAGAACCGTGTGACCCTTGGAGCTCTGGTGGTGCTGGATGTGCACGCTCGTGACGTTCTCGCCTCACTTGTCCAGAAGGGTGTGGACGATGAGAACAATTTTGAGTGGCTTAGCCAGCTGCGCTACTACTGGATAGTAAGTGCACGTGTGTGTGTGTGTGTGTGTGTGTGTGTGTGTGTGTGTGTGTGTGTGTGTGTGTGTGTGTGTGTGTGTGTGTGTGTGCGTGTGTGCGCGTGTGTGTGCTCGTGTGTGTGCGTGTGTGTCTGTGTGCCTGCTTTGTCCTTGCATTTTGAAACCTGTTTATTGACCTTCATCTTACTGTTTTATCTTTTATGTACATTGCTTTGAACTGCCATTTAGTTTTTTTGGTTTTTTTTCCATTTTTCTTGACACCCACATGATCAGTGCTTTCTTTAAGCATTAAGCCAAGTTAAAGCATAAGCACAGCTTCACACTCTTAAATTTACAGATTATAGAGGCCATACGGAATCTGCAAGATAACTTCTTAAATCATTGTTCATAACCCAGAAGTCATATACATATCAAATAAATTATGCTCAAGTTACTTAAGGTGACTAATGAATAGAGATCAGAAGTGGATCATTTCAATAAACATAAAAAGAATATTCATTATGATAATCAGTGTTCTGTAAAGTGGAGATAAATACTGAACTTACTTTCTTACCTCCAATTAATTTAAAGTTGCCACAGGAAATTTTCCTCTCAGTCTTTAATCCTGTCTTACATCAAAGTGAGCCACTTTTCGTTCCCTATACATTTTTAACCTGTCTCTTTTATGTGTAGGAGAACCAGCTTCAGACCAAGATGATTAATGCAGGCCTGCCTTATGGTTATGAATACCTTGGTAACACACCACGTCTGGTCATCACACCCCTCACTGATCGCTGCTACAGGTCTGAGCACACTTGCAATTGTGGCCTATTAACGTCAAATCTGGCTTGAGCACTAAGAGATATTAAATGACTTGTTTAGGTTAAACTTCAGAGTCCTATACTGGGGAATAGCAGGACCCTGCCTGCATCCTCTGATAAGTCACTGATCCCATGTTTTCCAGTGTAGTTGTCTAAATAATTAAGCCAAAATAAAATGGCCATATTGAATACTGCCTGTCAGGTAGGGCATTCTGACAGGTAAAGGATTGTCTTAGCTAGTGAACAACAGCAATGTTTACTGGAAAATCACAGACAACCTATAGTGGGGATATGGAAGAATTTACAACTGACCCTCTGTGATATTGCTGACTCTCTTCTTTTAATATTTTGTGGTGTCATATGAGGAGTGCCCCAACATCAGTCTTTTAGCAATGTCTTTATAAAGCCAGGAATTTTGAATGATCAACACTCAAAAGTAAGAAGCTGGCTGTAATCTGCCCACTGTGTTCGTTTTGTTTGGCCTGGATTCTGGTTGCAGCGCTGAGCTGCTCTGCGCTCATCCTTTCATGTCTGCGATCAAGCACCTGTCTCCTTGCCCAGAACCCTCTTTGGAGCATTGCACCTGCATCTGGGAGGGGCTCCAGAAGGCCCTGCTGGCACAGGGAAGACTGAGACCACCAAAGATCTGGCCAAAGCTGTAGCCAAGCAGTGCGTGGTCTTCAACTGCTCTGATGGCCTCGACTACATTGCTCTGGGAAAATTCTTCAAGGTTGGATTTGCTCAAAGTAGTTACTGATTTACATGAAGTTTTCAATTTCTGTTGTAAATCACAGGGATGGTTTTTAAAGACTGGTAGTAGCCTTGGACCATATATGCGGTTGAATTTACTGAATGCCTTCTTTATGAGAAACAACAAGTAATTAATTAAGATTACAAAAGTCCCATGGGAAACTACCTGGCAGCATGTATGAGGTGCTCTGATTAAATGAGTTGCTTTTGTTGCAAAGGTTTTCATTGGCTTGAATATAAATCTGTGATAAAAAGGTATATTTCAGTATCTTTTTGTTGTTGTTGTTGTTGTTGTTGTTGTTGTTATTGTTTTGTACTCAACAAAATGCTCTCGAGGATTCCATATTCAGCTGCAGGAGTTCTTTGAAAAAGACTACTTAAGTTCGGAATTGCATTTTTTATCTACTGAAGTGGCTGAAATGGTTGATAAGGAAATTATAGTCAAGAATGTTAACTAACATGAATAAAGGTGGTGACTAGCAGTTGTGAGTGGCGCTCAGGTCTAGAGAAACATGTTTTTGCTTTTTTCTCATTTGTGTCATGACGTACTTTAGCCGAAGCTCAGAGAGACAGTAAACAGGATGAAAAGACAGGGAAGAGCAGAACTGGTTGCCACAGCAACAGAAATTTTGCAAGTCCATCTCTTTGGTACTTGGCAGTATATGCACCAATGTAGAAGTGCAGCAGAACAGTGTGGTGTGGCCAGGACTTTTACTTTGGTCTCTAATAGGGCTTGATAGTTTTATGTAACTTTTTTTTTTTCTCCATCTGTGTGAACTAAAGAGCAGTGGTGAGCTGAGCAGGACTCACAGAGGCTTGATTACAGTGTGCTTATTCCTCTCCTCCTGATTCCTGGCCAACAATTTCTTTCTGGCACACAAAACCAGCTTTGCCTTCAGAGTAGCTCCACCCCGTTGTTGTGAGTTTCTCTTGCTACGGCTACTGAGCTAGCTGAAGCACCTGGGCTTGGTGGAAGCTGCCAAACTGATAACGCCATAGGAGTAAACAAAATAATCACAAAAAAACATGATGAATTAACATCTATAGAATTTATTTAGGTCCAGCTGTACACAAATGAAGGGTTGGTGTGCAAATGTAGGTGTAATGCCATGTGATCATCCAGAAATGATTATTACTGGTTAGGATGCAAACTTTCAGTTTTCTGAGCCAAAATGTATGGAAAGCTTTCCCCAGTGACTTAGTATACTTCTATTTCCTGGTTTATGTTTCATTATTATTATTATTATTATTATTATTATTATAGGGTCTGCTGTCATGTGGTGCGTGGGCGTGCTTTGACGAGTTCAACCGAATCGACCTGGAAGTGCTGTCAGTGGTAGCCCAGCAAATTCTCACCATTCAAAGAGGTGTGTGTGTGTGTGTGTGTGTTTCTCAAAGATCTAAGAGTGAATGAACTAATGCAGCTCAATTACACATGCGATGCATTACAGAAACTACCAGCAGTGAAGTAACGTGTCCACAGATCCCGCTGATCTGTTCACAGATTTACATTAAAAAGCTCACAGACTTACTTTGATGCCTTTCCCTCTGTTCAGTCCCCTTTTATCTCAACTATGTCCAAACAACTTGACAATCCTAACCTGTTGTTGGTGGATTAAACATCTTTAGCTCTTGCATGTTTTAGGCACCAGCTGTAACTCTTGTTGCCTGTGTGCTCTCTGGTGTTCCAACCAAACCTAACCAAACTCGTATTAAGAGCTCAGTGAGAAGTAATCAGACCTGGGCATGAAAACACTGACTCACTGACTCTCACTCAGTGATCTGTAACAATTTAGTGACTTTGCCCCACTGTTTAAGGGGATAAATAGATGACGACAATGAATGCCTGTGTTGCCAGTTAGCACCCTAATCAGCCATTCCAGCACTTGTTCAGCTTTATTCTGTTTAATTTGCCACATTAGCATGCATGGCTTAAGCCCTGCAGAAGTTCTAAAAGTTTAAAGGTGACTCTGTAAGTCCCTGGCGACAGTCTGGTTACCCTGGGTGTCTCTGATCTTGCGCAGGTATTGCGGCCCATGCGGAGATGCTGCTGTTTGAGGGCACGGAGCTGAGGCTGAACCCCACCTGCGCCGTATTCATCACCATGAACCCCGGATACGCAGGCCGCTCTGAGCTGCCCGACAACCTCAAGGTCCCAGCAATGCAGTCTAAACTCTCTCATTCCCTCAAAGCACACTTACACTAGATTAGCTTTGCCAGACGGGATCATATTACACTGGTAAAGAATGTTGCCGCTTTAGGTTACTAATAGCCAAACGTCAAATAAAAATGGATGTTAAATCACAGAGAAAATGTTCCGCTGCGATGACCTAATTGGGCATTTCAGTGTTCATGTCATGATTTAGAGACAACTAAGCCCAAATGAACATTTGCAGTAGACCTAGCTAAATGGTTTAGGTTCAGAATGGAGAGATTAGAGCAGGCTTTGTCACTGCAAGAGTATTGAGCCATATCAGATGTCTACATGGAATCAACCCCCCCGCACCGCCCCAAACATTCCGATCATTTTCATCAACTTTCAGCAATATGTAATTCCAACCATTTTTATCAACTTTCAGCAATATGTCTTTCATGTCTTCTACGCAGGCCCTGTTCCGAACTGTGGCCATGATGGTGCCGGATTATGCTTTGATCGCCGAGATCGTGTTGTACTCCTGTGGCTTCATAACAGCCCGTCCACTTTCGGTGAAGATCGTGGCCACATACAGGCTATGCTCTGAGCAGCTGTCCTCTCAGAGCCACTACGACTACGGCATGAGGGCGGTCAAATCTGTGTTGACTGCTGCAGGCAACCTGAAGGTAAGCCTGCCGCACCATCTCCCTGACTGGACATGTTCCTGAGCTTAATCCATGCTACTTTAATGATTTTAATGAGAATTACAAAGCTTCTGGCAAACACAGCTAAGGCCTAGAATTTACTGATATAGCATTTAGGAGATTTACACATCTATAAAGTAGAATAGATTAATGAATGTTTTCATTTTAAACTCTTGGTTCTTGACTGTCTCTCCTCATTAAAATGCACCCAGCAATTGTCCTCCAAAGTCACCAGGCAATTTCCAGCTTACATTCCTTCTGCATAACCCTCTGTCATTCCTTCTACAGAACCCTTGGTAAAGATTGCACATTAACCTATGAAAAGATAGCTTGTTTATAAACACAATTCAGCACTGAATATATGAGAGAAATGCAGCCTTTCAGAGGGAAAATTATTAAAATAATAATTTTAAAAATCTTCAAAAAAGAAACGTAAAAGAATTATTGAAATTCAGATATTGGCATGCTTACATTTAGTACAGTACCTCACAAAACTATTCAGTCCCCTTAAAGGTCATGAGGTTCATCTGGATTACATATGATATTTACACACATTGTTCCAGTCGGTATTTTTATGGCAGTAAATGTTCAGAGTCATAATTAATTATTTGTCGGCAGACATTTAAAAAAAATGTAAAATTGAAAAAAATGCTGTAAGTATAGGTATCCAGCCTCTTCAGACTACCTTTAACTGCAGTATCAACCGTACTACCATTGTCCGTACCGTCTATTGCAGCAAGCCTCTACCAGTGTGGCACACTGGGGGTGATTTTCATCCATTCTTCCTGGCACATTTGCTCTGGGTTGTTCAGGTTTGTTGAATGATGCTTATGGACTGCAGCTTTCTGATTCTTGAACGGATTGATTTGTGGACTTCAACCACTGCTGTGTTGCTTTGGCCTTGTGTTTGGGATCATTGTCCTGCTGAAAAGTCTCCCAAGCTTTAGTTTTTTAGCAGAGTGAAACAGGTTGTCTTGCAGTTTCTCTCTATCAGGCCTCTATCCATCCATCAGTTTTAACTAGATGCCCAGTCGTCAGTGAGAGAATCACCCCCACAACATGAAGCTGCCACCCCCATACTTCCCTGAAGGGATTGTGTTTGCTGAGGGACGGGCAGTGTTGGGTTTTGTGCCACATAACACTGAATTTTGGTCAAAAATCTACATTTCTGTCTTATGATGTCTCATTAGCTGACGTGTATAAAGCGTTCACTGGAAACAGGTTGTCTTCACGTCTACACACCAATGCTACAATATTAACTTGGAGCATGTACGTCACAGGATTTAAATGCTTTTTCAACATTTTCCACTTAGTAACTTTTGTCACATGTGTATATATATATATATATATATATATATATATATATATATATATATATATATATATATATATATATTACATAAACCAATATCCCTTTTAATTAACTAATTTCAAAGCTCAGTCTTTTAAATAAAATATATCACAAAATATCAGTGTTATTAGAATCCAGATGAGGATGATCTTTGGGCTATTAAGTATATTTGTAAAGCTCTTTGTATAAGCCCTCTGCCAGGCTGACAGAACTTCTGTTCTGGTGCTGGATATGGCGGAGGAACACATACGAACAAATGTGAGTCCATGCAGCCTCCTTCAGAATAACATCTCTCCCCATCCGTCAGACTCTGTGGCCTATGTGGACGCTCCTCTTCTCCTCAGCTTGAATTTACACTGCAAAAGCTTCATTCTGTGTTCCCAGTGAACCATTTTTGTCTACATGTGGAGGTGTCCTTCAATCTCTAACCCATTGGAAAGTTTGATCACAAATGCTTACCCTCCTGACACCCAGATTGTGAACTAAAATATTCCAGTGTTGGTAAACTCCATGATTTATTTTAGCAATACTCTTTTTTTTTTCTTCTTTTTTCAAACCAAACCTACTCTGGCATTTGTTGGCAAAAAATCCCTATTTTTGTCTCAGCTGGCACTCCACCTTTGTGATTCTGGTGGCAGCAAACACATTCTTCTCACAAGCCTGGTAAATAGCATGTTGGCATGGCAGTGGCATCGAATTGTTTTGAAAATGTTGCTGGCCCCAAGATGCAACCAGCCCCTGCAATTAGCCAAGTGTGATCTATGAAGAAGGTTTTCCTCTTCGCTGTGCAAGGGAGCAAATACACTTCAGTCCTTTTTTAAGCATGGTTCATTATATCTCCAGGTGTTGGAAACTTTTTAATTATTGCACTACTAGTGGAGATGCATTTTTTCAGGAGTAATTTCTAAATCCATTTCCTTAACCTCTTGTCTCATTTCTTTTGTGCATCTTAAGGAAGTGATCTTCCTTGTGTCCACAGATAACATGTATTGTGACATGTATGCATATTTATGCTACAGTGTGCTTTAAAAGAGAAAAAGATTAGTTTAGGAGTGCCAACAATTGTGACATCTTTGAGAATTTATTTATCATTTCCATAAATTTGTATCATCAAAAGGACAGATTTTTCTCGTACTTTGATTCAAGATGGCTAATTAATTTCTCTTAGAATTTATTTCAGGTGGCAGATCTGCTGGACACTAGAAATTAGAGTTTAAACTCCAGGTCCTTTACTATGTTTTATTTAAAATGTACTTGACTGCTGCCTGCCAAAATAACTAGTCAATTTGCAATTTATATTTCTTCTGAATTTTTATTTTTAAATACTCAAGTTTGCTTTTTGCATCTCAGTATTTTATTTTATTTTGTGATCATCACAAGCATAAACTCCAGCTACCTTCCAGGAACCAGTACTCTGGTCCTCTTACTGCTCTGAAAGGCGTCTAACTGCCGATGTGTCTTAGTCCTTGCAGCCCTTCTTACATTAGTGGGGGCTGAAGTTGTGTAGCATCTCCACCTCCTGCGCTTCCCCTGTTTCAACCTCGTGTTCTCCCTCTCTCCAGTCTGACGGTCCATTCCCCATCCAAGCCGGACAGGGAGGAGTGGTAAAGCAGATGGCTGCAGGCAGCTCCACCTTTGGCAGGGGCTCGTTACAGCAGAGCACTCTTGCTGAACATGACTGGCTCATGTATAGGCCCACGTGAAGCAGAGACTCGTTAGGGCACAGCTTACCGCTACTGTATATGACTGGAAGACTGGCTCTGTACAGGCTCGTGTGAAGCAGAGGTGCGCTGCAGCTGAGTGCGCCAATACTGGATCTCTAAAGACCCAGGCTCTTCCTACCTTTACCCTTTACTGCAGTAGTCAAACCCAGCTGCAGTGTCAGAGAGACAAGTCTAAGGGTACTGAGTATGCCCCCAGATCCGATCTCCCCTCACATATCATCAGTCACCCCTTATTGTATAGGAATTACTAAGCTCGAGAAATGAAGATTGGCCTACATACAAAAAAATATGAAAAATGGGTGAGGGGTAAATTTTGGAGATGGAAAAGAAACTGACCTCAAAAACTCCTCCTTTTCCCATTTAAATGGCATTGTGTCCTTTATGCCGTTTCCTGAAAATGAATGCATCTGTCCCATTTTAATGCTAATTTTTGCACCATCACACTCGGGACTGTACGCTTTTGCCTGTCACGAAATTACTTTTGGTGGAAAAATATGTGCTCTCAGCCTCCTGGGCTTCAGTTGCAAATGACAGTGATAGTAAAGAATGAGCAAAATATGTGTCAGTGCAGAGTGAGGGTTTGAATAAGCCAGCCCCTGAAAGACAGCAGAAAGTTGTACTCCATGCAAGTCTTTCATTTAATGTCTGACCTCGCTGCCGGGGTGTGTGATTTTTGTTTCTTTTTACTTTTCTCTCTCTTTTTCTTCCTCTCCCTGTCACCCTCACTCTCTTTCCTGCTCTCTCTCTCTCTCTCTCTCTCTCTCATTTCACAATAACTGTGAAACGTCACAGCTGAAGTTTCCTGAGGAAAATGAGGACATTTTGCTGTTGAGATCTATCATCGACGTTAACCTTCCAAAATTTTTGGCCCATGACCTGCCATTGTTTGAGGTGAGAAAACTGTGGAAAAAACGCAGCCTTTTCTAACTCTACAATCTCAAATTCATGAGAATATATTGAGCAGTTTGTGTTCCATTTCACCTACTTCACTCCTGTACATCTGGTTGGCATCACCAGGGCATCACCTTGGACCTGTTCCCTGGCATCAGGCTACCCAAGCCTGACTACCACATCCTACTGGAGGCCATCAAGGAGAACAGTGAGAAGATGAACCTGCAGGTGACCGACTTCTTCGCTGAGAAGATCCTGCAGGTCTTTGAGATGATGATCGTGCGTCACGGCTTCATGCTTGTGGGGGAGCCGTTCGGAGGCAAGACCAGCACGTACCGGGTGCTGGCGGCCGCGTTGCACGATGTCTGTGAGAAGGTAAAGGCACTCAGAGCTCCACTGCAGGCTAAAAGCCAATTGATACTTTATGACAAGCCTGAACTGAAAAGGTGCTGCTCTTTCAAAACAAACATATACACCCAGAAGTGTCCAGAAATAAAAGGTGGCCTTCTGTTCTTCTGGGTTTTTATCCGACTCACAGGCCTGCTGATACATACAGCAAAGAGAACAAATTGTAGTACCACAGTTGTTATGGAGAACGCTGTGTGCATTCATATATATTAAAAAAATACATATGAAAAAAATAGTTTATGATAGCTATGGAAGCTCTCGCCCACATTTGTGAAATGACCCTCCTGTTTTAATTTGGCTCTGTTTTTTATATCTGATGCCCCAAAGCCTTATAAAGACCTTATAAAAAATTTGAAAGAGTAATTTTTGTTATAACAGAACTTCGATATTTTTTAAGTGTAAAGAGCACACCTGGTAGGAGTCTGGAGTGTTGCCCACAGTAGTGTGTTCATCTGGTACTTCTGTGGAGGCTGAAGCAGCAAGGAGCAGGTGGAACAGGTTGGAGCGTTTGCTTCCAGAGGCTGCTTTAGACTGGAACAGTGCACATTTTGAATGTAGCGTTTGTTCGTAAATAAACATTTAAATGGGGTTTTGGGGGCCTTTGGATAATCTGCAGTTGGCTCACACAACCTTGCAAACAACATGTGAACACACCAGATATTTTATGTGAAGTATGACTGCTTTTGAAAAGCCACTTGATGCAGATATGATCCTACTGGGATGCTGAAATGAGACTGCCAATGTGCACGACCGGCAGGCTCATCCAAAAATAAACAGAATAAAGAAGACAAAAATGTAATGGAAGGAAATGAAGCACTGAGAGCAAAGTAAAAAAAAATTGTATCGATGGAGACCCTCCAGAAATGATATTACCATTTAACGCCCAGGGCCTGATGGATGAGAACAGAGTGCAAATCACTGTGATAAACCCGAAGGCGGTCACCATGGGCCAGCTCTACGGCCAGTTCGACCCCGTCTCTCACGAGTGGTCCGATGGCATCCTGGCCATCAGCTACAGAGTCTTCGCCACATCACAGGTGTGGTATTGCAGTGCTATATAAGTGTTGTATGTTTTTAGACTGTATTCGACTATATATATTTAACACTCCTCTTTTCTGTCTATAAACCTACTAGTTTTTGGCTATCTTCTCTTGCATACCTGTCTTGCATACCTGCGCATCTCACTGATAGACATCTGCATCGGCTTGTGTCCACCAGTTTGCTTGCCTATTTATTTATTATTGATCTGTTTATTTATTTATTTATTTGCTTGCTTGCTTATTTTTATATTGGACTTTGTCTATTTCACATTAAATTCAAGTGCGAAAACCCAGCTGAAATTTGTACTTACCGTATAAATTCTTTTTGAGGCAAACTCTTGTGGATTCTACATGGATGAAACACTAGTTAAAGGAAATCAAAGCTCTCGCTTCTAAAGCAGAGTGAGCTTCTTCGCACAGGAGCTACATCTCAGGTCTGGCTGTCACCATGACAACCAGCCACCTGAATGGGTGTCATCTCTTCGGGTCGAGCTGACGTTTGCTTTGAAAGTGGAGTCAAAGACCGACTCCCACGGGAATGGAGTCTGAAGCGAGCTTCTCTCTTCCGAGCTCGTTACAGGCATGGAGGATGATGCAGGGGGAAGGGTTCCCTGCCACAATCCAACTCTCCAAACAACAGGAAAGACACAAACAGGGTTACATGTAATAGCTGTAATGGGGGCCGGCTTGTCTTATGTTTGTTAGCCAGGCATTTTTTTGCTTTGATTTGTCATCGCTGTGCTCGAGGCAACAGGAGCAGGTTCCCCGATCAGCACCATTTTGTCATAAAGTTTGGACTGAATTTCAGCTCCTTAGTTTTTTCACAGGGGATCAGCATCTAGGCTGAACCAGAGATGGAGCTGAAATGACATCATTAGAGCAGAAAAATATGGAAAAAAAAATATAGAGAAATATTCCATCTGTTTTGATGCTGTCTGTTTTGATGAACTGATTTCAGTCCAAACTTTGGATATCTTTTCTTAGAGTAGTGGACATGACAGGTCGGACTTACTCCTGCTCCATTTTTTGATTATATCACCTTTCTTTTAAGAGGTGTATTTGATATTCAGGTACACTGACAACTGTGGAAGTTTCCTGTTAAATGTGGTCTATGCTGTGTAGATAAAAAACACAAACAAAAGATTACCCACCTTGTTCTGTCTATGCAGACTCCAGACAGGAAGTGGCTGATATTCGACGGCCCAGTCGATGCGGTGTGGATTGAGAACATGAACACGGTGCTGGATGACAATAAGAAGCTGTGTCTGATGAGTGGAGAGATCATCCAGATGTCGCCGCAGATGAGCCTCATCTTCGAACCCATGGACCTGGAAGTGGCTTCACCTGCCACGGTGAGGATTGTGGGAAATGTAGTCTTATAGTTCTAGTGCAATGGGACATGCCTTGAGTGAAGCCTGTGGATCATGCTTCTTCTCTGAGAATCTGAAGAGCAGACAATCAGTTTTTCGCCACTTAAAAAATATCACACTGAAGGAGTTTTAGTAGTCGTGAACAACTCGAGTTATTTTGTAGTTCCTGTAATTCACATTTGGAACCGAAACACTTGTCACATCTAGTTAATTGCGTAAAAATAAATATAATAGAGTATGATAAACATGCATCGTTGTGTTGCAGATGATGATTAATCCAACAGTCATCTGTAAAAATCACACGTCACTCACAATTTGTTACTTGGTGTCTGGGAGTAATGCTTCCAAACAGGATTATGCTGGTATGTGGTGTGCAGGAGGCTCTTCCAGAGAACCTGTCAGAAGGCGGCTTTGAGATGCTGCTGTACCAATCCTGCTTCTGCTATAGACCTGCCACGGTCCCTCGCCCACACCGCGTTCTCTCCCACTCCCCCTGTGTGCGGATGGGGATGGGGTAATGACATGTTGCCATCAGCTCCATGCGTACCGGAACACGCGAACTACACCCCCCACCCCCCCACCCCCTGGGCTTACTGAGCCGCCCGCGTCGTTATCTAAGACGGCTCCCGTGTCTCCGGGGATCTTGCCAAATGCCTAACGTCTCCCTTTGTGATGCTTGAATCTGAAGAAGAAACCCTTAGGGCGACACGCCTGAGTTTAATCAGCACGTCAAGAGTGGGTTATAAGCCTGATTCAAAAGAACAGGGTGATAAAGATGTAGATTTAGGTAGCACGATAGTGGTAGCTATAGTCTGTGTGCATGCGTGTGAATGTGTGCTGATGTGTATGTGTTTGTAAGTGTTTGTGACTGGTTGTCTATGTATACAGTGACTGCCACAAGATCAGATTAGATCAGGTATTGATTGAAAGCAGAATGTTGCTGCCTTCTCTGAGCACAAATGCAGAGAAAGCAAGCTGGCAGAGATCACATCTAGGTGGAATTGTGTCTGTTGTGATGCAAAGTAAAAAGGATTTGGCTGCAACACAGAGACATTGTCTTTTTCTCTCACTTTTCTCATCTCTTGTTATCTGTCTGGCTCTGTCTCATATCTGCCTCATTTCGTTGCCGCACTCTCTCTCTCTCTCTCTCTCTCTCGCATTCTTTCTCTCCTTCTTCCTCTCTCTCTCTCTTGCCTACGGGTCTCCTGATTGTTTCCCTTGCTTTCTCTCCAAGTTTCCTGGCCTCACTCTGCATTGTTTTCATTTTTTAAGAGGACTAGAACTAGAAACTGGAGTAAAGTTCAGTCACAGTTGGGCCAACATATGAGCATGCCGGCTGCTACAGTTGGGCTAACACGCAAGCGTGCTGGCTACAGTTGGGCTAACACACAAGCCTGCTGGCTACAGTTGGGCTAACACGCAAGCGTGCTGGGTACAGTCGGGCTACAGTTTGGCTAACACACAAGTATGCTGGCTACAGTTGTGCCAGATAAGTCTCCTTGCCTCACTTCTGCGTTCCCCTTGCAGCTGTTTGAATTCATCCTCTCTACATCTGCCTTTCATTTCAGCAATATAAGCCCTATCAGTTATTCATCACATACTACCTGAGCTCCATAAAAAGCATTACAATAATAAAAAAAATCTATAAAGAAATAATGACCACAAAAGGCCAAAAATATGGCCTTTTTCAAAGTATGCAAGCTCCCTGCCTAGGCTCCATAGATTTCCATTGCTGGAGGTTAAGTGTTCTCTGTACAGTTGTAAATGTAACTTTGGGCTCACAGCAGTTTGCCTTCATTTAAAAGCAAATGAAATGTAACTGCTTGACCCTTTTTTCTGCTGAAAATCATTTTTGAAAAGATGGATAAAAAATATACAGTATTTTTGCATTTTTCAAAAGTCTTTCAGTGAAGAACACAGAGAGCACACTACTTGCAGCAGTGGACTGATAGCAGCAAAAACACCGATATGACAGAAGACTCCTTTCTGCATAAAGAAAGCTTGGTTCCATATAGAAGCTGCTTGTCCTGCTCCTCTGTGAGAGATGGTTTGTCTGCTGCTGCATTCAGGTGTCTCGCTGTGGTATGATCTACATGGAGCCACACATGCTGGGCTGGAGGTCACTGCTTCTCTCCTGGCTCAACACTCTCCCCTCCGCACTGAGCGGCATGCACAAAGACCTCATCACGGGCCTCTTCGACCGCATGGTCCCCGCCTGCCTGCAGCTCATCCGCAAAGGAACCAAGGTACTCTCGGCCATCGCTGTATGGCTGTTCATTACCGATGACCACCGCAGAGAGAGGCTTTCCGTTCTAGATGACCTTTGAAGTTCACTGGAGAGAAAGCCTTTTACAGTTCATTACCAATGACCTCTGAAGGTCACTGCAAGGAAAGTTTTATTTGGATTCTTCAGGTTTCTCAGCCTAAATATTTGACCTCTTTCATTGTGGTGGGAAGCATCTATAAAAAAATGCACAGGATATTGGATTTTTAGGATATGGGTCATTATTTGAAGCGATTCATAATTCACAAGTTTTATAGTAAAATAATATATTTTGAATGTTTTTTTTTAAATATATGAATATGTATTCAAATACATTATATTTAAATGTATTTATGAAAATAATGAAAAACTACATATACCTATATAATTGGTCTTATCAGCTCTGTCATTTATTTGGTATTTGCAATATTCACACTCACGCGCGCACACACACACACACACACACCCACACCCATATATATATATATATATATATATATATATATATATATATAGAGAGAGAGAGAGAGAGAGAGAGAGAGAGAGAGAGAGAGAGAGAGAGAGAGAGAGAGAGAGAGAGAGAGAGTTTGTGTTAAATGTGTTTTGAGTACATATTTTGAGAATATAATTTTCATACATATATTTTGAGCACAGCCCTGTAGATGAGTGAAGTACCAGAAACAGGCCACTGTGCTTTTAAAGCTGGATATAGCATCCTTTTTCAGAACGCTGTCTGACAGTTCATAAGTTGCAAATTTCCCATGCATGCCTCGATAAGATTCCTGTTTACCCACTCAAGGCTTCTTCAGCCTCTTGGGGATTAAGTTGGTAGTTAGCAGAACTTCTGATGTCAAACTGGGGCTGCACAGACGCTCGTCAGGCTGCAGCTCGTCTGCAAATAAGTCAAATAAGTATGGAGGATTTTTAAGTGTGTGAGACAATCTGTCTGCTCTGTTGCACTCAAATAATAGCAATAAAACTCCACCTCCCAGTGCAATTTAATGAATAAAACACAGACAGTACATTAAAGAAACAGATTAGTATTAACAAGGCTTCATAAGTAGACTAATAGAGCCAGAAAAGGAAAGGAAATGACTAGATATTCTGTGGTCTATCTGCTCAGCACAGCCTGTGCGTATGGTTTGCTCTGGTAATCACAAAGTAGTGCAATTATTGGTGCACACTTACATGTGTTCCAGTCAAAGCTGCATAAAAGCTAATTATTCTTTAAAAAAAAAAATTTTTTTTTTGCAAATTGCGTTGTATGCATTTGCATTTCAGCTAATTAAGGTGGAACTCTGAATAAGCTAATGTAATATCTGAATAAAAGTTGTGCTTTACTGTTCCTTTTCCCCTGTATGGTATATGTGAGATACTGTAGTCACTGTTACTAATTGTGTATTTTATCCTGTTTTTGTGTGACTACCGTATAGTTTGATGTTTATATTTAGATATTATTGTGATACTGTTTATCGTCCTATAGATTAGCTAGTGAATATAATATTAGTTATTGAACTGATCAACTCTAAAATGCTGATATCAATAGTAAATTAAGCTAATGAGCACCTGTTAGCTTAATGCTAACTGGTCTCATTGTTTATTTGGTATTTGCAATATTCACACTTTTTGTGAAGCTAGGCTCAGGGTTAAGGCAAGTGAAATGATCAAACCATTTACTCTTCCACTTTTTTTTTTTTTTTTTTTTTTTTTTTTTTTTTTTTTTTTTTTTTTTTTACGACAAATGGAAGGAGTTGTCTCCGACATCGGACACAAATCTGGTGCGTTCCCTGATGAACCTGATGGACTGCATGATGGATGAGTTCCAGGAGGAGAGCCAGATGAAAGGCATGAGCCAGAGAGACGTGTGTTCCTGGCTGGAGGTGAGAGAGCATGCGCTCGCTGCACGCCGACACACCTGCAACCAGACCCTAGAGGACACATGCTGGAGGTGTTGTTTATGCAAAGGAATGTGCTCCTGGTTTCGATGAAGTAAATTAAAATCCCTTGATGCAAGGGTGCGGTGAAATGAAATGGGAAGAAACGTCACTCTTGCGCACAAGAAGATTTGAGGATATCAAGCTGGAATGTAACAGTCATGGCGAGTCCTCTCCAGGCGAGTCCTCTCCAGGGAATAACATTATCACTGAAGTGGATCAGTTAGTTTTCAGAGGCTTGTAGTGATGCGCTTGACACCGGCACACAGTGCAAAACCTCACACGTGTTTACTAAAGACAGCTTCAGTACTGCTCATTGTGAGGGAAGGTGCTTGACCTCACCTTTCTTTAGTCTGTAAAGTAGATTCTTGTTGTCCTCTGCTTACATGCTTTCTCCTACAAGTCCAGGGAGTGAGAAGAGATAAACCCGTTTTGTTCCTGGAATCCTTTACTCACTGTCTCCCATGCCGTCTTTTGTTATCTGCTGATTTCCACCCAGCCAGCCCCTGCCGCGCCTGTTCACGTGCTGCAGGTGTGAGTTATCATCTTGGCTGCGGGGGCCCTGTTTTCCCTCTCCTTTGTTTTGTTGACGTTCCAGCTTTGTTAGCTGTACAAGAGGAGCTGTGGATTTCTGCACCTCTTCCGTGCTGTCATTCTGTGTGTGCTGAGACGCTGCCCCTCCACTGTTTCCAAAGTTTAACTGATCAGCCAGACATGATACACAAATAAATTACGGTCTGTTTCCCTGCAGTAACAGGAACAGTAACAATGACCATAACAGTTTAACGCATGGATATGTGTTGGGGTTTTTTTTTCTCTCTTTTTTTTTTCCATTTCTCTTTAAATTGGATCAGGATGTGGCAGCTTATTACCTTACCCTGGGAAATGTAGTCAGAGCATACCACTCTAAAATGCCACTCTACAAGACTACTAATCCTTGTTGACATTTAAAGACATGGGCTGGCTCTGGCATATCTTACAGATCTCTTGAAGGATTGTCACTTTTCCTGAAAACTAAGGGAGGCTTACCGGTGATTGCTTAAATCATCTGTAACTCAGATCATTTTCTAATATAGCTTCCAAGCTCCAGAATAGCGTTTCAGTAAATACTCCAAATACACCTCTGTAGGTATTTTTTTTACAAATACAAGCTCCAATAGGTATTTTAACATTTTAACACACTTGTTTAGGCTGACCTACCCTTAATTTACTGTGTCTTAAATGTACTTTACCATGTACTATTTGTTACATATACATATATATAATTAATTGTACAGATTATACATATTTATTATTATTATTATTATTATTATTATTATTATTATTAGTAGTAGTAGTAGTAGTAGTAGTAGTAGTAGTAGTAGTAGTAGTAGTAGTATTACCATGTTCTTAAAAACACAAATCTTTGGAAATAAAAGCATTAATATAGGATTTATTATATTGGGGAAAAGAAGGTTTAGGGGGTAAACAGCCTGATTAGCACTCTTAGATACTTGATATAGTATAGCACGGGTAGTTTGTAAACTGGGCTGCCCAAGAAGGATGGGTTCTGGGTTGAGTCTTGGTCCTCTCAAGCTTTCTTCCTTAATTCTACCCAGAGAGTTTTTCCTTGCCACCTTCACCACTGGCTTGCTCAATAGGGATCTTGACCGAAACATTTGTAGAGCTGCTCTGTGACAATGCATGTTGTAAAAAGTGCTATATAAATACATTTGACTTTAAAGCCCAATGTGATGAGCACTCTGAGATGCTTGATAAATGAGGGCCAGTGTGATGAGCACTGAGCCTCTTGGACAGGGCCAGTGTGATGAGTACTGTGAGATACTTGGAAAGCCCCAGTGTGATAAGTACTGTGAGATACTTGGACAGGGCCAGTGTGAGTACTGAGCCTCTTCGACAGGGCCAGTGTGATGAGTACTGTGAGATACTTGGACAGGGCCAGTGTGAGTACTGAGCCTCTTCGACAGGGCCAGTGTGATGAGTACTGTGAGATACTTGGACAGGGCCAGTGTGATGAGTACTGTGAGATACTTGGACAGGACCAGTGTGATGAGTACTGTGAGATACTTGGACAGGGCCAGTGTGATGAGCACTGAGCCTCTTGGACAGGGCCACTGTGATGAGTACTGTGAGATACTTGGAAAGCCCCAGTGTGATAAGGACTGTGAGATACTTGGACAGGGCCAGTGTGAGCACTGGGCCTCTTGGACAGGGCCAGTGTGATGAGCACTGAGCCACTTGGACAGGGCCAGTGTGATGAGTACTGTGAGATACTTGCATAGGGCCAGTGTGATGAGTACTATGAGATAATTTATACCACATCATTGTCCCTGTGTTAGTGCTGACCACATTTAGAAAGTTGTTTTTTTGTTCCTACAGTTCAATACTGTCCTCTATTTCTGTTCTAACGATGTGATTATCCACATCCGCTCCTGACAGACATCATCATAAAACAGTTCATAAAACAGCATGGAAACTCAACATCTAGTGGCATTGATTAATCTATGCTGGATTAATGCCAGATTGAGTCACAGTCCTTGTAGCTTGCTGCTGGTTCATATATTGCTTCATATGTCACCAAAGCAAAGAACACAGTGGTGGAGGTAAGGTCAGTGGTAGAGGTAAGGTCAGTGGTGGAGGTAAGGTCAGAGGTAGAGGTAAGGTCAGTGGTGGAGGTAAGGTCAGTGGTGGAGGTAAGGTCAGAGGTAGAGGTAAGGTTAGTGGTGGAGGTAAGGTCAGTGGTGGAGGTAATGTCAGAGGGCCTAAGAAATAATGTTTAGCATAAATGTATTTTTAGTTGTCCTGTACTGTATTGTTCAAAAGGAAAATCCAGCTTTCATTCCTTGAATGCAGCCAAAATTGCACTGACTAGCTTGAAACTGAGATATTACAGAGGGAAATGAAAATGTTAATTCCATATTAATTCCATTTGTCTACACTAATCCTTATATCTACTGCTGAATCTTTATAATAATGCTTGACATTTGTTAAAATCAAGTGTGCTGTGGCCCACGAGGACCAGAACATCAGATCCCTGTTTTTGGGAAGCCTTATGTTGCCTAGGTACACCCTTACCATACTTCTAAACCTGCCTGTCTTCTGCCTGCCCTCACGTCCTCCGTACCTTCCTCTCTCCCTCCATTCCTCCCACCCTACCTCTTTCTGTCTCTCTGTTCCAGGGTATTTTCATCTTCTCTCTGGTGTGGTCGGTGGGCGCCAGCTGCTCAGAACCCGGCCGGGGGAAGTTTGACAGCCTGGTGAGGGAGATGCTAACAGGCGCACTAACCGAGGAGACACGGACACGCCACGGTATCCTGGAGCACGTGGAACCCCCTACCAAGCAGCTAAGCGTGCCCTTACCCACAGAGGGCACGCTCTATGAGTACCACTTTGTCAAAGAGGTCAGCAGCATGGGTGGGAGAGGGCATGGGGTCGGCACGTGTGTTGCGGGAGGGCACGGAGGCTGCATATGCGCTGAGAGTGAGCCAAAGCCCAGTTAAGCGTTTTTCACCTGCCTAAACAGCATTCTTGGGCTTAAAATGTCTGCTTATGCCTTTTAAAAATAATTTTGAAATTCTTTAGCAATCTCCAAATGCTATTTTTTGCTTGTTTTGGAGTTAGAAGAACATGATTCACTACTGGTCTGCATGTAGTGCTATTTTCAGTCGATGCCTTTTTAAAATTGTTGAATTCTGCCATTTATAATTGCACACAGTACAGCTTTGCTTTAGCATGGAGAGGCTCTCTGCTCCTCAGCAGTTTTTTACTAGGCTTACACACAGTCCAGCAGAGTGTTTGTTTGAGCCTTGGTAAAGCCCTATAAATCTAAATATAACCCTATAAATGTTCTTTTTTTAAGATGGTAAACTCTGAGGTATGAGACACGAGAAACTGATTATCTGTATTTCACATTCTGCTGATGCTGAATGAGGTGATTTGTCTCATTATTAGTTATGTCTCATAATCTTTAATTCTCTGTAATATGACTTCATGCGTAACTTGCCTTAATGTGTCAATTTCATGGCTCATTACATGCTGAAAATCGCTGTTTCTGGAGAGTCTTATCAGTTGTGTCTAAGCCACTCTGCTCATGCTCAGTATACCTCAGCTCCAAAAATAGTCAAAAACCTTCCCTCATTTGTTTATATATATTTAGCACAGTGTAACTGAACTGAAATGACATTAGCTTCGTAGGCCTAAGACGGATGAAATTGATTCTTCTCCTTACATGTCATGTAGCGATGTTTGGAGACACAGAGCAGTCAGAGTAAATAACTCATAAGTAACTAACTCACCCCTCACAGAGCAGACCACCCTCTCGTTTTTATCGGCGTGTGCCTCAGGGTCCAGGAAGGTGGGCGCTGTGGACCGACGAGCTGTTGCAGGCTCCACCCATCCCCAGGGACGCACAGTTCAACGAGATCATCGTGCCAACGGAAGACACCGTACGCTACACAGCACTGATGGAGCTACTGGTCACGCACCAGAAGCCTACTATCTTCGTGGGGCCTACGGGAACTGGCAAGAGTGTGTACATCATTGTGAGTGTCTGACCTGTGACTGCCAGGCTGCTGGGTCCCCGTCTGGCTGGTGTTCCCCTGGCTGGCACCCTTCTTTTTGCCTGCATCTGTCTCGTCCATGCCAGTGCTGAGGGGCTACGGGGGTTACTATTTCCTACTGAACTCACACACCTTCATTAGCTGAGTCAGACAACAGGGAAGGAACCAAATAGTGAAGGATCTCTCCGGGGGTTGATCTGAAGAAGCCACACTCAGTGTTAGCGTCATTAAAGCTAGTAGCAGAACAGAACAAGGAAGGTCGCAGTGGGAATTACTTTGGAACAAGAAGCCTCCCAGTTGATTGCAGACTGCTTTCACCACAAAGGTAGTTTCATGGGGCTTTATTTCACAATGAGGTTTAAGCTTCCCTTCAGCCTGTGAGGAATGGCAGTAGACAGGTAGAAATAAAGCATTTCTCCAGAAACCTGCTGCTCATGGGAGACTCCTGGTTTAGTGAACATGGGGTGGGTGCTGCAGCTACACATTTAGCAAAAAGGGTACTTCTTACCCCCCCATGTCCTTGTCATCATGCGCACACACACACACACACACACACACACATATCCCTGTCATCATGCCCAGTTGAGCATGGCAGTGAGGAAAGCCACAGGAGTGTTAGTGTGTGTGCCCAGTGCGGGTGTGTCACCAGCAGTGATAAACGAGGCAGCAGTCCGAGACCGACAGCACCCTGCTGTGCCCCTCCCCCACTCCCTCCTACTTCCAACCCCTTCCTTCTATCCACATCCCTCAATCTCCATCCTTCTGTCTCCATATCGCTTCATCCCTATCCTTACATACTCTCACTCTCCCATCCTCCAATAACTCAATCTCTTCCATCCCTACATCTTTCCATCCCAACCCCACGTCCTTTCCTATATACGTTCCTTCCCTCCAACTTTCTATCTCTCCATACGAGTGATCAGTGGAGGAGAGGAAAACAGCCTGTGCTCCTATTTTTGGTGGAGCATGGGGAGTGGCTCAGGCAGCTGGAGATCTATCACCATAACAGCCTCATCCATTACCCACCTCGTTACGCTCATATTTTACACACCCACACACACACACACACACACACACACACACACACACACACACACACACACACACTCATACAAACACACAAACACACACACACACACAGTCTGCCATGGTACGAGCTCCCCTTGTGCTAGTCTTCTGTTCATGATAGATTAACGGTTACAAGAGCCAGACCACCTTGGATGCAGTCAGAGGAGAAGCACATTCACAGGTAGTTTCTCTTTGGAGAATGAAAGTGGATGGAGTTGTGAATGAGTGTTCCATGGCGCGGTTAAGAGGGGGTGATCCATCCTCATTTCAGAGGGACAGGCGATGATGCATAAAGTTGTAATGCTTTTTACAGCAATTTTGCAGCAGTCACATTTAAAGAAACATCATTTTGAATGTGCAGATGCAAAACATCAGTCACCTATGTACCTGTCTCACGCTTTCTGTGTCTTTCCGGATCACATTTTTTGTCCGCGCATACACGGAGCCAAGGTTTTATCACTAAAATGTTTCAAGTGTCCCATGTGCATTCATCTAAAAGGATTTGAAAAGCTTAGGGAGAAAACCCCTCTCAGGCTGTGCGCTGTGTGGCAGGTGTGGATGACTTCAATGCCCTCATTGAGAGTGCGAATGAAAAATCATGTCATTTGTCAGATGAGGGTGCTTGGTGCTTTCAGAAACCTTCAAGTGATTAAAGAGACACTATACATTGCATGGTTAACTTGTTACAACCTGTTTCAGGCACCCGAAAATGCAGAATATGGTGTTTTTAAAGGACTCTCTTAGAGAAAAAGTAATAGAGTATGTAAATTTGTACTTTTTGGGAAATGCCCATCGGACACTTAAAAAGTGTAGTGTCTGAAAGTGAAAGTCTGTAGCTCTTATTACTGATTTTTCTCTAAGGGTGTCATTTGAAAACCACTCCAAATGCAGGAACTTGTACAGAAATGCCAGATGAGATAGAATCTCACCTTAACAACATCCCTGCCAGTTAAAACAGCATTGGGCCCTTGTTAAAGTGTTTCCAAAGAATGAGTGACTTGAACCCAGTTCGTCCAATCTCTTTTCCTCCCTGCAGGACTTCTTGTTGAAACATCTGAACAAGGACGTGTACCACCCTCTGTTAATCAACTTCTCAGCCCAGACCACAGCTGTCCAGACCCAGAACATCATCATGTCCAAGCTGGATAAGAGACGGAAAGGAGTGTTTGGCCCGCCTCTGAGAAAGAGAATGGTGTGCCATTATGTTCTACTATAATACGCTCTAATTATAAACTACTGGATTAGATGTTGATTCTTTTAGTTTTTTTAAATACTTCAAACTTCTGAACTTCTAAGATGTATGATTTTTTTTTGCAGATTTCATGCCAGCTTTTAGTTCTAATTTGTGCCACCTTTGTGGAAGGAGCAGACAGTGGTTTCTCTTTTCTAATGATCCTATCTTGTGTTTATTTCCACACTAACAATGGGACACAGTAACAACTGTTTCTCAGCTTATTGCCATGTACCTGTTTGCTTTACTCCATTAGCCTGTTCATGCAGCTCTCATTTACAGATGCCAGAATTACCCTGTGCATGCCACTGCCAATCACAGTGCACTGGCACTTTTAAGTGGTGGAGACTAAAGAATGTTGGATTTGAGTGTAGCTGCTTGGTGGACATGAAGATGTGGACATTTCCCATCTAGGTGGTGTTTGTGGACGATGTGAACATGCCGGCGAGGGAGACATATGGCGCACAGCCACCAGTAGAGCTGCTGCGTCAGTGGCTGGACCACTGGAACTGGTACGACACCAAGGACTGCTCAGTCATTAACCTGGTGGACGTTCAGATCATGTGTGCCATGGGGCCTCCTGGTCAGTCTCTCTTTCTCTCTCTCTCTCATTCTCGCTCTCTCTCTGTACACCAATATGGCAGCCACCTTCTATGGTGCTATATTTAAAAAACTGCTCATTTTATCCTCTCATGTGGTCATGTGCAGGAGGGGGGCGGAACCCAGTCACACCTCGATTCCTCCGTCACTTTAACATGGTGACAATCAACGAGTTTGATGAAAAGACCATGTACACCATTTTCTCTAGGATTCTGACCTGGCACCTGATCATACGGTGTGTAGTATACAAGGACAACCTGACTGTCACCTTCAATAAATGTGAGGTTTGCTAGTGATCCCAGAACCACTTTAAAAGCACTAGGTTAATGGAGTATTTGGTCAATAAGTCATCAGCAATTGCCACTGGAAATAATGAAGAAAAGCAAGTAAATGGTACAAGTGTAAGTGAGGTCATGATAATTGGTCCTCACTAGCTTTCGTTCTTTAATTGCCTTGTACGGATAGTGTTGTGAAGTGCTCCATTAATGCTGACATTTAAGGTAAATTAGCAGAAGCCTTTGCTCTTGTTTCCAGACTCCCCTTCCCTAAACACTTTGCCAGCCTCAGCTCCCAGATAGTTGCTGCTACCATGGCAGTGTATCAGGAGGCCACTAAGAACCTGCTGCCCACTCCCGCCAAGTCCCACTACCTCTTCAACCTGCGAGATTTCTCCCGGGTCATCCAGGGCGTTTGCTTATCTCGCCCAGAGACAGCAGATGACCCTAAAGCTATCAAACGCTTATGGGTACATGAGGTAATGTTCTTGGTAAATCATGACATATAAGATTCTCTTCCCCAGGCTACTATGGGGCTGTTGTAAACAAAATACAGGCCATGAGCAAATACACTGAGATCTGTGATAGTCGTTTTAGTGAACAAAGATCTTACAGTACTTGTGTTGCCTCAGGTGCAGAGAGTTTACTATGACCGATTGGTCCACCCATCTGACCGCACTTGGATGGTGGACTTCCTGCAGGAGGTCTGCCAGTCCCACCTTAAGGAGGACTTCCATCAGCTTTTCCAGCATCTGGACTTTGATTCAGATGGCCGCGTGAATGAAGACGACCTGCGCAGCCTCATGTTCTGTGACTTCCATGACCCCAAGGGCGTAGACCACAACTACCGGGAGGTGAGCGACCTGGACCAGCTTCGGCAGGTGGTGGAGTCCCACCTGGAGGAGTACAACAATGTCAGCAAGGCGCCCATGAACCTTGTGCTGTTCCGCTTTGCTATCGAGCACGTCTGCAGGGTCTCCCGCGTGCTTAAGCAGCCCCGGGGTCACGCATTGTTGGTTGGCGTTGGTGGGAGCGGTCGGCAGTCCCTCACCTGCCTAGCCGCTCACATGGCCGAAGCAGAGCTCTTCCAGGTGGAGATCTCCAAAAGCTATGGACTGACGGAGTGGCGCGATGACCTGAAGCTCATCCTGCGGAAGTCCACGACCGGCGACACGCATGCTGTCTTCCTCTTCACCGACACCCAGATCAAGATGGAATCTTTCCTGGAAGACGTCAGCAACCTGCTGAACTTGGGCGAGGTTCCCAACCTCTTCGCTGTGGACGAGAAGCAGGAGATCTGCGAGCGCATGCGGGTGCTGGACCGGCAGCGAGAGCGGGAGCAGCAGACGGACGGCAGCCCACTGGCTCTCTTCAACATGTTCCTGGAGCGCTGCCGCAGCCAGCTGCACGTGGTGTTGGCCATGAGTCCCATTGGAGATACCTTCAGAGGCCGCCTAAGGCGCTTCCCTGCCCTCATCAACTGCTGCACTATAGACTGGTTCCAGGTCAGGACTCTGTCTGATACACATGCATATACAGCAGGCTTTCTCTAAGGGGCTGCATTTATTCCAGCATTGCACCTGGTCCGATTTCACTAAACAAAGCTAATATATGGATTTTGGTTTGGAACAAATACAACAAGGGTTTGTGGTTCAGTTCCCTTTGTCCAGACCAAAGCATAAAATGATACATTGTTGGTTTTTAGCCCTGGTGCATTTAGCATTCACATTAACACATTATCAAACAATAAGGTGTGGGCAGAAGTCATATGATGATGGTCACATACTGACTGAACAGCTTATGATGTATATTTTCTGACATTAACTACAATAATGTCAACTGAGCTAGTAACTTGCTGTGTGCTGGGCTAAATGTATTTGTCGAGCAATCGTACCAGGGAACTGAACCAAAGGTACCAAGTCTGAATACACCCTAAGGCACAGTGGGCTTCTCTGTAATTAGTTTATGATATGATTATGATTAATATGATATTATGATGCAAACAGTCTGAACACCTTTTGATTTTAGATCACAAAATGTCACTGTCTCATGTCTTTACTGTTAAACGAGGAAATCTGACCCCATGCTTCACGGCTCCCGTTGTGTTGTTGGCCCTTAAGAGCTGGCCCACAGACGCGCTCCAGGCTGTGGCTTCACGCTTCTTGGAGGACATTGAGATGAAAGATGTCACTCGTTCTGGCTGCATCGACATGTGTCAGAGCTTCCACACCTCCACCATCGAGTTGTCGGAGCGCTTCCTCACCGAGCTGCAGCGCCACAACTACGTCACCCCCACCTCCTACCTGGAGCTCATCTCCACCTTCAAAGTTCTACTGCAGCGCAAACGAGCGTAAGGGTTCTTGGTACCACTGGTTACGTCTTCTGGGGCTGCTCAGTGACCGTATCATCTCCTCAATGATGATGTCATGTTTCTTTGTTAGTGAGGTGATGAAGCTGAAGCGGAGGTACGAGGTCGGTCTGGAGAAGCTGGAGTCAGCCTCCGCCCAGGTGGCCACTATGCAGGTGGAGCTGGAGGCTCTGCAGCCTCAGCTCCGCGTGGCCAGCAAAGAGGTGGAAGAGATGATGGTGGTGATTGAGCGTGAGTCCGTGGAGGTGGCCAAGACGGAGAAGGTTGTGCGGGTGGATGAAGCAGTGGCCAACGAGCAGGCCACGGCCGCCAAGGCCATCAAAGATGAGTGTGATGCAGACCTGGCCGTCGCTTTGCCCATCCTGCAGTCAGCTCTGGCCGCCCTTGACACACTCACACCTCAGGTGAAGAACTAAGATAAAGATTCAGATGTACAGAAATGGGAGTGGTCTTTCACCCTTACTTGGTTTATTGTATATCATTTTGCAAAGTCAGATGAAGAATGTATTATTAGTCTACTATGGTATTACAGTATAATACACACTTGTCTGATCTGTTTCATATGTGGTCCATAACAACTTTTGTTTAACATACTGTCTTTGCACTAGCATGGGTGGAAATTTGGAAAGGCAGCAGTTTTAGCAAAGATTTTGATCTCTTTGTAGGACATCACAGTGGTGAAATCTATGAAGAGTCCTCCGGCTGGAGTTAAACTAGTGATGGAGGCTATTTGCATCCTGAAAGGTATGAAACCTGACCGGGTTCCCGATCCGTCTGGCTCCGGCAAAAAGGTGGAGGACTTCTGGGGCCCGGCCAAGAAGCTCCTGGGTGACATGAAGTTCCTGCAGAGTCTGCACGAATACAACAAGGACAACATCCCACCAGCTAACATGGCCATTATACGCAACAAATACATCACCAATCCCGACTTTGTGCCGGAGAAGATCCGCACGGCTTCCACCGCTGCAGAAGGACTCTGCAAGTGGGTCTGCGCTATGGACTCCTACGACAAGTGAGTTGAGGAAAGCAAAACCAAAGAAGTGCTTTTATTTTATAAACATGTCCCTCTGAGAGAGGAACCGCCTGAGGTCACAGCTGTAGCACCAAGAACTTTGCGCATGTGTGGCCCATGAATTAAGGTCCTACTCTCTCTTACATCTACTTCCTGCTTGGTGCTTTTTGTCTGTGGACACCCCCAAGGGCCAGGTGTTAAGGTGTTGCCACCTAAAACCAGTGCCACTGGGTAGATCACCAACTGTGGTTTGAGTGAAAATTCATCAGGATTGAGGAACATTACGGAATATTTGCCATCTGTGACTCTTTTTGCTCAGTTTAATATGATGCAGTGCTATCAGTTATTCTGTTCCTCAGTACAGTAAGTCTGTAAGTACTTGTAAGTCGCTTTTGGATAAAAGTGTCAGCTAAATGTGGTAAATCTTAATGTAAATGTACAGTGAAATAGTTCTGTTAAAATAAAAGCAAGTGCAACAAAGAAAGAAAAAGAAAACTTTCAGACAAAGAATTAAAAAAAATCTAAAAAGTATTACTATGGTAACAATACCCAGCCTTTCAGCCATTCACCAGCAAAGCTGTATAAACTGCTGAAGTAAATTCTTCCTTTGAACCCATTTTCTCTCTCAGAGTTGCAAAAGTTGTGGCCCCCAAGAAAGAAAAGTTGGCCCAGGCGGAGTCGGAGCTGAAGGTGGCGATGGATGGCCTGCGGAAGAAACAGGCCGCTTTGAAAGAGGTCCAGGATAAACTCGCCAAGCTGCAGGAGACCCTGGAGGCCAACAAGAACAAGAAGGCAGACCTAGAGAACCAGGTCAGCAGGCAGCCGGTGCACACCGCTGTGGGGGAAATAAGCAAACATTCTGACACACCGCAAAAGGAGGAAAGAGAACCACTGAAATTAGCTGCGGCTTGATCCAAAGGCTTTAGCTGAGAATCCTTTGTGTTATTCAGCCTTGGTTATTGGGAGCATTGATTTAAATTTTTTATTCATGTCTTTTGACATTTGTCTTTTGAAGCTTTGGAGCTGTACAAATGTTTTTTTTAACCTTCCAGTATTGGTATGTGGTGCTCCTTTTTTTTTTATTTTTTTTATGCTGCTTAAAAAATTAAGACACAGATTCAGATGGCACATAGCAACTGTTGTCATTTCAGAAATGAACAGACTATATTTAATTGATGACAAATTCCACCCTTCGCATGATCTCCTGTCTTTGTGTGTGAGCTTTGTTTACATTCTTCCTTTCTAAAGAGTTATTTAGCATTTTTGTCTTCAGAAGACATGAAAAGCCCCCTCTGGTTTGGTCTTTTCTGTATTGTTTACTTTCCTTCAGCACATCTTGATGCTGCTTTGAAGATACAAAATTGAACCTTTTGTTCCTAACCCTCCCTCAATACATACACACACACACACAGACACGCACACACAGATGCACACACACACACACACACACACACGCACAGAGACAGTCGACTGGGTATTTGGGTAACCCAAGCACCAGCAGGGTCCTTCTGTGTTTTTCTGCTCCATTTCACTGCCTTTCATGTTGCTTCTATCCCCTTGTCTCTCTTGCTGTGTTTATTTTTGCAGGTTGTCTGTTTTCTCTGTTCAGTGTGGGAAATTGTTTATGCCATGCTCACCCAAGCATGTCAAACATGCAGGAACTCACGTGCACAGGGACAGTCTCTGAAACTTCCCCACACACATCCTTCTCATGTTTTTTTTTTTTTTCAGGGAAAACTTTCATTTTCATTCGGTTTGCTTTCTTCTTTTAAATCACATTAGCTCCATTTTCCATCTAACAGGGTCTGGAAGGACATATCAGTGTAATAGGAAGCGTTTAGCCATGCTATCTTTGCCATGCAAGTGCTTAGCCATCCTGTCTTTGCAGCCATGCTGCGAAGATAACCACCTGGTTTCCCAAATGCATCTTAGCGCTGCGATTATTTGGATTAACATGGAGTGTATTGGCAGCAATCACCCGCTCTATCGGCCATCTAATTCTGTTTGTGCTCTGGCATCTTCAGGAAAGCAGGGTAGTATTCCACTTCCTGTCTGTAAGGCTTTATGGTAATGCTTATGTTATCAATCCTTAAAAACGGAATGTTATTGGTCAATAACAGATTATATATAAAATAATTAATCAGAAAGGATGTTTGAATAAAGTATTTTACATCTATAGCACAGCATAGCATATCACCTAGAAATATATCAGTATCAGTATGATAGTATGTGTTCCCACCTGAGAGTGAACATGTCTGCTGTTATTAGCATGCTGTTCTACCTGCTATGTTACAGTACAATATAATAGTTTAGGAGGAGTGAATTTAAATGTGTTATAGCATTATGTGTAATAGTTAAACTTTTATTTTTTTTACATTGAAACATGAATTAATTTCTAAAACACCCCTGTGATGTGGGGTAGATATAAAATGGGTTTTAGTACTGTACAACCTTATTCAGTTTCATTATTGAATGAAAGTTAATTTAGAGTCTAAACACTGAATTAACCGTCTTGAATCAGCAGGGCATAGAAATGACAATAATGTAGACGTGTAGGTTTAATAAAAAAAATCTACCAATAAAGGAGGATTTGAATGAGTAGAACAGAAGGAGTGCATGCAGTAAAATTACATTACAACCTTTTTAAAAACAGCTCATTTTAAACCAAATTGCAATTCCTTTCAGATCAAATTTGATAAAGTTAAGGTCTGTATGAGTTGTGTTAGCAAATGCTAATACTGATTGTGCTACTTTGCACAGATTCGTCAAACAAGGCTGCCCCTAGTATCTTAAGTATTTTCTTCGCTGTGAAGCTTACAGTGTGTTTATGTGTAAATGAAGCAGTTTGTTTCAGGTGATGATCAGTTGGCTTGCATGCCAGCTGGTGACTGCACTGCACATTTCAACATATCACATCAAATGACACATATGAAATAACCAAACCAGATAAAACTACAGAGGGTACTAGACAATTTGCTCCCACAGTGGAACTGGAGCCCGTGATCATCTAGTGGAAGCTCTGATTGCTCCACCAGTAGGCACTTGGATTTTTTGGATATAATGTCCACATTTGTTACTAAGAGATCAAGCTTGCTAAGGTCCATTAGCTGCACACGTGCAAGAATCCTTTCTTGTTGTTTTCCCACCTTTAACATTCACATTAAAAGAGACCTATTGAATCGGCTAGTATATGGAGAGTACCACTAAATATCAGCATGTGTGATGGATCAGGCTGTCAGTGTCTAAAAAGGAATGCCAATCAGCTTGTGAGCTAGACTCAAGCTGGGTATGATCTGTTTTGTTGTTTTTCTGTATTGTTTTGTTGCTTATACAAATATATATGAAATATGTTTCAGCATACGTTAGTGCATCCCTGACCACTAGCCATGCACAGTCACAGACAGTGAGGATCTCCACACCGACCTCACTCACACTCCGTGTTCAGACCTTAGTCATCTCTCTGTAAAGGATATGGGCAATATTACTATTACATGCATCCTTTTTATTGATATTGAGGTGTGTAGGTGTGATTAAATTGATGGTTGTAGGTGGAACTGTGTAGTAAGAAGCTGGAGCGGGCAGAGCAGTTGATTGGTGGGCTGGGAGGCGAAAGGAGCCGCTGGAGCGAGACTGCACTGAACCTGGGCGAGCTCTACAGCAACCTGACTGGCGACGTCCTCATCTCAGCTGCCATAGTAGCCTATCTGGGAGCTTTCACCTCCAGTTATAGACAGGTGCGTACACGTGCACAAGCAACAAACACACATACACGCACACACACGTGTCACATAGGCTATCTGTTGTCTGCTGTCATGGCCTGCCTGGGGCTTGCAGCTTTAGTTATAGACAGACACACACATGCGCACACACGCGCACACACACACACACACACACACACACACACACACACACACACACACACACACATTTGATTACCCATTTGATTGCTTTAGCTAGTTGAATGCAGCTCTTTAAATGTAGATAGTGATTAAAATGAGAGAGGGTCAGAAATAAATGAGTGGGAACCTCCACATGAACATAATTCCAATCACTGCGGATACCCCCCCACCCACCCACCCACACACACACACACACACACACACACACACACACACACACACACACACACACACATACATGAACATACAGGGTGCATCAGATCATCGGATCTGAATATTATGCCACAGAATTATGGAGTTATTTTGGTTAAATAATAAAAAATTTAATTGATAGGTTAAGGTTAAGACACAGATCCAAACAACTGTGATAATTTTAGCCAAAGTTCAATAATAAAAACAAAATCTAAATTTATTTATATAGCGCTTTTTACAACAGATGTTGTCACAAAGCAGCTTTACAAATGTCTAACTCCAAGTCTCCAATGAGTAAGCCAAGGGTGACAGTGGCAAGAAAAAACTCCCTAGAAACCTTGAGAGGAACCAAGATTCAAATGGGGGGCCCATCCTCCTCTGGCCAACAACAGGAACCACAAAAATAACAATTTTAAGAGAAAAATAAATAACTAATAATAAAATTAAAAAATAATCAGTTAATATCTAGTCTAAATTTCTAGAGGTCCTAGTCTTGTTTCTAGGTGTGCATATGTCCGAAACCCATCCCATAAGAGAACGTCCATTAAGGGCAACAGAGAGTAGTTGTCTGGGGTGGAGGAGTGGTGGGCTACAGCAGGGGACATCAGGGGGAAGTGGGAGTGCTCTTCTGGATGGCTGTCAAGATCAACTTCTTTTGTGTAATGGTGAGCGTGTACCTCACCATTTTCTTTCTTTTTTTTTTTTTTTTGCTGCATTTGCCTACTGCTATCTCTCAAAATTTGTGTGAGAGAAGAACCCTGAGGTCCCAAGTAAAACACTTCTCAGCTCATATTCAAAGAAAGTCCTAACTGGGAAGTCTTTTTACATCAAATAGGACCGATGCATAAACATAATACTTCAGATGTTTTGATAAGAGGTTCATAAATCTAAAACTACATAAACATAATAGTACAGTTGTTTTGAACTGTGGTTCTGATTTGCTATGAATCAACTGAGGGAATGAACTATATGTACATAAAGGCACCCAGGCCATGGACATCTTATGCAACCAGACCTCTCAGCTTATACACACAGGCCTCTCAGCTGATACACACGGACCTCTTAGTTTATACACACAGGCCTCGCAGCTGACTTATGGTATGTAGGAACAGAGAGAACCTGGACCTATCTTAAATATGGTCAATGCAAAACATTTTGCATTTTACATTTTCAAGTGAAAGATAGAAACTTTTCCCATGGGAGTGCACAAAGTGCATGTAATTTTATATTATCACAGGGACATTTGGTCCCTGCAAATGGATAAATAGATGGCCACACATGCAACCATGCATGTACATACGCACACAGACACACATGTGCACACACACAAAAACTTTTTTTTTTTTAAACCCACCACAAACACATTCGGATATTTGTCAAGCAGCGCATTAGGAGTGAGTGACACCTCACTGTCTGGTTCTCTATTTCATTTCCGTCTCTGTTCTTTGTTTGACAGGCAGCATGGCCCTGCATTCTGAAATATTTCACCTAATCATTCCTCATGAGCCGCACGCAGTGCCATATTAAAATGCCTTTTCAGTCTCTCCTTTATTATTGGCATACATGCCTATCAGCAATCCTTCATGAAATATGAATCAACTCAGGGAATATATTTGCAGCCATGCTGGGAGATAATGTTGTGAACTTGGTGCAATGGCTGGCAGGAGACACCAGCACTTTAACTACATCATTTTCTCCACTGAGAAAGCAATATCTTTTCCTGCAGAGGGTCCTTGTGTGAAAATCATTGCGAAGACACAGAGAAAGTGGTTTGTAATGGATTTGTGTGAATACAAAACCATTATTGTATAAAACAAAAATAAGGCCGCACAAATGTTGTAGTTGTGTAAGTGATGTAGTGAAGTCACAACCCAAGCACGTGTTGACAGGAATTTCATTGGCTACCTTACTGGACGACAGCGAACTTCTTCAGTTGTCATAGTTCATGGAGGAACTTCATTCAAACGTAGGACAGTTAGTTATGATGTACTTTTGCTGTCTCTACTTAATCAAAGCCTTTGCCAGGAGAGGTTAAAGTAAGTGTGCACTTGTAAGTAGCAGTTAAAGTTGCGCACATTAATCACGCCTGGGTTTCATTCATGGATAGTCATGTTAGTATGTGCTACTTTTAATCACTAGCTAGGAACACATCCCTGTTATTATCCCATATAAAATATCTGTGTGTGTGTGTGTGTGTGTGTGTGTGTGTGTGTGTGTGTGTGTGTGTGTGTGTGTGTGAGACTGCAGAGTGCTACAGACGATTGGATTGAGTTGTGTAAGGCCACACAGATCCCCTGCTCCAAGAACATGTCCCTAATGCAGTCTCTGGGAGAGCCTGTGAAGATCCGGAGCTGGACCATCGCTGGCCTGCCCTCAGACAGCTTCTCCATTGATAATGGCATCATCATCTCGTAAGATATAGAGATTCAGCCTCTTTGAACTGTGCTTTATGGTGGCATCATTGAACTGTGGTTTATGGAATATCAGTGGGTTGGGCCCAAATAGCACTTGAAACTTGATTAGATTTTTAAATTATGTACATTATGTACATGCATTGGACATAAAAGATGTACATATAAAGAAAATATATTGCATGGCACTGTTTAAAGAAGAGTGAGGTTATAAAATGACTGAATGTTTAGATATATAAATAAATAAGTTTAAGGGCTTAAAAAACAGAAGGACTCGAAGAAATCAAATGGTGAAAAGCAAATTAGTTGGAATAGTGTGAAGCTACAGTCCAGTGCAGATGCTTTGGATTAAGACTGAATTAGGATCTGTGGGATTAGGAGCAGGCTGCAGTATGGACAAAAATGGATGAAAAGCAGGGAATGGCCTATTAACACAGGCAGGCCAAGCTGGCATAGCTCAAGATTTAGTAACTCTTGGCTCTTAACATCTTAGTCACTCTCAGGGTTTGTTTTCCATACTTTTAACTTGAAGGGGATCTTAGAACGGATCATTTGATCATAAAAACAGAAAGATGGCTTTGTGTGTCTTTGAGTACTTTGAGGGTGCCTCCGTGCCTCAAAATACTTTAATACTGAAAAACATGCACAGCACTACTATCAAATTCCTTGCTCAGAAATGCTTCTTTGGTGTGTATAATGATATAATTTTTATCTTCTCTGCCACAGGAGCAAAGCGAAAAGGCTTCCGTGTCCTGTTTATTTTTAACACGAGAAAAGCAGAGCCACATACTAGTAGCAGTAGTCAGAACGGCGTGGCAATATTTAAACCAAGTTGACCATATGGGATGAGCTTTAGGGCAACATGCAGTTCTGTGGGGAATACTCACTTCGCTTGGTTACTCATGGCTTACCATGGCAAAGGCAGAGGCTTTCTACTCAAATTCTTTGTTCATCATAAATATACCTTTTTTTCCTGGTTCTTGTACTTTCTGGGCATGACTTCATAAATTATTACTCTTACGGTTAGAATGGGGGCAAACATGTTGTCATTAGAGGCAGGGCATTTACTGGGGACGGCCGAAGTTCTCTGGCAAACCAGTTTCGGTTCACTACGCAACGTTTGACAGGGCAGTACTTGGTGGTGGATAGAGCTTCTGTGATGACAGTTGATAATGTACAGCTCTTTCTGGAAATACATTATATTGAAAAGTTAATATGATATCGGTGAGGAAAGATGCTTTGAAGGAGTTTTTGAGTAAAAACATGGTTACTGAGAAGTTACTGGCGCGTAACATTTATTAGAACAATGTAATAATAGTGAATTATATCCCAAGAATAGACACAATATTGCTGCAATAAAAAGTGCTCTCCATGTCCTTTTTAAAGTAAAGTTTATGTGAAGGACATACTGGCGTTCCTCACCTCCTCCACAGAAATGCACGGAGATGGCCACTGATGATCGACCCTCAGGGCCAGGCCAACAAGTGGGTGAAAAGAATGGAGAAGTCCAACAGCTTGCACATCATCAAGCTCAGTGACGGGGACTTCGTGCGAACGCTTGAGAACTGCATTCAGTTTGGTACTCCAGGTGATTCGCTGCTTTAGTTCATACATACATATACATCCGACTACTATTGGAGGATATGTCATTCCTTCTATTCCGTTTGTATTCCATTTGAAGAATTTATCTTAATGAGCTGCAATGTTTGTGATTTACAGCATGTCTGTATAACAAGACAGCATATGGTTGTGCCCAGTTAACATTCTTTGCTATCTTCTCAACTGGAACATTGTTTTGTTTTTGCTCACACGGCTTTTAATGAAGTCCTAGGCAGATTTTCCTCTTTGTTACAATGTCAGATAAACTGATCTGTCTGCCCCAGGTGCAATACCACTCCCTCTCTTTAGGGGTCTCCCTTCACTAGGAAACTTAAACCAAGATCAAAGCGTGAGCAGGAACCGCTGAGTGATACCTGTTGAGAGACGCCGACACACACATCCTGTCCTAAAGGCAACGCGTCTCGTTCATGTCCTGAAGGCACGCTGTCTTGAAACACCTGCTCCAGCTCATTCCGCGTGCCTGGCACCGCTCACGTGGGCGTGTGGCCCAGTAAAAAAACAAAGCTTTGGGGTGGTGGGCAGTGTTTCTCCTCCCTTTTCCTGGGAGGAAAGACAGTAAGGAGAGGGGCGTGGCAGACCTGGTGGGGCCACTTCACACCCAGCACCTGACTGGTCGGAGTCCGCCTTCACTGTGTTAGCTGAAAAGACGAGGGCTGGTTTTCCACTCCCCACGTGAGCAGCATGGATTTGCCCAAGACCCCTCGGAGGAAAAAGTTGTTATTATGAGTCCTGGCTTCTTGCCTCAGTTATTCATGACTAGGGCTCCTTCACTCCACAAACTTGAGTATGGGAGAGAGAAAGAGAGAGAGAACGATAGAGTGATAGAGTATCCCAAACAGCTTTAATAAATTCTGCTGCTGATTTTTTTTTTCTTTCTTTTATTCAACACACTTTAAACATGGACAGCAGTACTGGCACATTGTAGCATCTCGGTATCGTAATGTATGATGGCAGCAATGTATCGTTACAGGCTTTCTGTGCTTTCCCGTGCTGTTCCTTTTCTTGCAGTGTTGCTTGAGAATGTTGGGGAGGAGCTGGACCCCATTCTTGAGCCCTTGCTGCTGAAGCAGACTTTTAAACAGGGCGGAAGTGTATGCATCCGCCTGGGGGACAACACCCTAGAGTACGCACCAGATTTCCGCTTCTACATCACCACCAAACTGCGCAACCCACACTATCTACCAGAGACCTCAGTCAAAGTGGGTCTTTACGATACACACCCATGCACTCACCCACCCCCACCCACACATTTGTTTTTATACTTCTCATGATGTGGAGTTATACATATTTTGGTTATATATTTTGTATATTTAATAGGGTTGTTTTCTAAGCATAGCCCTATTGCATAAATTGCATATATATTTTGTATATTTAATAGTTTTTTTTTCTAAGCATAACCCTAAACCATAAATTCAAGCTTAACCTCAGAAACCAAAAGATGTTCTTGCTTTTTCAGTTTGATTTTTTAATTTTTGCCTCAGAAATGTATAAATAAGTAACACACCCATTGAAAAGCATAGTTCAGTACAGCCTGTTCTCATTCAAATACCCATAAATACAAACACACACACACACAGATGTGGTGCTCCCGCTGTTATCACACATCCGCTCTGACCACATTCACATAGCTGTAGTTTAATCTAGAGATGAAAGGCAGGCAACTTTGAAGAAGAACATAGAATTAGACAAAAAGCCACAGTAGTACTGCAGAATCACTTAAAGCTGAGATACCGGCTCCTTTGCCTTCTTCCAGATAAAAGAGAAAATATTTCTATCAGAGATTATCATTGGGTCTATCTCGCTCTGGTTCTCTTATTGCATTCAAAGCCGCAAAAGTTTGTGTTGTGTGAAGTTTCTTGTTTGGTGCCCTAATGTCTATAGTTGGTATCCTTGTTGCATAAGTGTGTATCATCTGAGCTCTGAACGGAGCCCCATTTAGAGGATGGCTAAGAGACTGCGCTGTAGGCTTAACCGCAAAATGCTTCATTCGCACTAACGATGTGATGAGAGTGAAGACGTGTTAGGAATTAGCTGCTGTTCTGATGTTATGACCATGCTGATCTAGATCAACTTATTGCTGGATTTTCAAGTCTGAGACAGCAATGAACAGCTGCAGGTGACAGATGTGTTTGTGTGTGTGTGTGTGTGTGTGTGTTTGTGTGTGTGTGTGTGTGTGTGTGTGTGTGTGTGTGTGTGTGTGTACCCCTAATTATTCTATTTCTTCCCAGTAAACACATGCAAAGCTTAAGCAAAGTTGTTTCTTGCAGTGGGCCGATCTATAGAACATCAGACACAGTCATGCAGGCATTCCTCTGTTTCAGAAAAAAAGATAAAATATTTTTTGACTCTTCATTTGGACATCTGGAATCTTATGAAATGATGTTTTTATTAATCTTTTTGTGGATATCAGCCAGATATGATGTATTAAGTGGAAGCGTTATGGGCTTTCATAGGAGCTGCACTTTGCTTACATATCTGTGCTGTATAGTCCGGTCATTTGAATGAGCTTTTGTGGCACTCATTCATGGTCACATTCTTTCTTCAGCAGGACGTTCAGGTAATAATCACACTCAATTAATGAAGCATTTCATCAACTTCTGTGTGCAGGCCATGTATGCTGCTTGGCTATGACAGAGGCCTGCCTGGCATGCTAAACTTAATCAGTTGCGCTCCATTTCAAGGTCTTGCTGCCACAATAGCAACAGCATGTGTTTGGATCGACTGTCAAAGTGGGCAAGTGAAAAAAAAGAGACTGTCAGAGAATGACACGTAAAATCTAAGTGACATTTCTGAAACCCAGCAGTCACCCCTGATCATTGTTCGTGGTGTTAGGAGATGGAGATGACAGCCTCAAGCTTCAGTGATCCAGTTTAATACACTGTGTGAGGTTGGCTTTTTTCACGTGGCAGCCTTGTGTTCTTGTCATGAGAACACGAGAAGAAAATCTGTGTCTGCAGTACAGGAATGATGAATAGGTCAGGAATCAGGAGAGTCTGTAGTAAAGAACTGCCTTTGACTGACAGATGTTCCCCACGGTGTACTTGTTAAATATTAGGAGTTATTTGAAAAGACATTTTGACCAGCAAACTGACTGTGCGTCTGTTCTTTACTCTGTCTCAGTCCGCATGGCTTCTTGGTCATGTCTGTCAGTTCTGGGGCATGTCTGTCAGTTCCAGCATTTGCTAGAAAGTGTAGTTTATTTGCAGTTTATTTTCCCCGTATCTTCTCATCATTTCTATTTATTAGGTTTCCTGTTACCTATTCTGCCTACAGACAACATAAATTTAAATACAGATTGTGCTTTTGATGTGAGTTTAATAAGAAAACAACCCCACCACCTCCGAGCTATAAAATTTAAAGGCGCTAGCATAATTTAACAGATGCTATTGAAAAAACTGTCACATCCCAGTTGGTTACGGTTTTGGTGTGCATGTTTGGCTCTTTAGGTGACGCTTCTGAACTTCATGATCACTCCGGAGGGGATGCAGGACCAGCTCCTGGGCATTGTGGTGGCCCGTGAGAGGCCGGACCTGGAGGAGGAGAAGCAGGCACTCATCCTGCAGGGAGCAGAGAACAAACGGTACCACTAGACAAGTTCTGCTCATCATGAGGTCTATTTGTAAACATGCACCGGCCATCCAGATTCTGGAGTATTTGGTACTGATCCTTGTTCAAATGCTCCCACAAATCAGTGTTTTAGAGCAGGTCGGTGGAGGCTTTAGAACCGACTTCGTGCTGTCAACTCAGCATTGTGAGGTGATGTGGAATCAGCTGTGTGGGTTGCAGGGTGATATAAACCTCATGAAAGTCTGATGATAATCCAATGAAAGCAGCCACAACTGTATAATGACATAGCTAGAGAGATATTAGGGATTAATGTGCAGCTCTTTTAGTGGGTGTAGAGGGACCGTGGTGGCTGAGAGTATGTCCCAATCATCGCCCATATCCCATCCCTCGTCCCACAGGCAGCTGCAGGAGATTGAGGACAAGATCCTGGAGGTCCTCTCCTCATCCAAGGGAAACATCCTGGAGGATGAGACGGCCGTGCAGATCCTCTCCTCCTCAAAAGTGCTGGCCAACGAAATCTCGGAGAAGCAGGCCGTTGCTGAGGTGACAGAGCGCAAGATCGATGAGACGCGCATGGGATACACGCCTGTTGCTGTCCACTCGGCCATCCTGTTTTTCTCCATCGCTGACCTGGCCAACATCGAGCCCATGTACCAGTATTCCCTTAGCTGGTTCATCAACCTCTTCATCCTCTCCATCGACAACTCAGACAAGAGTGATGTACTGGAGCAGAGGTAGGAGCCTGTGTCACCGCCAGTCTTCATATACCCTCTGCGTGGTGTTAGATTAATGTGCGCATGTGTAGGATAGTTGAGGGCTTAGTAGTTTCCTTGTATTGTAACTGCTGACAGGGATAAGTGGCCCGATATGTCTATGTCCTCTCTTGGTGTATATATGGGTAGGAGGGAGCACATTTTAGTGACAGTCCTGTCAGACTGTTGTTATGTAACACAGCACAGGGAACAAGCACTGTGCTGCATTGAGACTTTGCTTAGACTAAACTGGATAAGAAACCAAAATAAATAAAGCAGTGCCTATAATAATCACCAAAATCTGTGTGTTATATCAGTGTCTAAAGGAATCACAATCATCTGTGTGTTGAATCAGTGTCTAAAAGAACCATCACCACCATCTGTGTGTTGAATCAGTGTCTAAAAGAACCATCACCATCATCTGTGTGTTGAATCAGTGGTTGGACACCAGATGCATCTTCCCTATAACACCAAATAAGCGACAGGAACATTGGCCCTTATGTTCTTTCATGGCTGCATGGTGCAGCTGTAGTATGATCAGAGGGAAAACTTCCCCTCTGTTCCACTGTAAAAGTTTTTAAAGAGTTCAGGTGAAGACATTCCTGCCATGACCAGACACCTATCACCCCAGCACTGTCTTAAATGGTCAGCATTGCTGTCAGAGCTCGCGGTGAAGCCTCAGTGCTGAGCTGCTGAAACTTCAGTCCAAGGCCAGATGTCTGGGCAAGCAGAACATTCAAATAACACTGAAGGTTGATGCATCAAATAAAAAAAACATCACACAGAAGTGGCATACTTCAAGAAAGTCAAGAAAACTAACAGACTATAGTAGCTGTGATGATGTAACAAACTCTAGTATCTGTGGTAAAGTAACAGACTGTAGTAGTTGTGTTAAAGGTACAGACTGTGATAGCTGTGGTAAAGAAACAGAGACTGAAATAGCTGTGGTTAAGTAACACAGACTGTAGTAGCTGTGGTAAAGTAACTGCCTTTGTCTCCAAATCCCATTTTTTAAAACTAACCCCAATTAGTTAATCCAGGACAGCCATGGTGTCTATTCCCAAAAGTGAAAAAAAAAAAATTTAAAAATATGCTGTTTGTTCTCATGATTTTTTTACATGCTTACTAAAAGGGCACATTGTTGATTTTAGTCTGAAAGAAAATCACTTTCCTCCAGATTTCTTGTAGGTACATTGGCAAAATAGCTACCAGACTATAATCTTGACTTGACTTTGCTGTTCAAATTCTTAAAAATTATAGTAATTATTGCGTTACTGCCATTCTATTTGTAAAATCCCAAAGATGAGTCACTTTACTGAAGACATGACCAATTTAGACTCATAAGATATATATTTTTGAAGGTGTTCCACTAAGATGATGGTGGACAGTATTTACTGCAGGGGAGATGGTTTACTTAAGTCAATTATTTAACACAGAAAGACTATGTGAAAAAAGCATATTGCTTCTATCATTTGACAAACAACAGAAGTATGATTATTTGTCCAAGAAGCTGCTATTGTCATTTTACTTTGCTCTGTCATTTTCCAAAGACCTTTTATTGGTTGTTCATGCATTACTTATTCCTCCTGTGTTCATTCCTTCCCTGTTTTGGTGGGCAGACTGCAGATTCTGAGGGACCACTTCACCTACTCGCTGTATGTGAATGTCTGCCGATCACTCTTCGAGAAAGACAAGCTTCTCTTCTCCTTTAGCCTCAATGTCAATCTGCTCAAACATGACAAGCTCGTGAGTGACTCTGAGCTGCCTCTGCACATGCATACACACACACACACGCAAACACACACACACACACACACACACACACACACACACACACACACACACACACACACACACACACACACACACACAGGCATACACATGTATACAAATGTACAGGCATACACATACACAGGCATACACACACATACACAGGCATACAGATATACAGGCATACACGTGTACAGATATACAGGCATACACACACACAGACATACACATACACATGTATACAGATATACAGGCATACATACATGCAGATATACAGATATACACAGGCATATGCAGTCATACAGATTTAGTAATACAAGTTTACAATAATAACAGTTTTAGCGCTAACTTCGTGTGAGTCTGTTCTTCCATAATGTTGAATTATGGTAACATTTTACAGATATTATGTTTGTTTTTTATGCTAACAAAATGAATCATCTAAACATAATCTCAAATCAAATATTACAAATATTTAGGCATAGACCTCATGATTGTAACTCATCACTAAAGCTCATTACAGATTGTAAATAAGCTTTTCTAAACTCTCACTATCTCAGGATCACGGCACTGCAGTGTTTAGTGTTTCCTCTGTACTGACACAAGGCTCAACTCGTGTACAGCTTTGTAATTATCTAATGAGCTGAATAGTGCGCATTAAGTCAGGGAAACCACTAACCGCCTTCCGGACCTGTAGTCTTGTACATTGTCCTAGTTGGAGCGATTGAAATCTAATTTGTTTGTGGGTTGTGTTTTTTTTTTTTTTTTTTTTTTATTATTATTATTATTATTTTTTAATTTCCACAAGCATTGTGGAAAAAAAACGACAAAGGCTGATTAAAGTGTTCAAACCTATGCTCATAAAATGTTGCTTAGCATTGTAAACCACAGCAACCTCATTAAATCTGGATTGTAATGTTTACACTCAGTAAGGAATGATTGTAATAATGTATTACTACACTGAGTGGCAGTGGCTCTTATAATTTGATCGTGATTTTTTCCCCATTCTTTTTTTTGCAGATTGATGAAAGAGAGTGGTGTTTCCTGCTGACGGGCGGTGTAGGCTTGGATAACTCTCACTCCAACCCCTGTAATTGGCTTCCCACTAAGGCCTGGGATGAGATCTGTCGTCTGGATGAGTTGGAGAGCTTCAGGGGCCTGCGCAGGGATCTGGGCTGCCTCAAAGACGGCTGGAAAGATGTCTACGACAGCAAGGTGCCTTCCCTCGCCCCACCCGCTCTCAGGTTCAGTGGGCAGAAAGCATCCGTGTAGAGAAGTGATCACCTTAGCATCTTTACTCAACCTGGTGATCAAACAGCTACTGTAGTCCTTAAAACACTGAGATGAGCGTAGTTGTTCACCTGTGTTTCACAGGATCCACACCACACATGCTTCCCTGGGGAGTGGCAGGACAAACTGGGGCAGTTTCAGAGAATGCTGGTGATTCGCTGCCTGAGACCAGACAAGGTGAAACAAATCATGTCTCTCGTTATCTTTTGCTAGTTACATGTACATGGAAATGTACATTCATATTTTCCTACCTAATTAATTCCTGCATGTTACTTTTATATTTACACTCCTTGCTCCCGTAATTGGAATGGATCTGTAGCCCCCAAAATAATGTCATTGTATTGATCATCATTTTAAGTAAAAGGGAAATAATATTACAGATTTGTTGTTAACTTTGTGTATTTATGTAATTTTAAAGTATTTAGATTATATTGAATTAAGCTGTTTGTCAAAGAAAAAACATTTTTCGTATGTTTAACAAAATTTACTCTGAATCTTAATTTTGAATCTTGACCTGGATTAGCTTTTCTAGGATATAAAATCGGTTGTATATCATCACAGATGGAAGGCAAGGTCCAAGTCTGGATACCAATGCAATCCCAGTTTATTTATAGACAGAAATCAATACTTACATACAAACAAAATAGCCACAAAAACTGAAAGTAGTACAGGGGTGATCCAAACACAAATGCGGAGCAAACATATGAAGCATACCTTAAGCAAGACAAATAGCCAACGACCAAGACACATGAACAAGCGGTTGAAATACATAGACAAATGATCAGAAACACGAAACATATGAGTATGTTAAAGGGCAGGGAATGACACAACACAACAACATCTCTTTAACCATGGTGTGGAGTTGGATATATCTAGTCTAATTATTCTATATTACCTATGGTGCAGAGATGAGGATAATTAGTCTACGTTTTTGTATTTTAAGCATGGTTAGGATATGTATTCTAGTTTGTTTTAACTATGGTGCAGGGATAGGGATGTCTAATATGGACGGATGTTGGTGAGGTTTGAGTGTAGAGAAGAGCGTTAAAAACAAACAGGAGTCTTCTGCCCTTTCTACACCTGTGTTTACATGTACATACACACACACACACACACACACACACACACACACACACACACACACACACACACACACACACATATATATATATATATATATATATATATATATATATATATATATATATATATATATGTGTGTGTGTGTGTGTGTGTGTGTGTGTTGTTGTTTTTTTTGTTGTTGCGTGTTTATATCCATTGCATTTTAATGCCATAATCGGTGTCTTATTGTTCTATAGTGTTTTTAATGTTACACACTGATTTATAATTTACACCTAGATTGTTAATGATGTAATAATCTTGAAACCACCATTTCATGAAAAAATGCAGTTGCTTTTTGTGGTTATCCCTGACACTAACATCTAGTTAGCTCAGTTAGTTATTCTGTTGGAAAAGTGTTCTGAACGACTCTGATGGAAACACACTAAAGTTCATCAGTGTACTGTGTTGGATCAGTAATTTTAACTTGAATATGAATTTACTTTACCTCAAAATATAATATGTTAACATTATTCATCTTGCCTCATCTTTCTCTGTAGGAAGCTAATGTTAGCCAGCTAAGATAGACAAGCTTTCAATGGGATTTTTTTTATCTTTTATTTATTTTATCTGATTTTATTTATAGATACTTTATTTTCTTGCTACATAAGCAAAATCAAAATGATCAAAGACATTCATTATTTGTTAATACCTGGGCATTTAACAAAACAATACAAAAATACATCAGTATAAAGATCAACTCTTACAGATGAAAAATTAGCATTGGTGATTATATTGAAAATGATATAGCACTATGAGACACTTCATTTTACGTGAAAAGAATTTCTACATAAACAGAACAAACAGAGCAGTATTCCTCTATAAGCCTGTCCAGTTCAGATTTCACACAACTCTGGAATGGCACTTCTATTACAGCAACGTGTGAGTATTAATGCTGCATCTTAAGTAGACTTCAGGTCAAAGACACCACACAGATCTATCCCTCAGACATCTAACTCAATATAGTGACATTCACTTAACGAAGCTATTTTCTGCACAGTGAAAGAATCAGCTAGATTTAAACATCCTCACCCAGCACAGTTTAAATGATAACAGCCCCAGTGAAGGTAGGCCCAGTGACATACACTATTTTCCCTGCTGCACACACATTTTCTACCTTAGGCCAGAGCTTCTTTCTCCTCTCATGATCTTAGCAGCCATCCACACCGTATCCCTGCAGACACATGAGGTGAACTGTAAGATGATTGCTCTGGGTCTTGTGCCGCCTTATTGTTGGCCAAGGTGATGCACAGTAGTGTCTAAAGTGTTGACAAGCTTGTCCTCCATGTCCAGTAAGACATTTTGGCAAATTCCCAAAACCTCCATGCAAGCATTGTCTTGTGCAGATTCTGGAACAGGGACTCCGATTTCATAGCCCATCTTCTAGAGTAGGATTCCAAATTGCCTACTCTCCTCTGCATGACATTGATAGGGTGTTTTGTCTTCCTGTGCTCTGCTCAAGACTAGTAACTTGTGTCATAACAGCTTTGAGGCCTGCAAAAACAGCTTCAATCTTGTCATTTAGGCCAGAGGTTTCTCTTTCAGTTGCATTGAATCTTTCATTAATAAGCTTGGTCATATTGACCTTCTGAGATGATATGTATCACCAACATGCATGGTGAAGAGCCCAAGTGATTTTTTTTTCTTTGTAGGAGGGCATTTGCTTGGTGTCAGTGTTGGAAACTCTTTTCTAAAGTGAAGTGTCAGTGGATTGAGCCGTGCATGGCTCTGAAAGCAAAAAGATGCATGTCTTTGTACATTTGTACTTTGTAAAATAAGTGTTGAAGAGCCCCCCTGCACCAGTTTAGAGTCTGCTAACTAGCTACATAACAAGGTCAAAATAGTCAGGTCTCTAGATAACATGTTCTTTAATGTGCCTGATCAATACCGAGAAACTATTGAGAACAGATGGTACAAGCAGGCTGTTTCACAACTTTTATTATTGAAGGACCTTAAATCTAAATGTGTGTGTATATGAGTAACCATTTTGTAAGAATAAAAATAGAAGAAAAATTGATGATGGGAGATTTGGACCACTGCGCAAAGTGTTCTCAGGCACATCCTAAAGATTCTCAATGGGGTTCAAGTCTGGACTCTGTGGTAAAATGATGTCTCATGCTCCCTGAACCACTCTTTCACAATTTGAACCCAATGAATCCTGACATTGTCATCTTGGAATATGCCCGTGCCATCAGGGAAGAAAAAAAATCCATTGATGAAATAACCTGTTCGTTCAGTATATTCAGGTAGTCAGCTGACCTCATTCTTTGGGCACATAACGTTGCTGAACCTAGACCTGACCAACTGCAGCAACCCCAGATCATAGCACTGCCCCCACAGGCTTGTACGGTAGGCACTAGGCATGATGGGTGCATCACTTCAGCCACCTCTCTTCTTACCCTGATACGTCCATCACTCTGGAACAGGGTAAATCTGGACTCATCAGACCACATGACCTTCTTCCATTGCTCCAGAGTCCATATCTTTATGCTTCCTAGCAAATTGAAGCCGTTTTTGCCGGTTATCCTCACTGACAAGTGGTTTTCTTAAGGCTACACAGCTGTTTAGTCCCAATCCCTTAAGTTCCCTTCGCATTGTGTGTGTGGAAATGCTCTTACTTTCACTATTAAACATATCCCTGAGTTCTACTGTTGTTTTTCTGTGATTTGATTTCACCAGACGTTTAAGTGATCGCCGATCACAATTTTTTTCTGACCACATTCCTTCCTCGAAGATGATGTTTCCCCGCTGTCCTTCCACTTTTTAATAATGCATTGTACAGTTCTTAACCCGATTTTAGTAGTTTCAGCAATCTCCTTAGATTTCTATGCTTGATGCATGCCAATAATTTGATCCTTCTGAAACAGATTAACATCTTTTCCATGACCACAGGATGTGTCTTTCGACATGGTTGTTTAACAAATGAGAAGCTACCCACTGCATCCGTTAGGGTTAAATAACTTGTTGCCAGTTGAAACATAATCACCCATGCAGTAATTGTCCAATGGGAGGCTCTTACCTATTTGCTTAGTTAAATCCAGGTGGTGACTTTTTTTTTGACCAGGCAGTGTAGCAGAGAACTTGTAGAAAGGAGGATTACCACTCTGTAATGTCTCCTGCGTTTGTCAGACACTAGAGACACCCTCGAACGAGTCCAAAATGAACGATAGCGAATGGAGCTAAACAGCTCAAACCTAAAAATTAAAATAGCTTCTAACCACTTTTGGAAATTAGAAATATGTATTACACTAAAAATATCAAATAACACTTACCTGTATATATTATGTAGTAGGCCACTGGCCTTTCTGCCACATCATCAGCTCATGAACCTGACAGCGCCCAGTAACAGAAATGCTACCGTATTACAAAAGCTGTAGATAAAAGAAATGTACAAGTTTTATTTGCTGTTTTTTGTGTAGTACGTACATCTACTATAGTATAACAAACATATTGACAGTTTCGGCACCAAAGGTGAGCCCAAAAGTAACGGTCACAGAATGTTAATGTGAGTCAAATCAGAATAAATGAAGCTTGTGCTCAAGAAAAAAAAAAAGCATTGCAGTATTTCATTCAGTAAACATGGATGTAGGTGTAGAGCTAGGCATTATTAAAGTTATGATATAACACATCTGAAGTTGTAAAGCATCGCTTAAATGCCTTACTTGAATGTGATGTGATTGTACCACTTATCTAACTTGATTACTGTTGATGTTCCAGATAGTTTATGCAACAAAATTCACATATATTTATTTCTAGTGTTGTTTTACTTCTGTCTGTTGTCTTCCTTACAGGTACCCTATTTATTGTTCTATATGGAACTGACTATGTGGTGATTAGTGAATGAGTAAACAGTAGATCAATTCAGACAGAGCCAATTTAAAAACATTTTAGCACTAGCTATACCAATATGGAAGATCAGTCACTACCGGATGCATCACTTTTCCCTGATAGTTTGTTATTTCCTTATCCTTTTAGTTCTGTATCATTGATCGTTGGTTCTACAGGCCTTAATGTTCTTCAATGCTTAATGTTCTACAGTGGTTAAAGAGGTTACATGTTCAACAGACACCCCCCTCCCCGCCCTTTCCTCCCTCAGGTCATACCCATGGTGCAGGAGTTTGTGTCAGGCAGCCTGGGTGTTCAGTTTATCGAAGTCCCCCCCTTTAACTTGGGTAAAGCTTTCGGGGACAGTCACTGCTGCGCCCCCCTCATCTTCATCCTCTCACCAGGGTCTGACCCCATGGCAGCACTACTCAAGTTTGGTGATGAACAGGTAGATGACTGAGTTCACTTTGTGTCATTCTGTGTACAGCAAGCTTACTTTTCTAACATCCCTGTATGTTCTGCCTTTTCCCCCCATCATATGTGGTAAGCCAAACAGTTTCACAAAGATGTAGGGAATGTCCCTATGGGTCTCTATTTGTCACCACACTGGGCCCTAAATGTCAATCTCTTTTAGTTTAGACTATATTGGTTTCTACAATAACCCAATATACTCTTTGCTCTTAAGAACCAGATGAGTACCTCGTGGATCTATAGTGAGACAGGCATCAAAAAAAGTGCTGTGATATGCATGAGGTACTATGAGCTATTATTATTGCTGTTTACAACCCTGAAACCACTGGGGTGTCACCAAGTCATCACCCTTTAAAATCCTATTAAAAATTCACAGCAGAACTTTAAAGTTAAAGCAAACTAAGTTAAGACATAGTTCTCTGGCAAAGGGGATTTTTTTTGCATAATTGATCTAGGATTGGAAGTCTCTAGCCAAGACGAACTGCAGCATGTAAGCACCCTGTTTTGAGCTCACATTATACAGTGTAATCTCTAGCAGTGAATGCATTTTGTGTTTTCCAACTGAGATTAATTCATTAAGATTGCTCAGGCATTAAACTTTATTTCCAGTGTGCAAAGTTAGACCAAATAAAAACCCAAATTTATATTAGTTTTAGCTGGATGGCTGTGACTCTAGTGTTCAATTTAGACATCTGTGAAACACTCACATTCCATCACTGTTGCAAGACCCCTGTTTGCTAATGCCATCTTATTTCGTTGGTGCTACCAGGGATTCTCAGGAAACAAGCTGACCTCACTGTCCCTGGGTCAAGGCCAGGGTCCCATCGCTATGAACATGATTGAGACAGGTGTGAAGGAGGGCACCTGGGTGGTCCTGCAGAACTGCCACCTGGCCACATCCTGGATGGCCACTTTGGAACGAGTATGTGAGGTACTGCTGGGGGGAGTGGACACACTGAAACATGTGTGTGAGGTACTGCTGGTGGGTAGTGTCCATGCAGAAGTGAAGGAGGGCACCTGGGTGGTCCTGCAGAACTGCCACCTGGCCACATCCTGGATGACCACTTTGGAACGAGTATGTGAGGTACTGCTGGGGGGAGTGGCCACACTGGAATGAGTGTGTAGGATACTGCTGGGGGCAGGTGTCATTTAGGGCAGGAGTCAGAGTCATCACCAAGGGTGAACTGAGAGCTGTTTTATTCAGTGGGAACTAGTGGTGACTGATGGTTATGGCACTTGGAGGGAAGAAATAGTTACAGTCTGAGTTAAACTGAACTGCTTGTCCGGTGTGGATCTGTGTTAGCTTTTTGTAAATGGTTGTTTTATGTTATTCATGTATTGTTTGGCAACAAATAAAAAATTAGCAAACCATGTGAAACTTCTTTCCAATCTAAATTCTGTCCAGGAACTTAATCCGGACACCACTCACCCAGACTTTCGTCTGTGGCTCACCAGTTACCCCTCACCCAGCTTCCCCGTGGCTGTCCTGCAAAACGGTGTCAAAATGACTAACGAGGCCCCCAAGGGCCTACGCTCCAACATCATTGGCTCCCTCTACATGGACCCCATCTCCGACCCTGAGTTCTTCAACAGTAGCTCCAAACCAGTAAGTGTGGAACCACTGAATGCATTGGAACTGTGGGATTTTTGGTAGCAGTAAAGAGGATCCCTTCACAGAAAGATCATGACAGACGATTCAGAAAGACTGAAAGGCTGTGGTGGTACAGACAGATGGACAGATTTTCACTAACAGTAGCAGGAATCATGTATATTTTTTCCTTCCCCGTGTGTCTGCTGATGTGGTACTTTGAGTATGAGTGTCTTCTACCCTTGTTTGTTTCAGGGTGTCTTTAAGAAGCTGCTGTATGGCCTTTGCTTCTTCCATGCCCTGATCCAGGAGCGGAGGAAGTTTGGCCCTTTGGGCTGGAACATCCCCTATGAGTTCAACGAGACCGACCTGCGCATCTCTGTCCAACAGCTACACATGTTCCTCGACCAGTATGACGTGAGGACACTCTTACGTTGTAAAAATGAACCAAATGAACCTATAACCTAAGTGTTTACAATTCTTTGCAGTAGCTTATCACACACCAACAGTGCTCCTCCTTTCATACATACATCAATACCTGGTTGTTGAACCACTCATTACATGTGCTCTTAAAACAGCTCCTCCATGTCAGACTTCATTTTCACACTCCCCACGGCTGCTTTCAAAAACCCCTGTAAAGGGGGCAGGGGAGCACCCTTGACATTTTCCGAGCTCTAGAGGCCCTCTCTGTCCTCTTCTGGCTCTCCTTTCAAAACGAGCACTCTGCATAAGCTGATCAAGAACTCCCCAAAAAACCTGCTGACATTTCCTTTGCAGCAGAGTGCGGCATTCACGACATTAGCAAGGAAAATTTCAGCAGGAAATGTCATGATCGCAACCTCCCCGGCTCCACCTTCTCATATCTGCCCCCCACGCCAAAATTGTCACCTACTATGACCGGACATAATGAAAAGGGCCTTTCATGTGCAATAGCAGTGGACACTGCATGGATAGGTGGTTGTTTTTTTCTGTTCTAATCCATAAACACAACAGAGATAGGTGAGCACTGAAGCACAGCCTATGTTTAAGATGGCAGTGTTAGACGCTGACAAAAAGGTTTTATTTTAATTTTAGTAACTGTGCTGAATTAAAATTTTTTGTTTTATTTATTTATTTATTTATTTTTTAACATATATACCATTTATCAGACCTTCTTGTTTAGAGCGACTTACACGGGTGTTTTGTTGACTCCATGGAAGTAATCCTTGTGCTAGTACAATTAGCCAGACTCTTAAGGCAACCATCAGGCTAGAATGCTGTCAGAATACACATGAGGGTGATGCCTAGTGTAAATAGTCATAGCCTAAAAGTTTTGTCACCTCTGTTTAACTAAGTAAGTGCATTGAAAACACAATGAGCTGTTCTGGAGGCTTGAAATAATTATATTTTAAAAAACCAGCTCTGAGCTTCTAAATACATTAAGAGGATATACGGTCTACTAGTAATGACAAGTACATTTCAGAGCTTCCTTTGAAATTAAATTATTACTATACAGAGTTTGAGAATCACATCCTCCCTGGCAATTTGTACAGGTTTGGTAACAGCTAAATGTATAACTAGATCAGTTAGAACAAACAAATTTTATTTGAGTAATATTACATTAACATAAACCATAAAGTCTTTTTTTGTTATGTGACAGTTTATTTTTTAAAAGCTTTAGGGCCCTAAGAAGAGTCCATTTGGAAATCCAGAGTTCACCACCGTAGATGTCCTTTAAATGAGGGTCCATCTGTATCAAACCCTTGATTCTCTAAGCCACTGGTTGCAGGAGGTGCCCTTTGACGCACTCCACTACATGACGGGAGAGTGTAACTACGGAGGTCGAGTTACAGACGACTGGGACCGCAGGACCCTACACACCATCCTCTCCATCTTCTACACAGCCTCCGTCCTTGAAGATCCCCACTACAAGTTTGACCCCAGTGGCATTTACTACTCACCACCGGAAGGGGCTGTAAGATAACATGCACACACACATACATGCATACACACATATAATATTCATGCATGGTGCCTTGCAAAATGAATACACAAATACAGTCAATCACGTGTGCCAGGAATTTTAAACATTGATCAAATTTTAGATAATACTGTATAAAATTCTGTGCACATGCTAATGCGTTTTCTTTTCTTTTTAATTTAATCGTGACTTCATTTGCATGTAAGGGCACTGAAAACCTCCTTACTGCACTGTAATGGTATTTCAATCACATTTCTAAGGTATGTTGTTCACTAAACAGAACAACAACACTTAAGTTTTACTTGGCCCATGTTTTTTTTTTTTTTTTCTTGAAAGTTCTGAAAATCATTATGAGCTCTAAGTTCAATAACTATGCATAGTGGGATGCCGCCAATGCCTCGATCTAATTTATTTGCGTGCCCATGTATAATCTATGCTCAATTTTATTTGCCATTTTCCCCCGGAATCTTTTATTCATGAGCATTCATTTGCATAGTCATTATTATAAATGTCAGCAATCTCATGGGTAGTGTGTTTTAAGTGCACGTCATTATTTAGTGTCTGGGTTTTCTGGACTTGCATCAAAGATATGGCTCCTTTCCCTTTGCAGTATAGCAGCTACATTGAATACACCAAGTCTCTGCCCCTGTACCCCTCGCCGGACATCTTTGGCATGAATGCCAATGCAGACATCACCAAGGACCAGGTGGAGACGCAGCTCCTGTTCGACAGCATCCTGCTCACGCAGGTGCGGGCTTCCCTTGGAGTCATGACGGTTCGGTGAAGGCTCTCTGTGTCTGCATGCTTTAAAACTCAGATTAAGTGTGGTAGCCTAACACAATGAGGAGAGCAGCTTGGTGTTGGATACCACTGTAAAACAATATAACACAATGCTGCTCTCAATTGTGCCTAGCCTTTCTACCAACTCAGTATGAATCACAAGGAAATCAAAAGTGTAACATTTGGCTGCTTCTTAAATTAAATGTAACATTTGACTGCTTCCTGAATCAAACATATAACATTTGAGTTCTGGTTTCTTAGCTTGAAGACTTGCCAGTCATATTTCAGTTATTTCTTGTTTTGCCAGAAGGGCAGCTGGCCTGTTGCCCAGGGCAACTACGTTGGCTTGATGATATGCTCTCACACAACTCATGATGCTCTGTGGCTTGCCAGGCTGATGGGTGTAATTGAACGAGAGCTGAAAGTTGGTTAAAAGATTCTTAGCCAAAATAGCACCCGTGGTTCAGAAATTAACATGTCTGTGTAACATATTTTGATTCTATTAGCTTGAGTTACTTCTTCAAGCTTGGGGAAAGCTCATTTGGTACAACAGTATTCATAAAAAAAAAAAAATTGTTTTGTAATTTTTTTTTCTTTACAACTGCTACAATTCAGTAAGTGTTTTTCTTTATATCATACTGTAATTAGTACATGTTCATTCTTGTCTTCGCTTTTATATCCTAGGGAGAGTTAACTGTAAGTGCAGGGCCCGTCCGAAGTAAGTGGAAACTGTTAAAATTGATGGAAATGTCAGAATTTTCAGTTTTCAGAGAAAGCAGGCTGTATACATCAGGGTGTTTAAAATCACTTTCTGGGGCAATTCTGGAAATTCAGGGTGTGTTTTAAAGTCATGGAGGGAGCCAGGAACTCAAACACGTCTGCTGGTGTCAGTGTAAGATCTTCCCCAAATGCATAATTATTTTAAGCCTTTTCAGCACTTTCAGGTATAATATTCCAAAAAAGTGTTAGATATTTAAAATGCTCATTAATTAAGTTGTCAACAATAAATGTAACTTATGGCTATAAAGTCAATATAATCTCACAGCCTTTTACCTTCTTGCGATTGTGCCCATTACCACTGCATCATAACGCCTGCCCTTCACCCTCATCTTCCCCCTCCCAGTCTCGCATGTCCGGCGGAGATGCCAAGTCTACTGATGACTTGGTGTGCGAGGTGGCAGCCGACATTCTGAGCAAACTGCCGGCCAGCTTCGACACGGAGGCAGCTGCCCGCCGCTTCCCCACCAGCTACAGCCAGAGCATGAACACGGTGCTAGTACAGGAGATGGGCCGCTTCAACGGGCTGCTGTACACCGTCCGCCACTCCTGTGGCAGCATCCAGAGGGCCATCAAGGTCAGAGTCTCTGCGTGCATTCGCACCGCTGCTGGGGAGGCCAGCTGAGCAAATTAGAGGGCTCTCCACCTGCTCAGTGGGTTCTGCAAGTTATCAAGCCTGGGCAGACACGCTCTGACGTGAGATCCCAGCTTTATGTTAAGGCGCCCAGCTGTGATAAAGTTGCAGTGTGACTACCAGTAATTTCTCACTTGGTAGGCATCTGACCACAGCGATCCAGTAAGCATGTAATGTACTTCCGTCAACCGTGCTAAATCCACATGATCTATTTGCAGTTCAAATGGATTTATTCCCATTTGCGAAAATAAATCATGGTTGGATCTGTTTGAGGTTAGGAATTCATTTAAGATGTTTTTGCATTCCCCATCCCCTCTTTTTTTTAACCTCTTTTAAAGGAAAGGTTTACAAAGATGTTAATCCAACTGCCACCAGTCCCAACAGCCTAAACCAGCACAAACTTATTCACGCGTGTTATTACTAACATGTGCTTTCTTGTTTGGAGAATTCCACAGATGTGGCCCCACTTTACCTAATGCCACTCCTGTTAAGTAAATGTATTCTTTACATATGAGGGACTGCCTCAGAAAGGTTCCATCTGTCAGTTCAAAACAAAGGAGCTCCATCCAGCTGCAGGGCTGTTCTCTGTTTCTCTTGCTGCTCTGCACCCATGCTGGGCCCACTCCCATAAAAAAAAGGTGAACCTGCTGTTTGACTGACAGCGCTGATCCTGGTTAACATGCTCCTCCTCTCCTACCCGCCAAGATCTGATCACAAACACAGGCTTTCATTTAAACACTGTGGACTCTAATCCCATAATCTAACCCTAATATAATCCCTTAATCTCCCATCACTCCCATGTTGGCTCCTGCCCCGAAGCCCCTCTCTTTTCCACCTCTTGTTTCATGGTTTTCTGTCTCTCCTTTTAAGTCTTTATACCCTGCTTTTGCATTAGTCCTCTCCTCCATTATCAGTTTCTCTTATGTGCTTGTTAACAGCAGCTCCTCTGGAGAAGATAAAGCAGGTATCATTTTTTAATCTTGACTGACTGCAGACAGCCAGACAATATAAATTTCAGAATAGAGAGATAGTGTGCTAAGGTGGACATTTTTGGTAGTGTTTAATGTGCTATTATTTCAAGATATTTTCAAGTATTCTTATGCATTTGGTAGTTTTTATGCATTTTTTACAAAGCATTGTGGAATCCAAACTGTATAGATCACAGCAGGAATACAGAAGCAAAAAACAACAGTTGTGTCTCAAAGGAAAATTAAATCACATCTTA